>NC_052159.1:10752767-11052767 GCF_902713615.1 Scyliorhinus canicula
ACAGGGTGGGGGACGGCGACGGGGAAGGCAGGGAGGGGGGGGCAGGGTGGGGGAGGACGAGGGGGGGGCGGGCGGAGGATGAGGGGTTGTTGACTACCCCAGAGTCCAAAAATGAAAAAGCGCCCGCCCATGTATAAGTAGATTGCAGGCCATCTCTTCTGTGATGGTTCCCTACCCTAATTTAAAAAAAATAATTTTTATTAAGGTTTTCATAAAATATTACCAACAAAACAATATTAACAAAACAACCATGAGAAAAACCCAAGAACAACAACCACCCAACTACAAAAGCAACTACTAAAACAAAAAAAGCAAACAACAAAAAGGAAAGAGATAACACCCGCCACATCCAACAAACCCATGTACACTGTTCTCCCTCCCACCCAACCAACCCCCCCCCCCCCCCCCCCGGGGGTGCTGCTGCTGCCGGCCTATTTCCCTACCGTTCCACCAGGAAAGGCTGCCACCGCCTAAAGAACCCCTGTACTGATCCCCTCGGGGCAAATTTCACCTTCTCCAATTTGATGAACCCCGTCATGTCATTGATCCAGGCCTCCACGCTTGGGGGCCTCGCATCCTTCCATTGGAGCAAGAACCTCCGCCGGGCTACTAGGGACGCAAAGGCCAGAACACCGGCCTCCTTTGCCTCCTGCACTCCCGGCTCCACTGCAACCCCAAAAATTGCGAGTCCCCAGTCTGGCTTGACCCTGGATCCCTCCACTCTCGACACCGTCCTTGCTACCCCCTTCCAAAACTCCCCCAGCGCTGGGCATGCCCAAAACATATGGGCGTGGTTCGCTGGGCTCCCTGAGCACCTAGCACACCTGTCCTCGCCCCCGAAAAACCTACTCATCCTCGTCCCAGTCATGTGGGCCCTATGCAGCACCTTGAACTGTATGAGGCTAAACCTCGCACAGGAAGAGGAGGAATTCACCCTTTTCCAGGGCATCCGCCCACGTCCCCTCAATCTCCTCACCCAGCTCCTCTTCCCATTTACCCTTCAGCTCCTCCACCGAGGCCTCATCCACCTCCTGCATTACGTGGTACACGTCCAAAATCCTCCCTCCTCCAACCCACATCCCCGAGAGCACCCTGTCCCGTACCCCACGTGGGGGAAACCGAGGGAACCCCTCCACCTGCCGCCTGGCAAACGCCCTAACCTGCATGTACCTAAACATGTTCCCCGGGGCAGCCCAAACCTCTCCTCTAACTCACCCAAGCTCGCAAACCTCCCATCTACAAACAGGTCCCCCAACCTCCTAATACCTAACCTGTGCCAGCCAAGAAACCCGCCATCGATGCTCCCTGGAACAAACCGGTGGTTCCCCCGTATCGGGGACTCCATTGAGCCCCCCATGCCGTCTCCATTGCCCCCAAATTTTGAGGGTAGCCGCCACCACCGGGCTCGTGGTATACCTCGTTGGAGGGAGCGGCAACGGCGCCGTTACCAGCACCTCCAGGCTCGTGTCCACACAGGACGCCATCTCCATCCTCTTCTGTGCTGCCCCTTCCCTGTCCATTACCCACTTACGCACCATCGCTGCGTTGGCAGCCCAATAGTAGGTTCCCTACCCTAATAATCAACACACACTTTCGGTATCTTTGTGACCCCCCTCCCCAACCCCCACAGGAAAAATTTAGTGAACCCCGTTTCTCGGCACATTGAGAATTTCTTATCTTCCATCTCCCTGAATTACCAGCCACCAAACCACTTTAACCCAAAACCCGCCGTGAGCAGCTCCCTCCGCTGGAGACAGAATCGGTGACGATCTCTCTACCCGCCGACGAACCAGCATAATTTTGACAAGTAAAAAAAAAACCTTTATTGCTTCATTACTGCGCGAGTGTGTTTATTTCTCCTCTTGGCTGAACGGGCTAAATACTGTACAGGCTGGAAATCGGAAATAAAAACAGCAAATGCTGGATAAACTCAGCAGGTCTGACAGCATCTGTGGAGAGAGAAACAAAGATCTGCGGAACTAATGTTTGGTCTTTGCGCCATCTTGAGTAATGTTGAATCAGATGAGCACTAGGGGAAACCTAGATCGGTCCCTGAGGGAGAAAGGGTGGAGTTGCGTAAAGCGAGAGGAAGCTCATGAGGAGTCTAAACCCCAGCATGGATCGATTGCCCCAAAATCCATCTTTATGCTCACATTTCAATATAATTTGATTTCATTTACATGTGAAATAATTCAGACAGGAGGTTCCCTAAATGACCCGTGGCTTTGCTGTAACTTCAATGTAAGGCAGGGGTTTTCAAATAGTGGGTCAGGACCTCCGATGGGGGTCACAGTTGGGGGTTGTATGGCTCCCCCTCCTCTGAGGCACTAGTGATGACTGTGGAGAGGAGGCCGTGGTGACTGGAGGCTCTGGTGGGACGGTACAGGACCCAGTGCATCCCTGTCACCAAATAGTGAGGGATGGATGCCGAGCATCAAGAAAGCACGTTTGAGTGGGCCTGGGATTATTGTGTGCCAACCTGGGCAGGTTGGTGAACAATTTTATAGAAGGAAGGAAAACTTCGGAGGAAATCATAGGTTCCAGTGTAAAACAGTGAGAAGTCTGACAACACCAGGCTAAAGTCCAACAGGTTTGTTTCAAACACTAGTGTTCGGAGCACTGTTCCTTCCTCGGGTGAAGTGGTGCCTCCTGCTTCGTCAGCAGTGCTCCGAAAACTAGTGTTTGTAACAAACCTGTTGGACTTTAACCTGGTGTTGTCAGACTTCTTACTGTGCTCACCCCAGTCCAACGCCGGCATCTCCACATCAGAGTAAAACCGGTCATGGTCATAATGCTGCATCAGGAAAAGTCTCCTGTTTTCAAATTCTCTTGTGACCTCTCCTCCCGAACTTTAAAACCTCCTCCCAAATACCCCCATCCTCCGATTTTCCTGTCTCCAATTTTGACCTCTTTCACATCCTTTTTTTTGTACCAGGTTTTGGAATTTTCTCTGTTACCCTCTTACCTGTTTGATCAAGCTTTGGGTCACCTGCCCAGATACCGGCTTATGAGCCTGGTGTCAAAGTTTGTTGGGTAACAACACCCACTATGAAGCACCTTGGGAAGTCTTATGACAGTCGGAGCGATCTACAAATCCAAAAATGTTGCAGGGCGACCATTTCCTGCTTGGCTCTTTCCAATGAGTAATTTTATTTGTCTTTCGAGCATCTTGGAGGGGTAGGGGGGTCGAGAGCGACGGAAGAATCAAATGGTTCCCTCCTTCCCCTTTTTTCCATTACGGCAGGAGTTAATGGAAATGCTCACCGCAGCACTTGTACCAATGGAATGTGTCTCTCTTGCTGTTTCATTGCTTCCTGTGTTGTTTTTTTCAATTTTTATTTCCATTGTCTTCCTTCCTCCCAGGGAGCAGAGACGAGGAAACGGTCACCAACCCTCAGCAGCCAGTTTAAGCGCTCGCTGGAACTGCTGATGAGAACACTCGGCGTCTGTCAGCCCTTCTTTGTTCGCTGCATCAAACCCAATGAGTACAAGAAGTCTATGGTAGGAATTGTCAAAACCTCTCCCTCCGCGATGGGTTACCGTTAAATCGGCGCGACACCTTTGGCTGAAGAAATAGTAAGAGGATATAAGTTGCTGAGCTTGGTTGAAAAGCACCGGCCCAATAGATGGGAAAGGAAGGCACTTGTTTGCAGCACGAGAGGCTTGTGAGGAAAAAGGCTTTGAAAATCTTGGGAGCTGTTACGGTTCTCCGAGGGAGGAGGCTTTAAAAAGAAAACAAACATTGGGAGACATTTAGGGGCTGGTTTAGCTCACTGAGCTAAATCGTTGGCTTTTAAAGCAGGCCAGCAGCACAGTTCGATTCCCGTACCAGCCTCCCCGGACAGGCGCCGGAATGTGGCGACTCGGGGCTTTTCACAGTAACTTCATTGACGCCTACTCGTGACAATACGTGATTTTCATTCATTTTTTTTTCATCTGTGTGGAATGCATTTGTAAACCGGGGACAGGTTTAGCTCAGTGGGCTGGACAGCTGGTTGGTGATGCAGAATGAAGCCAGTAGTGTGGGTTCAATTCCCGTACCGGCTGAGGTTATCCATGAAGGCCCCGCCTTCTCAACCTTGCCCCTCGCCTGAGGTGTGGTGACCCTCAGGTCAAACCACCACCAGTCAGCTCTCCCCCCTCAAAGGGGAAAGCAGCCTATGGTCGTCTGGGCTTATGGCACATTTATTTATTTATTTTTATTTTTTTAACATTTTAGTGTACCCAATTCATTTTTTCCAATTAAGGGGCAATTTAGCGCGGCCAATCCACCTACCCTGCACATCTTTGGGTTGTGGGGGCGAAACCCACGCAAACACGGGGAGAATGTGCAAACTCCACACGGACAGCGACCCAGAGCCGGGATCGGAACTGGGACTTCGGCACCCTGAGGCTGCAGTGCTAACCACTGTGCTGCCCCATGCCTGTTTATTTTTAATTTATTACATAAACCCAAAATGGGGTTTATCATTATACTAAAATCTCCCAGGGTGTGGCTGTGTTGAAGATATTTCCAGAGTGTGAAAGATAACTACGAAAAAGCAGCATTATGCGCGTGGAAAGCGGTGGGGGGGGGGGGGGGGGGGGGGGGGGGGGGGTTAGTTTTGAAGTGCAGTTAATTGATCAATTCTCCCATACCAGCAATGACCCTCCCAAGTGCACACTGAGTTGAGAAACTAGTTAACCTAGTTACTTTGGTTAAGGGAAGTGTGTTCACTGAAATATCCCGGGGCGGGGGGCTGCTCCAAAGATGTGCAGGTTAGGTGGATTGGCCACACTAAATTGCCCCTTAGTCTCCAAAAGGTTAGGTGAGGTTACTGGGTTACAGGGATAGGTTGAGCTTAAGTCGGGTGCTCTTTCCAAGGGCCAGTGCAGACCCGATGGGCCGAATGGCCTCCTTCTGCATTGTAAATGATTCCATGTGCAGGTTAGGTGGATTGGCCATGATCAATGTGCTGGGATAAGGCGGGGGAGTGGGCCCTGGTAGAGTGCACTTTCAGAAGATCAGTGCAGCCTTGATGGGCCGAATGGCCGCCTCCCACATTGCAGCGATTCTATGGATACACTGGGATCTTCCTGAATCACGTGACTCCCTCTAATGCTGCATTAAGCAGTGCCCCACTGTGCCACCCAGGCTGAATTGTAACGGTGATGTCTCTTTGCCACCTGACAGTTATTTGACCGGGAGCTGTGCGTCCGCCAGCTGAGATATTCTGGAATGATGGAGACCATTCGAATCCGACGAGCCGGTTATCCCATTCGCTACACCTTTGTGGAGTTTGTGGACCGATATCGGGTGCTGATGCCTGGAGTCAAACCAGCTTACAAACAGGTAAATGACAAATCACAAACCAGCTTATAACCAGGCAAATCACAAACTAGCTTACAAACGGGTAAGTCACAAACCAGCTTACAAACGGGTAAGTCACAAACCAGCTTACAAACGGGTCAATCACAAATCTCCTTCTTCAATAAAACCTTCTCACTGGAGGTTTGACAGTCCGCCATTTATTGACCATCCCTAATTGACCATGTGGATGTGGCGGTCGGCTGCCTCTTTGAACTGTTGGTGTAGGTTCAAGGAGTGACGGTCACATTGTGGCTATGTCGCTGAATGAGTAATCCAGAAACCCAGCTTCATTGTCGATTGACATGGGTTCAAATCCCACCACGGCAGCTGGTGGAATTTATATTTGATGAATAAATCTGGAATTGAAAGCATGTATATAAGTGAGCGTAAAACTATCTTTTGATGGTTGTAAAAGCCTATCTGATTCACTAATGCCCCATGAGTGAAGGAAATCTGCCGTCCTTACCCGGTCTGGCCTACATGTGACTCCAGATTTACAGGGATGCGACTGACTCTTAACTACTCCTCTGAAATGGCCGAGGAAACCACTCCATCTCGGGACAGTTAGGGATGGGCAACAAATGCCCACCCCCCCCCCCCCCCCCCCCAAAAGCTTGTGCAAATACTCTGCTGGCGTCACTGCCTATCATGTGACATTTCACCAGCCAGTGGTGTTACTCGAATACATAACAGTTAGTTATTCATCAGCAGTCTGGTTAGGAAATTTATAAAGTTTCACTGTTCCCCTCTTCTGGTGCCCACGCTTGTCTGCATTCGGAGTCGGTGACAAGGTGGAGGGCAGGAGAGATTAAATGACCAGTTTCATGATGCAAGGCCAGACGTGAGAAGGGAACTTTAAGCAGTCGAGATCAGCAGGCTGTACAACCTGCAATCCTGTCTGAGGGAAGAGCGGATTCCTGCCCTCCCATGAGCTCTGCAGTAATGCAGCCTGTTGCTGCATCTGGAGTGATTTTAAGTGCTTGACTGTTGACTCCATTAAAGAATCGCTCAGCCCATGTTGCGATATTATTGTTACACGGATTTTGTTCTTTGCTCCAGGTGTTGATGTAACGGGCACAGACTTGTTTTAAATTCTTATTGATCTTTCATAGAATCCCTACAGAGCAGAAAGAAGCCATTCAGCCCATAGTGTCTACACGTACCCTCTGAAAGACCATCAATCCTGGAGTACCCTCCCTAACCCCATAACCCAAACTTTTGGACACTTAAGAGGCACTTTAGCGTGTCCAGTTTGTTGTGTTATGCTTCTTCATGTAGCATAAGCTGCTTCCTTGATGTATACTCTGACAAAGGAAGGTTCAGTCTTGGAGATAGATTTAACACATTTATTGAACAGTTAACAAACCTCCTGCTAATCTTACTATAGTAACTCAATCTAACTAACCAGTCTGCTCTAAGCCATGCGTTGGGTGTGATGCTTCCTGATCTGCCCCTGTCTCTGAGTGTCGCCTATGGAGAAGAGAATGAACATGTGTGCCCTGTCCTTTTATATGGGTAACCCCCTTGTGGCAGTGTCACCTCTGGGTGTGTCTTGACTGCCCATTGATCGTGTCCTATCTTGTGTTGATTAGCTGTATGTCATGATTATTTCTTTGGTGCTCCCTCTAGTGTCTATTTAGTCTTAGTGTATTTACAGTGATGCATATCACCACACAGTCCACCTAACCTGCCCATCTTTGGACTGCGGGAGGAAACCCACGCAGACAGGGGGAGAAAGTGCAAACTCCATACAGACAGCGACCCGAGGTCAGAATTGAACCCGGGTCCCTGGCACTGTGAGGCAGCAGTGCTAACCGCTGTGCTGGCTTACCTTAGTC
This sequence comes from Scyliorhinus canicula, assembly GCF_902713615.1. NCBI lineage: Eukaryota > Metazoa > Chordata > Chondrichthyes > Carcharhiniformes > Scyliorhinidae > Scyliorhinus > Scyliorhinus canicula. The sequence goes on from NC_052159.1 coordinate 10,759,956, forward strand.
CATGGGGGTTGGTTTGGCTGTTTAGTGATGCAGAGCGAAGCCAATATGGGTCAATTCCTGTAACGGCTGAGGTTATTCATGAAGTCCCCGCCTTCTCAACCTTGCCCCTCGCCTGAGCTGTGGTGACCCTCCGGTTAAACCACCACCAGTCAACTCTAGGGAGAATTCAGCCGATGGTCACCTGGGACTATGGTGACTTTACCTTTTTACCTTGCCTCACATCAACAGCAGATGAGCCTTAAAAGAAAAACATTTAATCCAGGTAGTGATGCCAGTTGAGGGGTGCATGTTGGCCAGGACATGAGGCGAAGGTGCCACAAAAAGTGCACTACCTTATACACACCAGCTTGATGTGCGGCTGGGAGTGGGAGGTTAGGAGATAGGCTGAGTGGCCCGCACTTTCAGCTGTTCCACCACGAGATTTACCTCAGCTGCTTCAAGGAATGAACGGGTTGTTTTACGAGGAAGGTTGAACAGCCATACCCCTCGCAGTTTAGAAGAACGAAAGGTGATCTTATTGAAAGCTCTTAAGATTCTGAGGGGCCTCGCCAGGGTTGATGCGGAGAAAATATTTCCCCTCGTGGGAGAATCTAAAGAGAGGGCTACACTCCATACTCCCAGAATGCCTTGCTCCACTGCAATTCTCATACCTCCACAACAGATGCCCTCGATTCCTGGCCCGGCCCTCCATTCCTGGCCCGGCCCTCCATTCCTGGCCCGGCCCTCCATTCCTGGCCCGGCCCTCCATTCCTGGCCCGGCCCTCGTCAATAAGACTCCTACGTCAGACTCCTGTTCATTGACTACAGCTCCGCCTTCAACACCCATGATCCCAGCCAAGCTCATATCAAAACTCCAAAACCTAGGACTTGACTCCTCCCTCTACTGGATCCTCGACTTCCTGATCCATAGATCACAATCAGTAAGAATAAACAACATCTCCTCCACGATAGTCCTCAATACCGGGGCCCCGCAAGACTGGGTACTGAGCCCCCTACTATACTCTCAAACACACACCACTATGTGGCACAATTTGGCTCCAGCTCCATCTACAAGTTTGCTGATGACATGACCGTTTGTGGGTCAGATCTCGAACAAGGATGAGTCAGAGTACAGGAGGGAGATAGAGAACCTAGTAGCGTGGTGTAACGATAACAATCTCTCTCTGTGTCAGCAAAACTGAGGAGCTGGTCATTGACTTCAGGGGCTGGAATATCGTACACACCACTGTCTGTATCAATGGTGTTGAGGTAGAGATTCAAATTTCTATCATTAACAATCTTTCCTGGTCCACCCACGGTGACACTACGATCAAGAAAGCACAACGTCGCCTATACTTCCTCTGGAAACTAAGGAAATTTGGCATAGCCACATTGACTTTTACCAATATTTACAGATGCACCATAGAAAGCATCCTATTGGGCTGCATCACAGCCTGGGTATGACAACTGCTCGGTCCAAGACCGTAAGAAACTACAGAGAGTCGTGAATACCGCCCAGTCCATCACACAAACCTGCCTCCCATCCATTGACTCTGTCTGCACCTCCCTCTGCCTTGGGAAAGTGGGCAGCATTAATCAAAGACCCCTCCCACCCAGGTTATTCTCTCTTCCAACCTCTTTCATTGGACAGGCAATAGAAAAGTCTGAACTCACAAAGGTTAAAAACCGTTTCTTCCGCCAGACTCCCGAATGGCTCTCTTATGGACTGAACTGATCTTTCCACATCTTCTCTGCTGAGTAGTACTACATTCCTGAATGATCACCCGATGCCTGTGTCTATGTATTTACATTGTGTATTTATCGTATGTCCCATGTTTTTCATGTACGGAATGATCTATAGAACAGTACAGGCCCTTCGGCCGACTATGTTGTGCCGACCATTTATCCTAATCTAAGGTCAACTTAACCTCCACCCCTTCAATTTACTGCTGTCCGTGTGACTGTCCAAGAGTCGCTTAAATGTCTACAATGACTCTGACTCCACCACCTCTGCTGGCAGTGCATTCCACGCACCCACCACTCTGCGTAAAGAACCTACATAGAACATATGACATCTCCCCTATACTTTCCTCCAATCACCTTAAAACTATGTCCCCTCGTGACAGCCATTTCCGCCCTGGGGAAAAGTCCCTGGCTATCCACTCTATCCATGCCTCTTATCACCTTGTACACCTCTATCAAGTCATCTCTCTTCCTTCTTCGCTCCAGTGAGAAAAGCCCTAGCTCCCTCAATCTTTCTTCATAAGACACGCCCTCCGGCCCAGGCAGCATCCTGGTAAATCTCCTCTGTACCCTCTTCAAAGCATCCACATCCTTCCTATAATGAGGTGACCAGAACTGGACACAATATTCCAAGTGTGGTCTAACTTGGGTTTTATAAATCTGCAGCAAAACCTTGCAGCTCTTAAACTCAATCCCCCTGTTAATGAAAGTCAACACACCATACGCCTTCTTAACAACTGTATCAACCTGGGTGGCAACTTTGAGGGATCTATGTACGTGGACCCCAAGATCCCTCTGTTCCTCCACACTTCTTCCAAGAATCCTGCCTTTAACCCTGTATACAGCTTTCAAATTCGACCTTCCAATCTGGACTGTATGCAGCACAATACTTTTCACTGTCTCTGTACACATGACAATAAATCAAATCAGTTTAAAGATGAGGGTCCCATTTAGAACTGAGAATGACAGGTTTTCTTTCTCTAAAGGTCTTCGAAATTCTCTCCCCCCAGGAGAGCAGGGGGGTCTGCATCATTGTCTAATTCTGCCTTGAATATATTCAGATTTTTTGATCGACGAGGGAGTCTAGGATGACAGCGGAAGCGGGAAGACTAGAAGACGGAGTTAAAGGCCACAATCCGATCTTGTTTCAAAAGCGGAACGATTCAGAGGGGCCACTTTTATTTCTTATGGTCTTGTTACCTTCTGTCGATTTAATGTCTTTCTCTGTTCCCAGGGAGATCTACGTGGTACCTGCCAGCGAATAGCAGAAGCGGTTCTGGGGCAACATGGAGATTGGCAGATTGGAAAGAGTAAGATTTTTCTAAAGGTATGTGAGCTTTGTGTTTGGTGGTGGGTGTGGTGGTGGTGGTGGTGGTGGGGGGGGGGGGGGGGGGGGGGGGGGGGAGAGAGAGATGATGATGATGGAGAGTGACTGGCTATAAGAAGAACCTTTAATAGCTCAAGTCGCCTGAGTCTAGTCCAACTCATTCTGTTGGAGCCAGTAGGTGGCAGCGCGTCCTAGAGCCAAGTGAGGTGTGCCTCTGTTACACGATGGACCCATTTTCATCGGCAGGTTAACCTGGCTGGCGAAGGTTGTATGAGAGAGGATGGATTTGCATTTCAATGTAGCAATCTTTCATGACTGCTGGTGGTCTCGACGTGCTTCACAGGCAATAAACAACCTTTTGAAGTGTTGTCACTGTTGCAAGGCAGCAGAGGCAGCTGATTGGGCACAGCAAGCTCCCATAAAAGAGGAATATGAAAATGATTAGAGTTAGTCAGACTATTCATAGAATTTACAGTGCAGAAGGAGGCCATTCGGCCTATCGAGTCTGCACCGGCTCTTGGAAAGAGCACCCTACCCAACGTCAACACCTCCACCCTATCCCTATAACCCCACCCAACACTAAGGGCAATTTTGGACACTAAGAGCAATTTAGCATGGCCAATCCACCTAACCTGCACATCTTTGGGCTGTGGGAGGAAACTGGAGCACCCGGAGGAAACCCACGCAGACACGGGGAGGATGTGCAGACTCCGTACAGACAGTGACCCAAGCCGGAATCGAACCTGGGACCCTGCTGCTGTGAAGCAATTGTGCTATCCGCAATGCTACCGTGCTGCCAAATGATGTTGGTTAAGCGATAAATATAAACCAGAACACCATTGAGAATTCTGTCCTAATATTTAGCAGCTTGAAGGCATCTGAACAGCACTTGGCTGCCTTTTGCTGCTTCTGGCTTCTCCCATTGTACCTGGGGTCATCACAATGTTGGTCCATCAGTCGCCCATTCCTAGTCTAATCCTGATTTATTTTTTTTCCTCTGTCCGTCTGTCCTTCCTACAATCTTCACTGGCCCCCAGATGTGCTGGTTCCTGATGTTGTTGTCCTTTCCGAACACTACACACACCTCCTTTGAGTATCCTCGTCTCGTTCATATCTAACCATTGTTCCTTTCTTCACATTGTTCGATTTCCTGCACCAGATCACTAAGCCAATCTCGCAGCTATCTTGTAGATTTTTCTCGTTGGTTTCAGCGATACCTCTCTGTCACAGTAACACTTTCTACCCTTCTTCCAATTACTCCAGCCAAAACTAATCTGTTGGCTAATTTCCATTCCCACGTTAATTTTCCTTCTGTTCTTGGACCAAGATTAAGAAAGTTGACCCGCAGGCGGGGGCACAGCAATGTGAAATGACAGCATTACAGTGATGGAGAGGTGGGAGTGTACCCCTGGCACAGGAGGATCCGCCCACACGAGACTGGTGTTAAAATGTCGTACAGGCGGCAGACTCCAGGTCCTTTACTCTGCATCTAGTCTGTGCTAACTGGAGCTGGGGATGTTGAACGCCAATGCTGGATGCTAAAATTGGATCAGCATTTAAATTCCCGCAGCAGTGACGAACACCAAGGAATAAAAACAAAACATAAATTAAAGCGGGGATTTAATATTGTCTCCTTTGCCAGTGAAGCATTTTTGGGGTCTTTTTTTTAAAACCCAAGAATACAAGCCTGTTTTGCTACTTTTCCTGCCTGGCACGGTGGCACAGTGGTTAGCACTGCTGCCTCAGTGCCAGGGACCCAGGGTTCAACCCCGGCCTCGGGTGACTGTCTGTGTGGAGTTTGCACATTCTTCCAGTGTCTGCGAGGGTTTCCTCCGGATGCTCCAGTTTCCTCCCACAGTCCAAAGATATTCCGGTTAGGTGAATTGAACATACTAAATTGCTGCCGAATCTCTGGACCCCCCTCTGACTTACCACCGTGGCCTCCCCCCAACCGCCTTCCCCACCAACCTATCTTTTCGGGGGTCCTGGAGCCCCTCACCTTGCCTCATACGGGAAGGGCATCCTGGGCCTGATCCCTGGGCAGTGCCAACCTGGCACCTGGTAACCTTGACACTGCCAGCCTGGAACTCTGGCAGTGCCATTGGGCCCCATAGTGTGCCCAGGTGACAGTGCCAAGGAACTCTAGGATACCACCCTGCCCAGAACCCGACCACCAGGGGGCCTCCGTGTGGACGAGTACTAAATGGTGCCACCTAGAGGTCTCCCAGATGCAGGCGTTCGATCCTGGGCCGTGTTGGGAGACTCCAACGCTGATGTATTTATGTGGAACCAACTACTCGCTTATATATATGCAAATCTGGATCTCGTCTCGCGAGACCTCTCCTGAGATTTAACGGCCCTGTCACGTCCCGTGTCCGGCGCGGGGAGGTAGTTTGATCATGCCCCATGTTTCCGAAAATGCTGGAAAACCTCCGGGTCCAGCAGCGTCCATGGAGGGACAAAATGAGAGTCAACGTTTCGAGCCTGTGTGACTCTTCAGAATGATATTTTTAACGCTCTTGGGAAGGGCACTGGGAGGTTTGGTCCTTGTTATTGTGACTGTGCTGAGATCAGTGGCTGGCTGCCGGGGAACAACACTGATTTTCCCCACCCGCTCACGGGAGAGGTTTATCAGAGATTCTCAGCTGTTGCTGTGTCAGGAAGTGGCTTTGTTCAGCTCTTGTTTATTGCTGAGGACAGCAGGGCACTCTCTGCTTCCTGGCAGGAAACTCCTGATCTTCTGATGGGACAGCGATGATCGCCAAAGGCCATTGTCATGGCAACTTACGAAAAACACGCGGGTCCGTGCTGAGAGATTTTTTAAATGCATTTTTTTAGGATTTAAATGGCGTAGAATGAGACCGGATTGAAATAAAGTAGATTGACTCAAAAGGTGAAACTAATGGTCATAAAATATTTCTGACTGCATTTGCCTTTTTTTTTTTTGCATTTCAATCCTTATTGCTCTGCACCTGATCTTCAGTAAATGCTTCCTTATAATGGACAAGGCAGGGTGTCCCTCATGAACCCAGTGAGCTACTTGTGGGTGACGCAAATCTTTCCCTATGAATGGCTTAAGCCATGGTTGGTCCTTGAGTTGGAGAATTTCATGTAGGTTCAAAGGTTCATCTTTCGGAAGGGGCACTTTGACCTCTCGTGCCAGCCAACATTCTGGCTCGATGACAGCAGCCTGTACAGAAACTCAGGGTCCAGCCCAAGACTGACCCCCAGGTCTCAATTTAACTGCACAGAGCCAACAGGTGCTCTCCTTGACAGGAACAGGAGTAGGCCATGGATCCATCACCTAGATCATTGTTGATCTGTATCTTAACTACATTCGCACGCCTTGGTTCTTTATTTCTTAATACCCCTTACCTCAATTTTAGAGAAATTTCCAATCGACCTCTCCTCTCCCGCTTTGATAGGGGTGAGAATTACAGGTTTCCGATTATCAAGATCGGTTTGTTGCTGGAATGAAATTGGGAAATAGAAGCATAGCAAATAAGAGCAGGAGGAGGCCATTTGGCCCTTTGAGCCTGCTCTGCCATTCATTATGATTTGTGGCTGATCATCCAACTCGATAGCCTGAGCCTGCCTCTCTAGCTTGATCTCCCCCCCCCCCCCCCCCCCCCCCCCCCCCCCTCTCTCAGTCCTAAATGGTCTAACCTATGACCCCTGGTTCTGGACAGCCCCATCATTGGGAACTTCCACATAATAATAATCTTTATTATTGTCACAAGTAGGTTTACATTAACATTGCAATGAAGTTACTGTGAAAAGCCCCTAGTCCCCACACTCCGGCCCCTGTTCGGGTACACGGAGGGAGAATTCAGAATGATTCACCTCACGAGCACGTGTTTCGGGACTTGTGGGAGAAAACCGGAGCACCCGGAGGAAATCCTCGCAGACACGGGAAGAACTTGCAGACTCCACACAGACAGTGACCCAAGCCGGGAATCGAACCTGGGACCTTGGCGCTGTGAAGCAATAATGCTAACCACTCTGCTATCATGCCACTTGCATCTACCTCGTCTAGTCCTGTTAAAATTTGAGGTTTATATGAGATTCCCCCCCCCCCTCACCATTCTTCTAGATTTCAGCGAATACAATCCTAACTCCCATCTCTCCTCGTACGTCAGGCCCGTCATCCCAGGAATCGGTCTGGTAAAACTTGCTGCACCCTCTATGCAGCAAGAACAGATAAGGAGACCAAAAGTGCGCACAATACTCCAGGTGTGGTCTCACCAAGCCCCTGTATAGTTGCAGCAAGACATCCCAGCTCCTGAATGTGAATCCTCTGGCCATGAGGGCTGCCATTTGAAATGAAATGAAAATCGCTTATTGTCACGAGTAGGCTTCAAATGAAGTTACTGTGAAAAGCCCCTAGTCGCCACATCTGCTACAAATCAGAGATATTAACAAAGATCAAAGTTTTTGGAAGGGGAGATGCGGTATATTCTGATAATGCAGTAGAGTACTGTTTCCTGGAAACAAGTTATTTGGTGAGCGGTGGATTTTTTTTTGTTGTCGAATGCTTCACTTTTCTTGGATGTTTTTCAGGATCACCATGATATGTTGCTGGAGATTGAGCGAGACAAGGCAATAACCGACAAGGTCATCCTCATTCAGAAAGTGGTTCGAGGATTCAAAGACAGGTAGGGCTCATCAGAAAACTGGAGCAGGCCAGCTTTGTTCAAAAGGCCCCAAGCTCTATGGAACACTATTTGGCGAAACCTCTCCAGTGTTGCTGTTAGAGCACACAGCAAGTTACTGGTTTTTTTTCAGCAGAGGGAGGGCATTTAACCCATTATGTTTCCATGTCTAATTGTATTTCTCTGTTGCTACAAAAGAGCCGCTTGCAACATTGAGACCATTTTGATTCGGTTGCGAATATGAAACGTGAACAATGTTATTCCGGAGGTTGTAAAGGGGAATGGGGCCCATGATCGAGTGATGATACTGATTCTTCTAATCCACCTGAGAGAACAACTGAGACCTTTGTTTAATGTCACAGAAGTAGATGGCACCAAGACCGCACTCCCTCAGTATTGCACAGGGAGTGTCGGCCTAGATTCACCTTTTCTACTCGAGTGGGACTTGAAAACCCACAAACGTCTGACTTTTGGGATGGGAATGGTATCCACTGAGTTGTATCGGAAGCTTAAAATAGCGGGAAGCTTACTCTGTGACCAACCCATACTAAACCAGCTGATAGCACAATTTTATTCATGGATAGCTGTGGTGTTTCTTCTTTACAAAAACGTATGTGATTCTGGATGTTTAAAAAATTCAAAATGCTCCACAGGTCCAACTTTGTTAAATTAAGAAAATCGGTGATGTTGATTCAGAAGTATTGGCGAGGATATCGGTGCCGAAAAAATTTCAGTGCAGTAAGTTAATTATTTCTCTGTCTTTAAATTTACTGATCATTGTTCTGTTGCCTGGCGTGGAGGGCATTAGCTATGAGGAGAGGTAGGATAAACTCTGATTGTTCTCACCGGAAATGGAGGTTGTGGGTCAACCTGATAGAGGTCTACAAAATTATGAGGGGCATAGACAGAGTGGATAGGCAGAAGCTTTTTCACAGGGTGGCAGGGTCAATTACTCGGGGGCATAGGTTTAAGGTGTGAGGGGCAAGGTTTAGAGTAGATGTACGAGACAAGTTTGTTTTACACAGAGGGTAGTGGGTGCCTGGAACTCGCTGCCGGAGGAGGTGGTGGAAGCAGGGACGATAGTGATGTTTAAGGGGCATCTTGACAAATACATGAATAGGATGGGAATAGAGGGATACGGACCCCGGAAGTGTCGAAGATTTTAGGTTAAATGGTCAGCGCAGGTTTGCAGGGCCGAAGGGCCTGTACTATTATTTGTATCATTGTTGTGGACATTAGTTTATTGCCCATCCCTCATTGCCCTTGAGAAGGTGGTGAGGCGTCTTCTTTAACCACTGCAGTCCATGTGGTGTAGCTACACCCAGTGTGCTGCTGAGGAGGGAGCTCTAGGTTTTTGACGACGTGGCAGTGAAAGATAGGTGATCGAGTTCCAGGTCAGGATGTCGTGTCACTCAGATGGGCAATCCAAGGGCGGTGCTGTTCCTAAGCATCTGCTGGGTGGTAAAGATCACAAATTTAAAATTTGCCATTGAGGTAAACGTGTTGCCTATTGCAAGGTCAAGATTTAGAAAGCATTTTTAGAATTATCCTTTTGGGGAAACATGGGAAACCAATCAAATATGCTACCAAACAATGGGATGCATGGCTACTTGGCTGACAAAAGTCCTTGGTTGGATTATCTCTGTCCTAGAGTGTGAATCCTCTGCATAAAAAAGTGACTTGTAGTTTAGTATACCGGAGGGGTAAGGCAGGGGTAAGGTGGAAAAGCAGAGTTAAGCTGGAAGGTCAGCCATGATCTTATTAAATGGTGTGTGGTATTATCATAACTGTAATGGTTAATGAAGTGTCTAGAATAGTCACTAGAGGGAGCTATATTTACAACTATATAAGGCAGTGTTGCTAAGCCTTGACTGGTGGGGGGGGGGGGGGGGGGGGGAAGAAAGAAGTGTGTGTGCAGGAGTTAGCTAGAGAGAGTCAGAAGTAAGGATATGGTGAGTGAGAGCAGATCATAGTTTATATCAGTATTGAGATTAGCTGAAGGTGAGTATAGTCTAAATGTTAATAATCAACTCTGTATTCTTTAGGAGTACGTGTCGAACCCAAATTAGTAGTGTTAATAAATTTATAGCTTTGTTTAAGTTCAAGCTATTTTGTGATCTTTGTGAACACCACATGGTGGAGCAGGTTCAAGGGACAATATGGCTTCCTCTGGACATAATGTAAGAGGAGAGGGCTTGAGTAGGTTGTGTGGCAAACATAAGCTTCACCGTTCTCTTTTCCTGACAACATTCTCTTTGATCTTCACCTAGATGAGAATTGGATTCTCCAGACTGCAGGCCCTCTATCGATCCCGTAAGCTCTGCGCACAGTATCACTTCGCCCGCAAGAGAATCATCATGTTCCAGGCCCACTGTCGGGGTTACTTGGTGCGGAGAGCGTTCCGCCATTGTTTCTGGGCGGTCATCACCATTCAGGCCTGTGTTCGAGGCATGATTGCACGCAGACTCTACAAGAGGCTGAGGGGAGAAGTGAGTGCCTTTTCTGCGGGGCAGATGGGGGGGGGCATCTTTTCTTTTTTATAATAAACCTACGTTTGTGTGGCGGGCAATTGGAAAGAGCTTGAATTTCCAATGGCTTTTTCTGGGCGCCTCGTGTCATGGTGATCGGGAATGCACCGCATGCACACAAGTGGAGGCAGATTCCATAACTTTCGGAAAGGAATTGGATATATGTTTGAAAAATAAACACATGAGGGCCTCGGGGGAGGGGGGAAAGGTCAGGGGAGTGGGGATTAATTGGATAGCCTTTCAAAGAGGCGACATTGACATAATGATCCAAGCCGATTTTCAAAAGACAATTTTTTAAATGTATTCATTTGCGGGATGTGGGTGTCGCTGGCTGTGCCAGCGTTTGTTTTCCTCTTGGTCAGGCACGCTAGAAATATCTAAGGTTCTAAGAAATAAAGGAATTTGAAAGCGGAAACTCTTCACTCCCGCTGCTGTGTCTGCTCTTGACAGTACCGTCGACGGCTGGAAGCCGAGAAGCAGCGTCTCGCCGAGGAGGTGCGGCTCCGCAAGGAGATGAGCAACAAGAAAGCCAAGGAGGAGGCGGAGAGGAAACATCAGGTCAGTCACTGACTGGATGTGTAACCCTCGGTTATTTTAAAATTTGTTTGTGTTGGTGGAACTGTTGAAGAATAGTGTTGCCCTCTACACTTGGCTTGGTTCTTGAGCTGTACTGAGTTGGCCAAAGTCAAAGCAATTTTTTTTCCAGATCAAGGGTGGGCAAAGTGGTTCTGGGACAATCGGTCAGGACAAGATACTTCATTTTGTTCTTTTATGGGATGGAGGCATCGCTTCCTCGGCCAACATTCATTGCCCGTCCCTAATGGCCCTTGAGAAGGTGCTGGTCAGCTGCCTTCTTGAGCCGCTGCTATCCATGTGGTGTAGGTACATCCACGGTGCTGTCAGGGAGGGAGTTCCATGATTTAGACCCAGCGGCAGTGAGGGAACAGGGATAAATTTCCAACTCAGGATGGCGAGTGACTTGGAGGGGAGGTTTCAGGTGGTGGTGGTCCTATGTATCTGCTGCCCTTGTCCTTCGAGATGATAATGGTTGTGGGTTTGGAAGATGCTGTCTGAGGAACCTTAACAAGACTCTGTAATCATGCCTTCCTCTTTCCCTGTCTCACCGCATCTTCTGCTGAAACCCTCTTCCATGTTAATTGACACCTGCATACTATTCCAATGCTCTCCTGCCCAGCCTTCTTCCTCAGACCCTCTGTAAACCTGGGTTCATCTTACACTCTGCTATCCTGCCCTGAGTCCATTCACCCATCATCCCTACACTGAGCTAGAATGACCCCTGGTCCAGTAACCCCCTTTTCAAAATTCTCAGCCTCGTTCTCCTGTCCATCCATCTCTACACCTGATACATCTCTCACTTCTTTCACCTCACCATTGGTCACCTCACCATTGGTAGCCATGTCGCCAGATGCCTAGGCTCTAAGCTCTTAAATTCTATAGTTTAATCTCTTTTTCCCCCTTTCGACCACTCTTGTTTAAGGTGCTCCTCAAAATCTACCTCTTTATCAAAGCATTTGGCTATCTCCTATTGCTTTCTACCTAATGGCGGTGTCATTATATCTCTGTGTGGTAGGATGGTGTACTGTACAAATAGTTCTATTGGCAGCAATGACTATTGTAGTTCATGGTCCTGACAGCATGCCACCTTGTTGAGGAATGTGTGTCTGGGTGAGGTATTGGAAGACCACCAGTACCCAAGGAACCTACCTCAATGTGAATCCTGATCCCCCATGAAGGGCAGGGAGAAGATTGAGGAGATGATATTTTTGTTGGAAGGCTCCTGAGGTCCAAAGAAATTGTATTGGCTTGGGCTGATTGAACCAGCTGTGCCACATTTTACCAACATTGTGAAGGGTGGTTGTCATAACCTAGGGTTAAACAGGTCATGGGACACCAATCAAACCTTAAGCAGGTCACAGGAGCCTTATGAGACTAGGAGATTGATATTCCCAATGGGAATATGCACTCCCCTGCTGAGGGACTGGGTGCCCCCTTCTACATCCTGTATAAAACTGGAGGCCCATGAACAGTGAGCTGGCTCACGTAGTAGAATAACTGCACTGTACTCTTGTTCTGCTGCGTTAAATCTTTTTCCTTTTGATTCCATCTGTTTGGCTCGGTGCGGACTCCTTTCCGGAACTTGTAACCGTGGTCTTTACTCTTGGTTCAATGGTTCTGAAGAGACTGATATTTGGCTGGACGCATTTAAATCTCCTCTTCCTGCAGGAACGCCTCGCGCAGTTGGCTCTGGAAGATGCCGAGAGAGAGGTGAATGAGCGGCGGGAAGCCCGTCGAAAGAAAGAAATGGTGGAGCAGATGGAGAAGGCTCGGAATGAGCCCGTGAACGACTCTGACATGGTGGATAAGATGTTTGGGTTTCTGGGCACACCCGCTGTGCTACCAGGGCAGGAGGGTCAAGCACCGTCCGGGTTTGAGGTACGAAAGTTTAAAATGTTTCCTTTAGTTTGGTTTCAGCAGTGACGACTGAGCAAATGCATCTGGAGGTCGAACTGGAACATAAGAATTGTAAGATGCCAAAAGAGCAGGTACACAGAGTCCACATCGTGGTCGTCTCACAGTGGCATTGTTGACTAATCTTAGCAAACAATCTCCCAAGATTAGTCTGCAACAGACCCAGAACTGGCAGGAGGAAATTCCCAACTTGTGGAGAGCACAGTTATGGAGTTGTGGAGAGCACAGAGAGCAAAAGTTATCTTTTTCCTTCCTGAGCAATCCAACATTTGCCATCCCATTGTATCTACAATTTTTACTAGTGTTGAAAAACGAGAAATGTTGTTGAAGCTTTATGTCTGGCACTCAACAGGACAAATGCAAAAATGCCAAATTTCAAACATCACAATTTATACTACAGGATGACTCCGATTGGCTGAGGCGTTGCCATGTAGGCAGAGCCTTGGCCAATCTGGAGTCGCATTTAGACCAGACCAGGTAAGGATGGCCTATTCCCTTCACTAAAGGGCATTGGTGAAGCAGATGGGCTTTGACGACAATCGATAACGGTTTCATGATCATCATTTGATATTTATTGAATTCAAATTTCACCATCTGCTCTGGTGGGATTCGAACCCAGTACCCCAGAGCATCGCCCCGAGTCTCTGGATTAGTTGTCAGGTGGCAACACCACCATGCCATCACCTGCCCCTCCACTCAATAGTGCTGCAGAGCTGCCTCTGATTGGTCCAGCAGCCTGGAAGGTGCACCCACTGCTCTTAATTGGATGGCAGAGATGATGGTGGCCTCTTAATTGGCTGCCATTGGTACAATAGCCATCACGATCTCGCTGCCCGTTGGCATGGATTCCTGTCTGCATTACATCCCAATGGCGGGATATCATTCTTTACGATAAAATTCCAGCCATTTGATTGGATTTGTTGGATTTATTTATTGTCATGTGTACCGAGGTACAGTGGAAGCATTTTTTCTGTGAGCAGCTCAAACAGATCCTTTAGTACCTGAAAGAAAATACTTAATAGGGCAACACAAGGTACACAATGCAAGTACATAGACACTGGCATCGGATGAAGTATTGAACTGATCAGTCTATCAGAGGGTCATTCAGGAGTCTGGTAACAGTGGGGAAGAAGCTGTTTTTGAGTCAGTTCGTGCGTGTTCTCAGAATTTTGTATCTCCTGCCCGATGGAGGAAGTTGGAAGAGTGAGTAAGCCGGGTGGGAGGGGTCTTTGATTATGCTGCCTGCTTTCCCCAGGCAGCGAGCGGTGTAGATGGAATCAATGGTTTGGAGGTGGGTTGGTGAGATGGACTGGCTGTGTTCACGACTCTCTGAAGTTCTCTTGCGGTTTTGGGCTGAGCAGTTGCCATACCAGGCTGTGATGCAGCCAGATAGGATGGTTTCTATGGTGCACCTGCTTCTGCAGATTAGTGTTACGTTCTCCTTATTTAAGGACAGGCCATGTCATCTGGGTGTTTTGGACAAGAGGCGGTGACCAAAATTATCCCATCCTTTTTTTAGGATCCCAAAAACAGGAATTGGCATCACTTGAACACTTTTTTTTTTCTTTTCCTCCGAGAGAACATGCCCATCACTCCACATAAAACAATCCCTCCATCTCCTCGATAATCCGGTTTGCTCTCGTCTTTATCTTCAATAAACATGGGTGTAATTAATATTTGGCACTAATTGAAGTAAGGTGAATGAGCTGAACTGATTTTATTCCGATTTCCCCATTAGTGTTTCTGGGTTTTTTTTCTGTGTATTGCTTCTCGAGCTTTAAATATATTTTTCTGCGGCACCAGGATCTCGAGCGTGCCCCGAGAGAGTTGGAGGAGGAAGACCTGGACGCAAGCCTGCCACTCCCAGAAGAAGAGGAGGAAGATCTTTCGGAGTACAAGTTTGCCAAGTTCGCTGCCACTTACTTTCAGGGCACCACGACGCACACCTACATCCGGAGGCCCCTCAAGCTGCCCTTACTTTACCATGATGATGAAGGAGATCAGCTGGTAAGTGCAAGGTGTTGGAAGATTTTGCAAAACCTCAATAAGGGGATTACCAAGCAGTGAAGGTAAAATTGGCCTGAGTGGATGCGGGAAGGAGTTTAGCAGAAAAGAGTTGGTCAGCAATGGCAGACGTTGATGAAAATAGTTCATGACTCGTGGCGCACAGTGGTTAGCACTACTGCCTCATAGCGCCAGAGACCTGGGTTCGATTCTGACCTCTGGCAACTGTCCGTGTGGAGTTGCACATTCTCCCCGTGTCTGCGTGGGTTTCCTCCGGGAGCTCGGGTTTCCTCCCACAGTCCAAAGATGTGCAGGTTAGGGGGATTGGCCATGCTAAATTGCCCCTAGGTGGGATTACAGGGATAGGATGGGGAATTGGGCCTGGGTAAGGTGCTCTTTCAAAGGGGCGGTGCAGACTCGACGGGCCGAATGGCCGCCTCCTACACTGTAGGGATTCCATGATGTATCCCAGTGAGGAAGAAGAATTATAAGAAAGGGATAAATCAACCATGGTTAACCAAGGAAGTTGAGGATCATGTTAAATGGAAAGAAAAAACAATGTGGCAAAGATTAGTGGTAAGCTAGAGGATTGGGAAAGTTTTTAAAAATCAACAAAAGATGACCAAAAAAAAATAGAAGGCGAAGATAAACCCATGAGGGTAAACTGGCAAGTAAGCTTTAAAACGGTCAGTAAGACCTTCTTTAAATATGTAAAAAAGAAGAGAGAGGCCAACGTGAACATTGGCCCCTTAGAAAATGATAGAATGATAAAATAATGAAGGGGAACCAGGAAATAGCAGAGGGGTAAAATAAATATTTTGCATCAGAGTTCATGGCAGAAGACACTGGTAGTGTCCAAAAATATTAAATAATCCAGGTGAGGGAGGAAATAAATATAACAATTATTGGAGGAAAAGTACTAGGGAAAATAATGAGGCTAAACGCTGATAAGTCCCCTGGACCTGATGGATTGCATCCCAGATATTAAAGGAAATAGCCACAGAGATAATGGGTGCATTGGTTGTAATCTTCCAAGAATCCTTAGATTCTGGAAAAGTCCCAGAGGTTTGGTAAACTGCCAGCGTAACACCTGTATTCAAAAGGGAGGGAGACGTAAAATCAGGTAACTATAGGCTAGTTAACTTAACATTGGTCTTCGCAAAAATGTTAGAGTCCAAAAAAAGGATGTAATGACAGAGCATTGCAAATCCTATGATTTAGGAATGTATAATATAATCAAGCAGAGTCAGCATGGCTTCATGTCTGACAAATTTATTAAAATTCGTGAGGTGATAACAAGCAGGATAAATAAAGGGGAATCAGTGGATGTAATATACTTGGATTTCCAAAAAGCGTTCAGTAAGGTATTGCAGAAAAGGCTCATTAATAAGATAAGAACCCATCGTGTTGGGGTAGTATATTAGCATGGTAATAGATGGATAGAAGACACTGAGTTACAGAGTTGGGATAAGTAAAGATGTTTCCAGGATGGCAACCTGTAACTCGTGGACGCCACTGGGATCCGTGCTGGGGCCCACAATTATTTGCAATATATATTAATGACGTGGACGAGGGAAGTGAATGTACTGTTGCCAAGGTTGCGGATGCCAGAAAAATAGGTGGGAAGGCAAGTGGTAGGATGACCGTTTACAGAGGGATATAGCCAGGTTAGGCGAGTGGGGAAAATCTGGTCAGTTGGAGTATAATGTGGAAGAATCTGAATTTATGCACTTTGGTCGGAAGAATAAAGGAGCTGAATACTATCTAAAGAGAGTTAGCAGAAAACTGCAGCTGGATTTGGGGGTCCTTGTGCATAAATCACAAAAAGCTATATTGCAAGTTCAACAAGTAATTGTTATGGGGCGAAATTCTCTGACCCCCAGCAGGGTCGGAGAATCGCCTGGGGCCGCCGAAACTCCCGCCCCCGCCGTGGCAGAGATTCTCCGCCACCCGGGAAGTGGCGGTAGCGGGAATCTCGCCACTCCGATCGGAGAGGCCCCTGCGGTGATTCTCCGGCCCGAAGTCCCGCCGCTGGGAGGCCTCTCCTGCCGCCGAGGTTTGAACCACCTCTGGAACGGCGGGATCAGCGGCGCGAGTGGGCCTCGGGGTCCTGGCGGGGGGCGATCGAACCCCGGGGGGTGCCCCCACGGTGCCCTGCCCGCGATTGGGGCCCCCCGCTCAGACTCCGGGCCAGTGCCCTGGGTGCACTATTTTCCCCCGCGGCCGCCACGGCCTTTGCCATGGCGGAAGAGAACCCCACATCGCTAATGCACCGGCAGTGACGTCAGCGGCCAGCTGCCGCTGACGTCACTGCCAGCGCATGCGCCGACCGGCGAAAGCCTTTCGGCCAGCCCCGCTGCCGGGGGGCGCCGGTTTTT
Organism: Scyliorhinus canicula; assembly: GCF_902713615.1. Taxonomy (NCBI): domain Eukaryota; kingdom Metazoa; phylum Chordata; class Chondrichthyes; order Carcharhiniformes; family Scyliorhinidae; genus Scyliorhinus; species Scyliorhinus canicula. Next base: position 10,777,057 of record NC_052159.1, read on the forward strand.
TGCGCCAGTCTTCTGGTGGCAACCGCTCCGGCGCGGCGCTGGCCCCCAAAGGGGGAGAGAATTCCCCACCTTTGGGGAGGCCCGACCCCTGAGTGGTTGGCACCACTCCCCTACTCCGGGACCCTCCGTCACACCGGGTAGGGGAGAATGCCGCCCCTGTTCTTTGTTTTGTTCTCCAAGATAGCCAAAGATGTAGTGTTGACAAAGAACATAAAACTATACGTTTAAATCAAAACTAATTTATTTTGCACTACTTAACTTGATTTGGTTCACACACTCTACTGAGTAACAGATAACAAAATAATAGTACTGAATCTGTGATACAGTAATTAATAATCTCTCTAATATATAAACTACAGTCTGACTAGGGCTAGTGAAGTGTTTGCATCACTATCAGAGGAGGTATCTGGGACGTATGAGGAGGTGAAAATATCCATCTTGTGTGCATATGAACTAGTGCCTGAAGCCTACAGACTAAAGTTTAGAAATATAAGGAAAGAATTTGGTCAAACATACATGGACTTTGAAAGGATCAAACAGAGTAATTTTGATAGGTGGATAAGGGCTTTGAAAATAGACCAAACACATGAAGCTGTCTGAGAAATTATAATTTTGGAGGAGTTTAAAAATTCAATTCCTGATGTAGTGAGAACTCATGTGGAAGAACAGAGGGTTAAAACTGAGGTACGCAGCAGAAATGGCAGATGATTATGAATTAGTTCATAAATCAAAGCTTGGTTTCTGACATCAGTTTCAGCCTGTGAGGGATAGAGACTGGGGAAAAGAGAAATACTCAAGTGGTAGCACGGTAGCATAATGGCTTCACAGCGCCAGGGTCCCAGGTTCGATTCCCGGCTTGGGTCACTGTGCGGAGTCTGCACATTCTTCCCGTGTCTCCATGGGTTTCCTCCGGGTGCTCCTCCCACAGTCCAAAGATGTGCAGGGTTAAGTGAATTGGCTATGATAAATTGCCCTTAGTGTCCAACAAAAAAAAAGTACGGTGGGGTTACGGGGATAGGGTGGAAGTATGGAGATAGGATGAAGGTATGGGCTTAGTTAGAGTGCTCTTTCCAAGGGTTGGTGCAGACTCGATGGGCTGAACGGCCTCCTTCTGCATTGTAAATTCTGTATTCAACCTCACACTATCCTTCGACATCAAACTCTCCATCTGCTTCTCCCAGCATGCCTAGAGATACAGCCGTTTATAAGATCACTCGGTGATGCCATCTAGTGTTGATATACATGAACATCGTCTTGTTAACCCTTTACTATACTTGGACTATACATATCATGACAGTAATTGGGAAGGGAAATGGAATGTTGGCCTTTATTTCAAAGGGAATGGAGTTTAAAAATAGGGAAGTTATAAAAGGCACTAGTTAGATCACACGTGGAATATTGTGAACAGTTTTGGCCCAAGGAAAGATACGCTGGCATTGGAGGCAGTCCAGAGAAGGTTCATCCCAGGTATGGAGAGATTTTCTTTTGAGGAGAGGTTGGGTAGATTGAGCCTAAACTCATTGGGGTTCAGAAGAATGAGAGGCGACCGTATTGAGATATATCGGCTTCTCGGGGGGGCTTGACAGGGTCGATGCTGAGAGTTTGTTTCCCCTTAGGGGAGTGTGTAGGACCAGATGGTATAATCTCAGAGTAAGGGGTCACCTATTTAAGTCAGGGATGAGGAGGATTTTTTTCTGAGGGTAGTGAATCTGTGGAATTCTTTACCGCAGAGGACTAGAGGCTGGGTCGTTTCGTATGTTCAAGGCTGATGTTCAAGGCTGAGATAGATCAATTTTTAATCGGTAAGGGAACCGAGGCTGATGGGGATAATTCGGGAAAGTGGGGATGAGGATTATCACATCAGATCAGCAAGGTGGCCTACGCCACCATGGTCTACTTCTCCTGTGTCTTGTGGTCTTATGGTCTACATGTGACTCCAGACCCACTGGAATGTGGTTGACTCTTGAAATGAAATGAAATGAAAATCGCTTATTGTCACGAGTAGGCTTCAATGAAGTTATTGTGAAAAGCCCCTAGTCGCCACATTCCGGCGCCTGTTCGGGGAAGCTGGTACGGGAATCGAACCATGCTGCTGGCCTGCTTGGTCTGCTTTAAAAGCCAGCGATTTAGCCCAGTGAGCTAAATCAGCCCCTAGTTACCCTAGCTCTTAGCTACCCTTTCAAAATAGCCACTCCGTTCTAGGGCAATTAGGGATGGGCAACAAATGCTAGTGTTGGCAATGACACGCACATCCCATGAAAGAAATATTTTTTTAAAAAATATTCGTTATCTTAACACTTGGGAATTTGACATTTGAGTGGAATTGTCACCACGACATCTTTCGTCTTTCAGGATAATGAACAGCTTCATATGACGGCTAACTTTGTTTCATTGGCTGGAATGCACTTTGAGGTGTGATGAACTCATTGACAGAATGCTGTATGCGAACAATTCTCTTTCTTTGTCGTCCACCCCCCCCCCCCCACCCCTCCTCCTTGCAGGCAGCTCTTGCAGTCTGGATCACAATATTACGGTTCATGGGGGATTTACCGGAACCCAAATATCACACGGCCATGAGCGATGGCAGCGAGAAGATCCCAGTCATGACCAAAATCTACGAAACGCTGGGGAAGAAGACGTATAAACGGGAGCTACAGGCTCTGCAAGGAGAGGGAGAGGTAGGCCTCGACGGACAATACATCTAGCAGAGGGACGCCCCTGCTCTCGGGGGGACGCCCCTGCTCTCGGGGGGGGGGGGGGGGGGGGGGGGGGGGTCGACGCCCCTGCTCTCGGGGGTGACGCCCCTGCTCTCGGGGGCGGGGGGGGGGACGCCCCTGCTCTCGGGGGTGACGCCCCTGCTCTCGGGGGTGACGCCCCTGCTCTCGGGGGTGACGCCCCTGCTCTCGGGGGTGACGCCCCTGCTCTCGGGGGTGACGCCCCTGCTCTCGGGGGTGACGCCCCTGCTCTCGGGGGTGACGCCCCTGCTCTCGGGGGTGACGCCCCTGCTCTCGGGGGTGACGCCCCTGCTCTCGGGGGTGACGCCCCTGCTCTCGGGGGTGACGCCCCTGCTCTCGGGGGTGACGCCCCTGCTCTCGGGGGTGACGCCCCTGCTCTCGGGGGTGACGCCCCTGCTCTCGGGGGTGACGCCCCTGCTCTCGGGGGTGACGCCCCTGCTCTCGGGGGTGACGCCCCTGCTCTCGGGGGTGACGCCCCTGCTCTCGGGGGTGACGCCCCTGCTCTCTGGGGGAAGCCCCTGCTCTCGGGGGGGGGGGGGGGGGGTGGGGGGACGCCCCTGCTCTCGGGGGGTGACGCCCCTGCTCTCGGGGGGGGGGGGGGCGCCCCTGCTCTCGGGGGGGGGGGCGCCCCTGCTCTCGGGGGGGGGGCGCCCCTGCTCTCGGGGGGGGGGGGGGCCCCCTGCTCTCGGGGGGGGGGGGGCACGCCCTGCTCTCGGGGGGGGGGGGCGCCCCTGCTCTCGGGGGGGGGGGGGGGGGGCGCCCCTGCTCTCTCGGGGGGGGGGGGGGGGGGGGGGGGCCCGCTCTCGGGGGGGGGGGGGGGGGGGGCCCTGCTCTCGGGGGGGGGGGGGGGGGGGGGGGGGGGCGCCCCTGCTCTCGGGGGGGGGGCGCCCCTGCTCTCGGGGGGGGGGCGCCCCTGCTCTCGGGGGGGGGGGGGCGGGCGCCCCTGCTCTCGGGGGGGGGGGGGGGCGCCCCTGCTCTCGGGGGGGGGGGGGGGGGGGGGGGGCGCCCCTCCTCTCGGGGGGGGGGGGGGGGGGGGCGCCCCTGCTCTCGGGGGGGGGGGGGGCGCCCCTGCTCTCGGGGGGGGGGGGGGGCGCCCCTGCTCTCGGGGGGGGGGGGGGGGGCGCCCCTGCTCTCGGGAGGGGGGGGGGGCGCCCCTGCTCTCGGGAGGGGGGGGGGGGCGCCCCTGCTCTCGGGAGGGGGGGGGGGCGCCCCTGCTCTCGGGAGGGGGGGGGGGCGCCCCTGCTCTCGGGAGGGGGGGGGGGGCGCCCTGCTCTCGGGAGGGGGGGAGGGGCGCCCCTGCTCTCGGGAGGGGGGGGGGGGCGCCCCTGCTCTCGGAGGGGGGGGGGGGGCGCCCCTGCTCTCGGAGGGGGGGGGCGCCCCTGCCCTCGGGGGGGGGGGGGGGGGGGGCGACCCTGCTCTCGGGGGGGGGGGCGACCCTGCTCTCGGGGGGGGGGGGGGGAGGCGACCCTGCTCCCGGGGGGGGGCGACCCTGCTCCCGGGGGGGGGGCGACCCTGCTCCGGGGGGGGCGACCCTGCTCTCGGGGGGGGGGGGGCGGGGGGGCGACCCTGCTCTCGGGGGAGGGGGGGGGGGGCGGGGGGGCGACCCTGCTCTCGGGGGAGGGGGGGGGGGCGGGGGGGCGACCCTGCTCTCGGGGGGGGGGGGGGGGCGCGGTGGGGCGACCCTGCTCTCGGGGGGGGGGGGGGGGGGGGGTGACCCTGCTCTCGGGGGGGGGGTGACCCTGCTCTCGGGGGGGGGGGGGGGGGGGCGACCCTGCTCTCGGGGCGACGCGACCCTGCTCTCGGGGCGACGCGACCCTGCTCTCGGGGCGACGCCTCAGAGTGGTGAAGGTCCCTGTTGGGATAAATAAGTTTTTAATTGCATATGAACTGAGGGATTTTTACACTTTCTCCTCCTTGGACCATCACCAACCTGGAGAAGCTGGAATTTATTTCCATTCTGTTCTGGGACGTGGACATTACTGGCTAGATCAGCATTGATTACCCATCCCTAATCGCCCTTGCGACGGTGGTGTTGAGCCACCGCCTTGAACCGCTGCAGTCTATGTGGTGTAGGCACACCCACAGCGCTGTTGGGGAGGGAGTTCCAGGATTTTGACCCACCAACAGTGAAGGAACGGCCGATATATTTCCAAATCAGGGTGGTGTGTGGCTTAGAGGGGAACTTGCAGGTGGTGGTGTTCCCATATGCTGCCCTTGTCCTTCTCAATGGTAGAGACCGTGGGTTTGGAAGGTGCTATCAAAGGACGCTTGGTGAAATGTTGCAGTGCATCTTGTGGATGGTACACACTGTTGCTACTGTGCGTCGGTGGTGGAGGGGGTGAATGCTGAAGGTGGCCGATGGTGTGCCAAGTGGGCTGCTTTGCCCTGGATGGTGTTGGAGTATTGTTGGAGCTGCACTCATCCAGGCAAGTGGCGAGTATTCCATCACACTCCTGACTTGTACCTTTGTAGATGGTGGACTGGTTGATTAGATGGCAATGGGAGATGTTGCAATGCAGAATTAGGCCATTTGGCCCATTATATCTATGCCGGCTCTCCAAATGAACTATTCGCTTAGTGCCATTCTCCCTCCCTGTATCATTCCAGATTTTTCATTTTCAGATAACCCTCTCAGTAAGAAATGGGTGGCACTTTTTCCCTAACTCGTGTTGGTGTTTGTTACACTGCCACATGCAGTGCTCGGTCTTTCATTAAGTTCAATGTTGTTGTGTTTCAGAGCTCGCACGCAGACAAGAAGAACAGTGTGAGGCACAAGCTGGTTTCCCTAACGCTGAAGAAGAAATCGAAGCTAACCGAAGAGGTAATTTCGAGAAAATTCTCCCCACCCCAGACACACGACTGCTCCATTTTGCAGTGAGCCACATGAAAATGAATTTTAAGATCAGAGTTACTTCAGAGATGGGCCAGTATCCTCCAGTTGTTTGCATCCTGATGACCATTAGCCTTTTATTCTAACTCCCGCCAAGTCCTCTCATTCCCCATCTCTCCTGTCCAACTCCCTCCCCCCCCCCCCCCCCCCCCACCCCCCCCCCCCCCCCCCCCCCCCTCTCCTGGATTCCCGGATCCTGCGACACCCCGAAAATCGCCACCTCTGGACTTGATGCCTGCCTTGTATTTAATGCCGTGGGCATGAAGTCAGCAAACCCCTGCCAAAATCCCCTAAGCTTTGGACATGCCCAGAACATGAGGACATGGTTCGCTCCCCCCCCCCCGTCTTCCACCCCAAAGAATCTGCTCATCCGGGCCACTGTCATGCGAGCCTGGTGAACGACCTTGAATTGTATCAGGCTGAGCCGATCTCTCCTCTCCTTGTCGCTATCCTCCTTCAGCCTTACAAACCCTCACATTGTTGTTCTCCTTTATTTCTGGCCTCTTGCACATCCCCAATTGTCTTTAACGCCCTATTGGAGTCGTATTTTCATCCGCCTTGGCTCAAAACACTCAAATTCCCCTTCTTAAACATCTCCACCTCACACTCTTCCTTCAAGACCTCTTTTTAAAGCCTCCCTCTTTGTTCAAGCTTTACTCAGCTGTCTTACTATGACCTTATTGAGCCTCAAGCCAAATTTGATTGATAACCCTGCTGTGAACTTCCTTGTAATGTTTTACTGCATTGAAGGTGCGATATAAATGCAAGTTGTTCTTTTGGTATTATCGTTTCTGCATCTTCATTTCCACATTGGTTCTTGTTTGACCCTCATTAGGTGGCAAAGAGGTTGAATGATGGGGAGTACAGCCTTCAGGGCAACAGTATGCTGGAGGACAGGCCAACCTCCAACCTGGAAAAACTTCACTTCATCATTGGGAATGGCATCCTGCGACCGGAGGTCAGGTACTAATCCTTCCCACGCTTCGCGTTCTCATTCCCTTCTTCCTTGTTGGTGTTCCTCGCCGGGCAACACGATCGTTGAATCGAGGACGATCAATGAGGCCCCACCCACCATTTTCAGTGTCGCCTGGATTTGGAGGCCAGGAATGCCTTGAGCCAACCTGATCTATTTTTGTAATGCTTACCCTACCCTACAATCCTCTGGGCTAGTGTGGCAGCATACTGTCCTCCTTGAGCCAGAGGGTTGTGGGTTTAAGTCCCACGGCAAAGATTTCATTAATCTAGGCTGATCATGCCAGTCCAGTGGTGAGGGGAGTGGGACAGTATCGGAAAGAACCATCTTTCAGATGAGATGTTCTTTCAGATGAGATGTTAAGTCGAGACCCTGGGCGAAATTCTCCCAGAGGCCCGACGCCGTCGTGAAACCCGGAGAGGTTCACAACGGCGTCGGAAGCCTCTCCCGTCCCCCTATTCTCCCCTCCCTGGTGGGATAGGAGGGTCGTGCCGGGAAACTCGGCCGCGGGGGCTTGTCACTGGCGTCAGCCGCGCATGCGCAGGTTGGCCGGTGCCAACCCGCGCATGCGCAGTTGCCGTCTTCCCCTCAACCGCCCCGCAGGACGTGGCGGTTTGATCTTGCGGGGCGGCGGAGGGGAAATAGTGCATCCGATTGAGATGCCGGCCCGACGATCGGCGGGCACCAATCGCGGGCCTGTCCCCTCCCGAGCACAGTCGTGGTGCTCATTCCCGTCTAGGCGCATCACAAGCCCCAAACGGGCATATCACGCCGTTTTCATGACGGCAGCGACCAGGTGTGGTTGCCGCCGTCGTGAAACGGTCGCGAACGGCAAACCGCTCGGCCCATCGGGGTCGGAGAATCGCGGGCCGCTGGGAAAAACGGCGGTCCGCGATTCTCCGAGCCGCGTGTCGCAAAATGCGACACACCATTTTGGGGGTGGTGGGGGAGGTGCGAGAGCGGCCCTCCCGCGATTCTCCCACCCATCGTGAGGAGCGGAGAATTCCGCCCCCTGTCTGCCATCTTGGGTGAGCGTAAAGGATCTCTTGGTGCAGTTTGAGGAAGAGCGAGGGTTGTCTCCCTAATGTATTTATCCCTCAATCAGCATCATGAGGTTATCTGGCCATGTGCGAGCTTGCTGTGCATGAGCTCACGGTCAACTTTCATGCCCTACACCAGTGGCTACTGTTCAGAAGCATTTCATTGGCTGTAAAGTGCTTGGCGATGTCCCGAGGTGGTGGAAGGCGCTATAGAAATGCAAGTCTGTTTTTACCTGAATTTAAATTTAAGCTTGCGATGGTAGTTGCTAGGCCCACAGCACAACGACTTCAGCGGGTTGGATGGTTGCACTTCTGACGGATTAGACGAGTGACGATTTGAGGAACTCTAGGGATGCACCACTGATTGGTTGTGTTTTATTATGTGGCAGGGATGAGATTTACTGTCAGATCTCCAAACAGCTCACCCAGAATCCGTCCAAAAGCAGCCATGCCAGGGGATGGATCCTCATGTCTCTCTGTGTCGGCTGTTTTGCGCCTTCTGCAAAATTTGTTAAGGCAAGTTTCGAATTATCTTTAGGTTATTGTACAAATGCTTAAAATATATTCAAATCCACCCGATGATAGACGAGGTGTTAAAGCAAGGCCCCATCTGCTTTGGAAGAAAACAGGGTCGTTCTTCAGGGTATCAGCCAAAGTAGCTTTTAAAAGAACGGAATCATCTGTTCTGTATGAAGTAGTTGTGGGAGCTTGCTGTGCATAGATTTGCTTTCCACGTTCACAACATCTCAAAGTGACGACACTTCAAATGTCGTCACCCGCTGTCTGTGACGCACTTAGTGTGTCCCAAAGGTCACGAAAGGTGTTACACATCTGGCCATCATCACATTGCTGTTTGCCGAGTGCCAATTGGCTGCTGCATTTCCTCCATTACAGCAATGACTACGGGCCAGAGTTTCGCCGAATCAGGGAGACTCCTCAGACCTTCACAAATGGAGGACAGATTCTGGAATTCCCACATCTTAGTGGAGAAAGGTGTGGGCAGCGAGCACTCCGATCTGGCCAAATCTATTGTGGGCATTGCCATCTCTGAGCCCTCCAGCCATTTTCATGGCGCTGGGCCATTTTCTGCTCTTCCGAGAATCCGTGAATCATGGTCCGGATGGAGTGAACTTTTTAAAAGATGACTACAAAAGGTCTCGCCTATGTCTCCCATGACAAATTGTGCCCCTCACCCACCCACCCCCAATCGGCCCTAATTACCTCCATGCCAAACCATTGCACTTCCATGCCCTTCCATAGAATCCGTACAGTGCAGAAGGAGGTCATTCATCCCACCGAGTCTGTACCGACCCTCCGAAAACGCATCCTACCGAGATGCACTCCCCTGCCCTGTTCCCATAAACCGACCTAACCTGCTTATCTTTCGATACTAAGAGACAATTCGGCATGGCCAATCTGCCTAACCTACAGAACATGCAAACTCCACACAATTACCCAAGACCCAATCAACTCTGAATCCCTGGCATTGTGAGGTAGCAATGCTAGCCACTGTGCCACCCAGTATGCACTTTGTACAGAACCAATGAACCCTATAGTAATAATGGCATGTGAGGGCAAAGCCACTCATAATTACTTAAAACTGCTGTTGCTGCAACCCTATAAAAAGTGCCAATCAACCAGACCTTGAAAGTATCAATAGCAGAAACTATAAGCATTTGATACCTCTACACCTTGTGCAAATATAAGCATTGAACCATGGACAAATTTAATCTTGGGCTAATTTTGTTTGTTTGGTGATGTCTTTCCTTGTATGTATTTCTTTTGACAAGCTAACTTGGGGGCAGTATCGGCAAACTGTACCAAAGAGAACTTACAATGTGAAATGCGACAGTTATTTAAAAAAGCAGGAGGCAGAAAGCGGGAAACTACAGGCCAGTTAGCTTAACATCTGTCGGGGAGAAAATTTAGGTATTATTAAGGACTGTATAGCAGAGAATTTTGAAAAATTGCAAGTAAGTAGGCAGAGTTGACGTAGTTTTGTGAAAGGGAATTCTGTAATGTGCTTCGATTTCCTGAAGACATTTGATAAGGTGCCACATCAAAGGTTATTGAGAAAAATAAAGGCTCATGGTGTTCGGGGTTAGCATATTGGCACGGGTTGAAGATTGGCTGGCTAACAGGAAACTGAGAGTAGGCATTTGGGCAGCACGGTAGCATTGTGGATAGCACAATCACTTCACAGCTCCAGGGTCCCAGGTTCGATTCCGGCTTGGGTCACTGTCTGTGCGGAGTCTGCACATCCTCCCCGTGTGTGTGTGGGTTTCCTCCGGGTACTCCGGTTTCCTCCCACAGTCCAAAGATGTGCAGGTTAGGTGGATTGGCCATGCTAAATTGCCCTTAGTGTCCAAAATTGCCCTTAGTGTTGGGTGGGGTTACTGGGTTATGGGGTGGAGGTGTTGACTTTGGGTATGATGCTCTTTCCAAGAGCCAGTGCAGACTCGATGGGCCAAATGGCCTCCTTCTGCACTGTAAATTCTATATATCAAATAGGTCATTTTCTGGTTGGCAGGATGTAACAAATGATGTCACCTGGATCAGTGCTGGGGCCTCCGTATAAGTGACTTGGGGAAAGGACTGGAGATATCGTTGCTAAATTTGCTGATGACCAAGGTTAGGAAAGCGAACGCAAGGAGGCTACAAAGGGAAGGGACAGAGATGGGTCAAGTGTGTAGGCAAAGATCTGACCAATAGAGTATAATGTGGAAAAATTAGAAATTGTCCATTTTGGCAGAAAGAATTTTAAAAAGCAGCTCGTTATCTAAATGGTGAGAGATTGCAGAGCTCTGAGACGCAGAGGGATCTGGGGGTCCGAGTGCATGAATCCCAAAAGGTACTGCAAGTAATTGGGAAAGCTAATAGAATGTTACAGTCTATTGTGAGGGAAAATAATTACAAAAGCAGGCTATGCTTCAGTTGGACAGGACAATGGTGAGATTGTATCTGCAGTACTGTGGTCCCTTTATTTAAGGAAGGAGACACAAATGCATTGGAAGCACTTACCAGACTAATATTTGGAGTGGGCAAGTTATCTTGTGAGGAAAGGTTGGACAGGCAGTTTAGAAGAATAAGCGGCAACTTGATTGAAACATACAAGATCCTGATGGATCGTGGACAAGGTGGAAAGAATGTTTCCTCCAGTGGGAGAATCTAGAGTTAGGTTCACTGTTTAAAAATAAGCATCGCCCATTTAAAACCGAGATCAGAATGTTTTTCTCTGAGGTTCCCTGAAGTTCTCTTCCTCAAAAGGTGATGGGAGCAGAGTCTTTGAATATTTTTAGGCAGCACTAGACTGATTCTTGATAGAAGACCGTGGAGGCCAAATCACTGAGTGTCTTTAAGACGGAGATAGATAGGTCCTTGATCAATAAGGGGATCAGGGGTAATGGGGATGAGGAAAATAGCAGCCATGATTGAATGGCGAGCAGACTAGATGGGCTTAGTGGCCTAATGCCACTCCTATGTCTTATGGTTATCAAGGGTAAGCGGGAGGCTACAATCAGATTGGCCATGAATTTATTGAATGGCAGAGCCGGCTCGATGGACCGAGTGGTCTACTCCTGCCCCTCGTTCTTGTGATCAGTCATGATCTAGTTGAATGGTAGAACCGGCTCGCGAGGCTGAATGGCTGGTTGATCATAATATTCCTCTTGCCGCAGTATTTGAGGAATTTCATCAACGGAGGTCCACCGGGCTACGCACCCTACTGTGAGGAAAGGATGAGGAGAACGTTTGCTAACGGGACACGGACACAGCCACCGAGCTGGCTGGAACTGCAGGTATTTCCCAAGGAATTTAATCCCGTCGAACCATTGAATGAGAAATGGAGAGCGTGGGGGATGGAGGATGTGGCGAGGCGGGGGGGGGGGGGGTTGGGGGGGGGGGGGGGGGTTGATGTCAAAGGAGGCGTTAAACCGAGGTGAGGTTTGCTCTCTGGGGTTGATGTGACCAATACCAAAGTGCCATTAGGAACAAAGAGTGGAGTTGTTTGACGGGGATAAATGTTGGATCACCAGGAACAGATTCTCTGGTCATTTCGCATCGCTGTTTGTGAGCACTTGCTGTGCGCAAATTGGTTGTTTTATTTACCACAATGGTGACCAAACTGGAAAAGTGTTTAATTTGTTGCAAAGTGCTTTGGGACATCCAACAGTTGGGATGGGCATTATATAAATGCAGACTTTCCTTTAGCCAACCTTTTCCAGCCGGTCACGTGTTTCACTCCAGCAGGTCACGTGTTTCACTCCAGCAGGTCACGTGTTTCACTCCAGCAGGTCACGTGTTTTACTCCAGCAGGTCACGTGTTTCACTCCAGCAGGTCACGTGTTTCACTCCAGCAGGTCACGTGTTTCACTCCAGCAGGTCACGTGTTTCACTCCAGCGGGTCACGTGTTCACTGTACGGTACATTTTTCATTTTTTTGGGTGGTTACGCTATTTTTGTTTTGGGTTTTACTTTGTGTGTCTCTCTCCATAATGTTTGATTTTCTTTTCCGCCTTGGTTGAGACGGGACCTTGGTTGCTGGTCTTTGTCAATGCTGGGTCTGAATTCCCCTCCCCTTTAGTTTTGTCACACTGCACTTTTACTCTCTTGTGTGGGGATGACTTAGTGTTGGGTGGTCTCCCAAAGAGACACAACTGACCCCAAGCCCTTGATGGTGAAGGCGCTTTTCAATAGGGCCTTGGGCCTTAAAGCCATAGTGGCACTCAGTACAGGAGAAGCCCATCGGTTCTGCACCATCAAACCTACCCTAAACCTACACCAATCCATGCCACCCCTCGTGCCCATGCGCCCACAAACAGCAACACGTGCCCAAATCTGGCATGACTTAGAAAACTAGAATCTTGCTGAGGTCCCTTTTCTTGATTCTCCTTGCCCACCTGGTGACGTAATGAGGTCCCTGTCCAGGAAGGTGTGGAACCTCATTTCAATGCATTTTAAAATGATTAGCGGGCTTCCTCGCCATATCCATAGAATCCCTATGTTGCAGAAGGAGGCTGTTTGGCCCATCGAGCCAGCACTGACCCTCCGAAAGGGCACTCTACCTAGGCCCATCCTGTGACCTCGCGCATTGATCATGGCCAATCCACCTAACCTCCACATCTTTGGACTGTGGGAGGAAACCGGAGCACCCGGAGGAAACCCACGCACACACGGGGTGAACGTGCAAACTCCACACAGACAGTAACCCGAGACCGGAATCCAACCCGGGTCCATGGCGCTGTGAGGCAACAGTGCTAACCACTGTGCCGCCCACATTCGCATTTCCCACGTTTTGAGGTTTACAATTTTTCAAAAACTTGAAACAGTGAAGCTGCTGGGGCGAACAGGGAAGTATCGCGCCAGGGGCCCTGCCTGGGCACTGCCCCCTGGCATGTTGGGGCAGTGCCAGGCGTGACGGCGTGAAACACGCCTCCCAGATTTTTTTGGCAGAGTACTGGATCATCTGAAGGGATATCCCAGCTGTGCAGTGAGCTGCCTACTAGGTTTTGTGTTTGCCGCAGCCAGCACTCTGCAGAAAACAGAATGTTGCCCCTTATTAACGATTCAGGTGAACCTTGAAGAATGTTCTCTTTCCATCCTCCCCACTCCTCCAATTCATGGGATTGTTATCTGGACACAGGCTTGATTGGTCCAAACAAAAGGGTTGGGATTGAAGTGTAGGGAAAAGGGGTGGATCAAATAACCTTTCCTTGAAATATCTTGTCGCAACAATCTCAAATGAGTTGGGGCAACGTACAATTGTGAATGGTGCTGGCCAGTAATGATGTCAAAGAAAGACCTAACCTTGGGGAGAGCGGGGTCAGGGAGAAGTTGTGAGGGGATAATCTTGGTGGATGAGATAAGAGAGAGAGTGCCCTTTTATCATAAAATTTACAGTGCAGAAGGAGACCACTCAGCCCATCGAGTCCGCACCGGCTCTTGAAAGAGCACCCTACCCGAGGTCAACACCTCCACCCTATCCCCATAACCCAGTAACCCCACACAACACTAAGGGCAATTTTGGACACTAAGGGCAATTTATCATGGCCAATCCACCTAACCTGCACATCTTTGGACTGTGGGAGGAAACCGGAGCGCCCGGAGGAAACCCACGCAGACACGGAGAGAACGTGCAGACTCCGCACAGACAGTGACCCAAGCCGGGAATCGAACCTGAGACCCTGCAGCTGTGAAGCAATTGTGCTATCCACAATGCTACCGTGCTGCCCTGATCCTGTCACACGTAATGTAACACTTTCCCTAGATCCTTAATATTAGGGAGAACAGTAAAAGTAATCCGTATAACCTCCAATCTGTGTATTATGAATAGTGTTCGCCATTCAACCCAACTGGTCTGCGGTGTTTATACTCCACACGGCTCTCCTGCCATTTCAGCCTATCTTTCTATCCCCTTCTCTCTCATGTACTCGTCTAGTTTCCCTTTGACCGTGTCCAAGGTATTTGCCTCAGCCACTTTCTGTGATGGTGAGTTCTATAATCCACTTGTTGACTTTGATCGGTTTGACCTTTTCTGATTTTGTCTTATTTAGATTAGCTTTCTCTTCCTCTTGTAACAACAGGCCACCAAATCAAAGAAGCCGATCATGCTGCCCATCACCTTCATGGACGGAACAACAAAGACCCTCCTGACTGACTCTGCCACCACAGCCAAAGAGCTGTGCAACGCACTAGCTGACAAGATAGGCCTCAAGGATCGCTTTGGGTTTTCTCTGTACATTGCTTTGTTTGACAAGGTATGTGCACCAAACTTGCATACGGCTGGATTTTTTGTTTCTTGGTGGGATGAGGGAGGCAGGAACCAAAACGGAAGCTAAGTGGTCCGCTCGCCCCCACTGTCTCAGCTCACCCCGTCAAACATCAGGTGGCCAATTCGTGTCGGAAAGAAGGCCAATCAGAGGTACAAAGGTACATGCCCAATCGGCATTCAAGGCGTCATGCAGTAGAGGCGTTATACCATCGTCAGGAAACTCGTAATGGCTACAGGTTTAAACTCTCCTCTCAGAATGAATCTTCCACTGCTTATTGTCACCAGTAGGCTTCAAATGAAGTTATTGTGAAAAGCCCCTAGTCGCCACATTCTGGCACCTGTTCGAGGAGGCTGGTGCGGGAATTGAACCGTGCTGCTGGTCTGCTTTAAAAGCCAGCAATTTAGCCCAGTGTGCTAAACCAGCCCCCTGCTGGTTTATCTCCCTGCTCCTCTAAGCTGGGTCTCTTGGCTGCAGCCCTAAGCTCTAGAGTTGCCCCAGGAAACCTCCCCTTGTCTCTCCCTCCCCATTTTTAATATGCTCTTTAAAACGTATCTCTGTGTTCAAGTTTTGATCATGGAATCACTACAGTGCAGAAGAAGGCCATTCAGTCCATCAGGTCTGCACTGACCCTCCGAAAAAGCAGCCTACCTAGGCCAGTAACCCCACCTAACCTTTTGGACACTCGGGGGAAATTTCGCATGGCCAATCCACCTAAGCTGCACATGTTTGGACTGCTCTAATATCCCCTGACGTGGTGGGCTCTGTGTTCAAATGAGACACCTGTGAAGCACTTAGGGCTGTGTTGTCTGAAAAGTGCCTTGTACATGCTTGGTGGGGATATTTGGAAATTAAAGTTCATTTTATTTTAGTGTAACCTCTATACTCCTGTAACCAGACAGCCCTGTGTTTTGTTTAGGGATTTTGGAGGTAATAAATAAATGTCATGCTTTTATTAACCTGTTGACTTCCCTCTCTGGTAGGTCTCCTCCCTTGGGAGTGGGAATGATTATGTGATGGACGCTGTCTCCCAGTGCGAGCAGTATGCCAAGGAACAGGGCGCCCAAGAGCGAAACGCACCCTGGCGTCTCTTCTTCCGGAAGGAGATCTTCACGCCCTGGCACGACCCCAGTGAGGATACAGTGGCAACCAACCTCATTTACCAGCAGACAGTAAGGGGAGTCAAGTTTGGAGAGTACAGGTGCGACAAGGTGAGCTTAATCTCCACTGGGAAGGATACTTACTCCAAGGAGACTTGTGAGTTATGTTTCCTCGTCCACTCCCCAATTCTGCGGGTGAATACCTGGAACTCTGAAGCTAACCGTGCAGTGAGCGTACATTCACCACGTGGACTATAACAAGGCCTGAAATTGGCTCACCTCCACCTTCCCAGGGGCAATTAATGTTGCCCTTGCCAGTGATCCTTTTAAAAAGACAAATGTAATTCTCGGTCTGGTTTGATTTGGCAGTTGTTGAGATGTTTGTTTGGGTTAAGTTGCTCTTGCTAACCATCTCATGCGCTTCCTCTTGTTTGTATCTCTCCACTGCTCCCCCCCCCCCCCCCCCCCCTCCCACTGGCATTAGGAGGAAGATCTGGCTGAACTGGCCTCCCAGCAGTACTACGTGGATTACGGATCCGAGGTCATCCTGGAGCGACTCATGAGCTTAATCCCGTCTTATATTCCCGACCGGGAAATCAGTTCCTCCAAAACCGTGGAGAAGTGGGCTCAGTACATCATTGCAGCTCATAAAAAGGTTCGTTGGAACTAATGCGACTAACGAAGGCTGCATCCCAAGGTCCAGTAGATTTCTGATTTACCCAGTGGGCAGGCTCCGTTTGGGCCTTGGACAGAGATGTTCTGCTCATGGACAACCCCAATGCTCTCCTGACCAGCCTTCCACCTTCCGCTCTCCTCCATAAACACAAAGCTCTGCTGCCTGAGTCCTAACTCACACTAAGTCTTGATCACACCTTTGCTCGCTGACCTGTATTAGCTTGTGGTCTGGAAAAGCCTTGACTTCAAAATTCTCATCCTCATTCAAATGATGATGACCTCCTTCAGCTGTCACATCTTTGTGATCCTCCCTCATTTCCTTCACTTCGCGATTGACGATCGTGCCTAAGCTCTGGAAATATCTCTCTTCCCCCTCCTTTAAAACTCTTAAAGCCTATCTATTGAGAACCATAGAATCCCTACAGTGCAGAAGGAGGCCATTCAGCCCATCGAGTCTGCACTGACCCTCTGAGAGAGCACCCTGCCAAGGCCCAATACCCCGATGGTGGGGGAACGGTACTACGTGGGTTGCTCATTCAGCAAGAAGGTGCAGGCATGATGGGCTAAAATGGCCTCATCCTGTGCTGTAACAATTGTGATTCTGCCGGAGTATAAATGTTAGCATAGACCAGTTGGGCCAAGTGGCCTGTTTCAGTGCTATAAATTCTATTCGGTCATAAGAGTTTTCTCAGCACGGAACGAGGCTCTTTGTCCCTCCTTTCCACGCCGGCAAGCAATCACCTTGAAGTGTTGGCTAGTGTGGATTTGAGAGATGAACAGACACTTCCAACACCGATGAAGGTTCAACTCAATTTTATTAACTAACTTCTAACTAACTAACACATGATGACTGTGGGTATAAATTATGCTAATTTAAACTAGAGACCTAAGCCTTGTCCGAACCAGTTGATTCTCTCAGCACGTGTTGTGAGTCTGTGCTGGGCTGGATGAGTTCTTGTTACACTCGGGCAGCACCCAGAATGAGTGGGAACCGTGGTGCCCTCTGCCTTTATAGTGTGTGTATTCTAACTGGTGATTGGCTGCGGTGTTTGTACATGTTGATTGGTCCCTGTGTGTGTGTCTGCACCATGATATACTGGTGTATATTATGACACACCTATCTATTCTAATCCCATTTTCCAGCACTTGCTCCGTAGACTTGTATGCTACGCATTATCAGTGCTCACCCAAATGTTTCTTAAACGTTGTGAGGGTTCCTGCCTCCGTCACCCCTTCAGGCAGTGAGTTTCAGACTCCCACCATCCTCTGGGTGAAAAGGTTTTCCCTCACTTCCTCTCTAAACCTCCTGCCCTGCCATAAATCTATGCCCTCTGGTTATTAACCCTTCTGCTCAGGGGAAAGGTTCCATTCCAACCACCCTACCGACGCCCATCATAATTTTGTACACCTTGATCAGGGCTCCCCTTTAGCCTTCTCCGCTCCAAGGAAAATAACCCCAGTCTCTGTTCATAGCTGAAACGCTCCAGCCCAGGCAACATCCTGATGAATCACCTCTGCACCTTCTCTAGTGCAATCACACCCTTCCGATAGTGTGGAGTTGAGAACTGCACACCGTATTCCAGCTGTGGCCTAACCAGCGTTTTATGCGGCTCCCCTCCAGGCCATCTTGCCTCGCGCCTGAAATAGCGAAGTGTGTCTCGTCTTTCTTTGCAACTCAATTCACCTTGTGGAAGGCATCAGTCCTCTTTCCCCCTCCCCTTTCTATCAAATCTAGAGTTTGAATCTTTGTTTGTGTCTGGGTGAGCAATGCTCTACATGATTGTTGACTGGCCAAAGTGTTCTTCAATTTTAGCATCTTGCATTATTCTGGTTCCGTAATCATTTGAAAGTCCGTAAGTCTATACTGTTGGGCAGTGAAGCCACCTTGTGAGTGTGTTTTATTAATCCTGTGTGTATAAAACATTAAATTCTACTTTTTAAAATATATATATTTTCAGGGAGTGTACACCCAGAAGAGGATTGACCCTCAGAATGTGAAGGAGGAGGTTGTGGACTTTGCTCGCTTCAAATGGCCTTTGCTGTTTTCTCGATTTTATGAAGCCTTCAAGTTTTCAGGTTTGTTTTTAAAAAATAAATTTAGAGTACCCAATTCATCTCTTCCAATTAAGGGGCAATTTAGTGTAGCCGATCCACCTATTCTGCACAACTTTGGGTTGTGGGGGTGAAACCCACGCAAAGACGGGGAGAATGTGCAAACTCCACAGGGACAGTGACCCAGAGCCAGGATCGAACCTGGGACCTCGGCGCCGTGAAGCAGAAGGGCTAACCCCTGCGCCACCGTGCTGCCTTAGCTTTCAGGTTTGTTGAAATGGGGTCTCTGAAGCTCCATGGTTTATCCCCATGTGAATACACCTGACGACCATGCAGGCAGGTAAAGGACAACTGGTTCATCAGTCCTGTGCCAGGCTCAATATACCTGGTGCTTCAGTTCTAGACATTCCTCACTTCTCCAGCAACCACGACGATGAAGGAGGACGGGAGGGGTGGAGACGAGGAGAGACTATGGAAAATCCCCCAAAGTCAACTTGTCCTTAAGTCAACTTGTGCTAGCAGCAATTGCATCTTAAAAAGAGCCTTTTGGAGCTCAGAACTGTCCCAGTTCTCTCTTCAAGGAGCGCAGAAATTCGAAGCATATCGTACGAGCTGGCAACATTCCAAAAGTCCTCTCTTTAACCAGAATCCTAAAAGGGGGGGGGGGGGGGGTATTTCCCAGTCCTTCCCGCCAGCAGGATTTTCCAGTCTCTCCAAAGGCTCAATGTGACGGGGCTGACGAATCAGACAAAACCACATAGCAGCGGAACTGGGGGATCCCATGTCGGCGAATGTGGACAACTTCTGCTGCCGGAATGCTGGGGGGAGGGGGGGGAACAGTCCTGCCCAAATATATATTCTATCATCCTTTCAGTTTCGAGGAAGGATCGATACCCGAGAAGTTGACTTTTGTTCCCTCGACTGGTGCTAATTGATTGGGTAGCTTCCAGAATGTTCTAATTTTTTTTAAAATTTAGAGCAGCCAATTTTCTTTTTTCTCCAATTAAGAGGCTATTTAGCGTGGCCAATCCACCTAACCTGCACATCTTTGGGTTGTGGGGGTGAAACCCACGCAGACATTGGGAGAATGCGCAAACTCCACACGGACAGTGACCCAGGGCCAGGATTCGAACCCGGGCCCTCGGCGCAGCAGTCCCAGTGCTAACCACTGCGCCACGTGTTTTTTTGATTTGCGTTTCACTTTTTCAGCATATTTTATTTCCGATTTAACTTTCAATTTGGTCTCGATAAGAACAACAACTTGCATTTGTGTAGCACCTTCAAACATCTCGATGTGCTGCATGAGCATCGTGAAGTAAATTACTTCATGGTGAATCGTGATGTGGCCTCTTAGTGCCAACCATGAGGTGCATGCTCACAGATCAGTAGGCTTCCACACACTCAGCTACAGGAGCACTAGATTCATGGATGACAGACTGGATAATGCATCCTCCTCCACTCTAGCTGGCTGCCAGAATCGGGGTGGAAGGAACCAACGTTTGGTGTAAAATATAGCTGCCGCACTAACCCGCAACGAGAGCGATCGCCATAATTCATCCAGACCCAAGATTTCTACAAAAGAAATCTGATTGGGGAATGGAAACTGAGGTGGTTGTGAACAATAGGCCCATGGGCCCAGGTGCAGTAAAGGAGAACCCCTACTCCGAAGGGGTGATCATCAATCCCAAATGCAACAGAAACCACGAGGTGGACATAACAATCCACTACCCTACCAACGGGTTCATAGAATTTTTTTTCATAGAATTTGCAGTGCAGAAGGAGGCCATTCGGCCCATCGAGTCTGCACCGGCTCCTGGAAAGAGCACCCTACCCAAGGTCAACATCTCCACCCTATCCCCGTAACCCCACCCAACACTAAGGGCAATTTTGGACACTAAGGGCAATTTAGCATGGCCAATCCACCTAACCTGCACATCTTTGGACTGTGGGAAGAAACCGGAGCACCCGGAGGAAACCCACGCACACACGGGGAGGATGTGCAGACTCCGCACAGACAGTGACCCAAGCCGGAATCGAACCTGGGACCCTAGAGCTGTGAAGCAATTGTGCTATCCACAATGCTACCGTGTAATAGGTTCAGTGCAGCAGAGTATCAAATCATCAGTCTTTTCAGATTATACCTGATCGAAATGAAGCAGTCTCCTGAAAACCAGATGTGCAAAACTGGCGGATTCCAGGCAATCACATGCGACTCCACCAAATGCAAAAACAATGGACTGCCTGCACCGTGCGGCCTGATTTCATGTGGGAGAAAATGCAAACAATAATTTACAACTCTCTGGCCTCAGCCAGGCGTAAACATGCAGCACAGAGTGAGAAGCAGTTAACTGGTGTCCTCGTACTGGTGGAGGACTGATGTCCTCATGCACCAGTCGCTGATGGTAAGCATGCAGGCACAGTAGGAGATAAAGAAGGCAAATGGTATATTGGCCTTCATTGCGAGAGGATTCGAGTACAGGAGCAGGGATGTCCTGCTGCAATTATATAGGGCCTTGGTGAGGCCACATCTGGAATATGGTCTGCAGTTTAGGGCTCCTTATCTGAGGAAGGATGTTCTTGCTACAGAGCGATTGCAGCAAAGATTTACTTGACTTGATTCCTGGGATTGGGGGGACTGATGTATGAGGAGAGATTGAATCGGTTAGGTTTGTATTCGCTGGAGTTCAGAAGAATGAGGGAGGATCTCATAGAAACCTATAAAATTCTAACAGGGCTGGACAGGGTAGCTGCAGGAAGGATGTTCCCGATGGTGGGGGTGTCTAGAATCAAAGCGCTTCTGGCTGAAGATTGTTGAGAAGGTTTATCTTATGCACTGGCGTGTTGAACTCCCCCATCGTAGAGGATGGCTGTATTTGTGGAACCTCCTCCAGTGAGTTGTCCACCATTCACAATGAGACATGGCAGGACTGCAGAACAGAGATCTGATTCATTAGTTATGGAATTGCTTAGTTCTGTCTATCAATTGCTGCTTGTGCTGTTTGGCACGCAAGCAGTCTTCCTATCTTGTAGCTTCACCACATTGACACCTGATCTTTAGGTCAGGTATGTTTTTCCCTCTTGGTTCCTCCCTCGCCTCCTGCCGTAGTCCCAGTCGCAGCCATGTCTATTAGAGTTTGACCAGTTCTGGTTTGTAGTGGTGCTATCGAGCCGCTCTTGGTGATGGATGTTGAAGTCCTCCACCCAGAGTACAATCTGTGCCCTTCCTCCAAGTGGTGTTCAACATGGAGACTAAGTTGTCAGCTGAATGCAGGGGGAGGGGGAGGGGGCGGGGGGTACATGGTAATCAGGACATTTCCTTGCCTATTTTTGACCTGATGCCATGAAAGTTCATGGGATCCATGTCAGTGTTGGGATCCATGTCAGTGTTGGGATCCATGTCAGTGTTGGGATCCATGTCAGTGTTGGGATCCATGTCAGTGTTGGGATCCATGTCAGTGTTGGGATCCATGTCAGTGTTGGGATCCATGTCAGTGTTGGGATCCATGTCAGTGTTGAGACCCAAGGCAACTCCCTCCCAATTGTATACATGTGTATGGCAATCTCTACTGGGTGGGTCCTGGAAGGAGGGGCAGGGCATACCCAGGGGTGGATAGTGGTGTCTGGGACATAGTCTGTAAGGTATGTTTTCCGGAGTATGACTATGTCAGGCTGTTGCTTGACCAGTTGTGGAACAACCCTCCAAACCTTGGCACAAACCCCTAGATATTGGTGTGGAGGACTTTGCTGGATTGACAGCCTGGGTTTGCCATTGTTGTTTTGGGTGCATAGGTCAATTCCGGGTGATCATCCTTATTGACCTTTTTTGGGTTTGATACAACTGAGCAGCTTACTGGGCCATTTCAGAATGGGGCAGTTAAGACCCAACCATATTGCTGTGGGTCTGGAGTCACATGTAGGCCAGACCCAGTAAGGACGGCAGATTTCCTTCTGGACATTAGTGAACCAGATGGGTTTTTGCAACAATCAACAATGGTTTCATGGTCATCATTACACTTTTTTAGTTCCAGATTTCTATTCGATTGCTCCATGGATTACTAATTCAGTGACAGTCCCACTACACAGCCACCTCTTCCTTTTCCCCCTCCCCTCCACCCTCTTCTCCCCCCATTCTCCCCCCCGGGCAGTACTCTGGCACTGACCCCTGGCATTGTTCCTGGGCAGTGCCGTGGAGGGGGTAGCTTCCAATAGTGAGGGGTGCGGAGAGGGGGGGTGGTGGTGCTGTGTCAAGGGCGGGGTTCCCCAGCTCTGGGGAGGGGGACCTTTGATTTTCTATAGGGTGCCCCGATCTCCTGAAGGTCAAGGTTGTTGGCGTGGCTGGTTCAGCCAGAGCCTGCCCGCCAATATGACATCCTGGGACCTGTCTCGAGGATTTGTTTGACCAACCATCAAAAGAATATGGCGGGAAATGCCACAAGGCTACACACCACTTTTCCCGCCTGAGTTGACACTTGATCCTTAAAAAGAGAATGTTCCGCCGTGTATATCAAGACACAAACCCATTAGCGTGGCTGCTAATATTGTCGTTTAATTACGCATTTCCTTTGTGTTTCGTTGCTGTAGGCCCAAGCTTACCAAAGAATGATGTGATTGTAGCTGTCAACTGGACTGGTGTTTACTTTGTTGACGAACAGGAGCAAGTCCTTCTGGAACTTTCCTTCCCTGAAATCACTGCAGTTACCAGCAGCAAGTAAGTACTGGACTGAAAAGTGAAAACAAGACGGTCAGGAAATTTGAATTGAAACACAATATTCAATATGACAGATTTGGCGGGAGGAGGGCTTGGATTCTGCTGGGGGTACTCAGTGGGATTAGACACTGACTCAAATTGACTAAAGAAAAGAATGGGGATTGGCATCTCTTGTTTGGAATTAATGGTCCTGAGAGCATCATAGAAAAATTTGAGTACCAAAGGAGGCCACTCAGCCCATCTTAGGACCATAGCATTCCTACAGTGCAGTAGGAGTTTAAAGTCATCGTAATCTATCGGTGCGATCCAATGCCCATGCTGCGCCCTGGCACAGTATGGCCAATAAAAGCCGGGAGACCCCGCTCCCGGGATCTACCCGTTTTGCCACTGCACGCGAGGTCCAAGCGAGACTTTGTGATGAAAATCCCGCTCATTGTGGACGTGATGAGGTTTTGACAAATCTGCATATCAGAGCGAGACCGCTAGCCTCACTCTAATGTGCAGATTCGCGAGGTACCCGAGGCTATGTGAGTCTTCTTCTTCGCTTCGGAGATCTCGGGCGAGCAGCATTCAGCACTGGTCCTCACAAATGGGGACACGACGGAACAGCACTCGTGGGGGGTCTCCCAGGGGATCGGAGCCCTCCAGCTGGCACTGCTAGTGGCACCTGGGCACATGGCAGTGCCAGTCTGACACTCTGGCAGTGCCCCCTGGGTGCCAGCCTGGCACTGCCAGCAGGCAGGGATGGTGTCAGGTAGACGCTGCCAAGCTGCCATTTTGTGTTGCACATACGTGCGATTGGGTCTGGGGGTGCCCTGCATGGGTGTTTGGGGTCCATGAGGGGCCGGGGAGGTGGAGGTTGGGGGTTGCTTTGGGGGCCTCTGAGGTCGCGACGGCATTTTGGGGAGTTCCGGCGAGTGGAGCTGCCCAGTATACAAAACGGGGTCTCGGCCGTGCATCCCCCGCTGAGGCCCCTATACAAAGTGAATCCAATTAGTTGAATTGAGCCTTTTTCCTTGTGATTCAGGAACATTTAAGCTGTCCGTCATGTTTAAAAAATAGCCCAATTGAAATCATTGCCGTCGTCCCAGACGAGATTGTGGGACGCTCTGCACTCCTCTTTATCAGCTTGCCAACCTGTTTACAGCCCTCTGGTAGGACGGCATGGTAGCACAGTGGTTAGCACTGTTGCTTCACAGCACCAGGGTCCCAGGTTCGATTCCCGGCTTAGGTCACTATCTGTGCAGAGTCTGCACATTCTCCCCGTGTCAGCGTGGGTTTCCTCCGGGTGCTCCGGTTTCCTCCCACAAGTCTCGAAAGACGTGCTTGTTCGGTGAATTGGACATTCTGAATTCTCCCTCTGAACAGGTGCCGGAGTGTGGCGACTAGGGGCTTTTCACAGTAACTTCATTGCAGTGTTAATGTAAGCCTACTTGTGACACTAATAAAAGATTATTATTATTATAAAAGAACACCCCTACCTAACTTGCAGATCTTTGGACGCTAAGGGGCAATTTAGCATGGCCAGTCGGCATACTTTGGAAACCATGCCAGTGCTAATTTTTTGTATCTAACTGGATAACTCTATCACTTTCCCGTTCTCCCCCCCCCACCCCCAATTTTGAGGTTACCTTTAACTTTTCCCCCTTCATATATTTATCACATTCTCTTTCAAATGTTCCGATTGAATCTGCTTCCACCACCGTTTCACCCAGTGCTCAATAACCCATTGTATATAAAGATTCTATTTTTATTCACATTTAGTGAATGCATGTCGCAGGAGCGGGCCATTTAGCCAAAATATCTATGGTATTTCCATAGAAACCCGACAGTGCAGAAGCAGGCCGTTCGGCCCATCGAATCTGCAACAACCATCCAAAAGGCAGCTACGGTAGCATGGTGGTTAGCATAAATGCTTCACAGCTCCAGGGTCCCAGGTTCGATTCCCGGCTGGGTCACTGTCTGTGCGGAGTCTGCACGTCCTCCCCGTGTGTGCGTGGGTTTCCTCCGGGTGCTCCGGTTTCCTCCCACAGTCCAAAGATGTGCGGGTTAGGTGGATTGGCCATGCTAAATTGTCCGTAGTGTCCTAAAAAGTAAGGTTAAGGGGGGGGTTGTTGGGTTACGGGTATAGGGTGGATACGTGGGTTTGAGTGGGGTAATCGTTGCTCGGCACAACATCGAGGGCCGAAGGGCCTGTTCTGTGCTGTACTGTTCTATGTTTTATGTTCTAAAGAACACTGGGTTGGTGCTGACTCGATGGGCCAAATGGGATTCTATGGATTCTCTTGTGATTCCATCAGGGCAAATGAGCGTCCTATTGGCTAAGCCTACCCTGAATTTTGGTTGCTGTTTGGGAATGTCCTTTGGACTAGCGTTAGGAGTTAGTTCTATGTACCCCTGGGCTGGGTAGGAAAAGCTCCAGTAGCTTAATCCCACCCCCACCCCACAGGAATTGCAGTTGTGAGCATTCACCAAGAACCCAATTTGTCTGTCTGTGATCACCTTATTGTTCATGTTCAGCCGAAGCAGCCATAACAACAATGCTTACATCAGTGAGGAACTGGACCCCTGTGACGCTGTCTGTCCTTCCATGCAAAACATTTGGGAGGAGAGGGGAGAAAACAGCTAAAGCATCCTCGAAGTAGGATTTAGCAAGCTTGGTTCCCTGTCCAATTGAAGAGTGAGAGGAAGGGTACGTTTGCAATATCAGAAATTAGTGTCACTCCGTGTTTGGATCCTAGGGGAGGCAAAATGCAGGGACAGAGCTTCACACTGGCGACCATTAAAGGCGATGAATACACCTTCACCTCCAACAATGCCGAGGACATCCGGGACCTTGTGGTGACGTTCCTGGAGGGGCTGAGGAAAAGGTCAAAGTTTGTTGTGGCTCTGCAGGACAATCCGAACCCTGGTGAGTGAGAGCTGGACAACTCTGAGCACTGCTTATGTCGTCAGCAATCCAAGGGTCCATGCAATGTTATAAGCTGCCTGAGGCCTTTCATATTTGTCTGAGTGAGGAGATTGTGTGGAAATGCACTGATGTTTTCTTTTTGTATAAAATATTTTTTTTAATGTCCCAATGATTTTTCTCCAGGGTCACACACAGCAGGGTCCTGGAGATCGATCTTCAATTCCTGGAGACTCTAGGGGGTGGGACACCCGACATGAAAATTCTGCCTTTATACTCAGAATGACAATTTTTGATTGGAATCATTCTCCGGCCTGGGCTGAGAGGTCGCTTTCTCTCGCCAACCATGTTTTAGCCACTACGGGGGTACCATAAACTGACTGGGTAATTCCATTCAGTGCAGGAGTGGGGCTAAGTGGCCTCAATTGGCTCCATCGCCACAAGCGGGCAGGTATCCATCTCACACCCAACCCAACCTCCTTAAAAGTGTCCCTGAAGCTGGACCGTGCTGGCAAATGGGCACTGCCCTACAGTGGGAAATTCTGGGCACGTCCAACTCTGTTCCAACCACTGGGCTTTCCAAACGCCCATGTCTCCCAATCAAATTACTCTTTGACATTGAACGGCAAAATGATGATTCGTGGAGTCTTTCAAATAGATTATGGCGAATCTACAGGTTACCCTGTCCATCTTTTGTCCATCTTGGTTCCATACTCTTGCCTAACAGTAAAGTCCATTCATCTTTATTTGACTCCCCCATCCTTTCACCTTACCCGATGTTGGAATTAGTAACAGTTGTGTCTAAGAACCTTCCGGTTGGGTGACAATACCACAACCATCCCCATTCTGGTTGGTTGAAATGCTGATGCCTCTGTCCCTTGTGCAGTTGCCGATGATTTGACGTTCCTGAGCTTCATGAAGGGAGACCTGATCCTCCTGGATCATGACACCGGGGAGCAGGTGATGAACTGCGGCTGGGGCCACGGGATGAATGAAAGGACCAAAGAGAAGGGTGACTTCCCCACCGACTGTGTCTACGTCTTACCCACAGTCACCAAGCCACCAGCTGAAGTTGTGGTAAATAGTTCTGTAGTTTTAACGTGCTGGCTTTTGGAATCGATGAAAGAATGGGCTTGCATTTCGATATCGCACCTAATGGAGTCCTCGGGATATCCCAAAGTCCTTCATGTCAAATAAATAAATTTTTGAAGTTTTCACTGTTGTGTAGACAAATGTGGCAACCAATTTGCTTGCAGCAAGATCTTACAAACAGCAATTGATTTGACTGATTAGTGAGTATTGCTTAAAAAAGAGGCATCTGCGAAGCTTTTCATCTTGCACTCATCAGGACAGACAAAAGAATGTCAAATGTAGAAGGGAGCAATAATTAATGCTGCATGGCATGAGAAAAGAGTGCCGATTGTGGTGAAATGCATCACTGTAAAGACATAAGGTGTTAATGTCGGTACACTGCAACTAGGTAAACACCAGAGGGAACACCAGAGACATCATGACACACAGACATTCAACCAATAGGTCAGTAAGATAGGACGCGACCAATGGGCAGTCAAGACACACCCAGAGGTGACACTGCCACAAGGGGGCTGCCCATATAAAAGGACAGGGCACACATGCTCATTCTCTTCTCCATAGGCGACACTCAGAGACAGGGGCAGATCAGGAAGCATCACACCCACCGCATGGCTTAGAGCAGACTGGTTAGTTAGATTGAGTTACTTTAGCAAGATCAGCAGGAGAGTCGAACTCAAGTAGGAGAATAGTTAACTGTACAATAAATGTGTTAAACCTATCTCCAAGTCTGAACCTTCCTTTGTCAGAGTATACATCAAGGAAGCAGCTTGTGCTACATGAAGAAGCATAACACAAAACCGATTGTTTGGCAAGTCGACCCTGGTTGAGGTATTGCCATGGATAATGCACCAGTTTCCATATTTGTATTTTCCAACAAGTTAATACAAAGCAATAGGAATTCTAGATATGGCTGCCTTATTTACACACCTTCCTTCCCATCTCCTCCACCACATGCTGGCAAATGCTGGGTCCAATTGCAGTTCAATGACTACACCTCAAAACCATGTTTACTTAAACTATTTGGGAGGTTCTGTTGTATGGAAAATGCTATATAAAGGCAGGGGTTTCATTCTGGTCCTGGTGGTGATTGGGACAAATCAGGAATGGATCAAACAAACTTTTCGCATCTAATGCTCAGATCGTGAGCCATTGAATCATAGAAACCTGCAGTAGAAAAGTTGACCATTCTGCCTATCCAATTTGTGCTGGCTCTTTGAAACATCTATCCAACGGGACTTCTTCCACTGCTAGCTCCATACAGCCGTGCAAATTATTTCTTATCTATCCAATTCCCATTTTGAGTGCTCCGATGTAATCCGTTTCCATAGCAGAATTCAGGGTAGTGCGTTCTAGAACTTGCTGGGTAAAATTAATTTTACGCAGCATCTTCCTTCCGGCCCTCTTGCCAGCAGTAACTTCTTTTTTCAAAGCTATCGAATCTCTTGCCAGTGGAAACTTTTTCTCCTTAATTGCTCTAATCAAAATCCTTTGTAAATCTTGAACATCACTCCTAAATCTTCTCTGAACCTTCATTGCTCCCAAGGAGAGGTAACCCAGCAATTAAATTCTTTGTCTTCCAGTGTCTGATTACCATGACGCCAGGCCAGAGACAAGAAGCCATCAAGACATCCCAGTTGTCCATATCGGAGTTGGACGAGAAGGTTAAACCGTACACACTTGAAGAGTTCTCCTATGACTACTTCAGGTAGGCCACACCCTTCAACAGGAGAAGGGAGAAAGAGATTGGCACAATTCCATAAAACTGCTCAAAACATTTCCTGGCAAGTGCTTTTAAGAGTTCCATAATATTCCTCCCTTGTATTTTTCTGAAATTCCAGGCCGCCTCCGAAGCACACCTTGAGCCGGGTGATGATCACAAAGAATCGTGGGAAGGACAAAATGTGGTCTTGCACCCGTGAGCCAATCAAACAGCCTCTGCTGAAGAAGTTGTTGAATAACGAGGAGCTGTCTCAGGAATCCTGCCTCGTGTTCATAGATATCCTTTTACGCTTCCCAGGGAGCGGGGGGTTCCAGTGATGAAAGCTGATCGGCTTCAGAAATACTGAACAATTGCACTAAATAATAATCAGCGTTCAAGCGTGCAAATTAGGAGCAGGAGAAGGCCACTCGGCCCCTCGAGCCTGCTCCGCCATTTAATCAGATCGATTGCGGCCTCAATTCCACATTCTCAACCAATAGCAATGTACTTGTAGGGTCAGGGGTCAACTGAATTTGTTCATTTGGGGCCCCATTCTGGGCACTACACTTTTATGAAGCATGTCAAGGCCTCGGTGCAGATGCATAGAACATAGAAAAAGACAGCACAGAACAGGCCCTTCGGCCCACGATGTTGTGCCGACCTTTTGTCCAAGATTAAGAACAGATTAATGTACACCCCATCATTCTACCGTAATCCATGTACCTATCCAATAGCCGCTTGAAGGTCCCTAACGTTTCTGACTCAACTACTTCCACAGGCAGTGCATTCCATGCCCCCACTACTCTCTGGGTAAAGAACCTACCTCTGACATCTCCCCTGTTTCTTCCACCATTCACCTTAAATCAATGTCCCCTTGTAATGGTTTGTTCTACCCGGGGAAAAAGTCTCTGACTGTCTATCTATTCCCTTAATCATCTTATAAACCGCTATCAAGTCGCCTCTCATCCTTCTCCGTTCTAATGAGAAAAGGCCTAGCACCCTCAACCTTTCCTCGTAAGATCTACTCTCCATTCCAGGCAACATCCTGGTAAATCTCCTTTGCACCTTTTCCAAAGCTTCCACATCCTTCCTAAAATGTGGCGACCAGAATTGCACACAGTACTCCAAATATGGCCTTACCAAGGTTTTGTACAACTGCATCATCACCTCACGGCTCTTAAATTCAATCCCACTGCTAATGAACACTAGCACACCATAGGCCTTCTTCACAGCTCTATCCACTTTCAAAGATCGATGAACATAGACCCCAAGATCTCTCTGCTCCTCCACATTGCCAAGAACCCTACCGTTAACCCTGTATTCCGCATTCATATTTGTCCTTCCAAAATGGACAACCTCTTACTTTTCAGGGTTAAACTCCATCTGCCACTTCTCAGCCCAGCTCTGCATCCTATCTGCGTCTCTTTGCAGCCGACAACAGCCCTCCTCACTATCCACAACTCCACCAACCTTTGTATCGTCTGCAAATTTACTGACCCACCCTTCAACTCCCTCATCCAAGTCATTAAGGAAAATCACAAACAGCAGAGGACCCATGATGTGGAGATGCCGGCGTTGGACTGGGGTGAGCACAGTAAGAAGTCTTACAACACCAGGTTAAAGTCCAACAGGTTTGTTTCAAACACGAGCTTTCGGAGCACGGCTCCTTCTTCAGGTGAATGAATGAATAACCAATTGTGTCTCTGAAATGAAGAGAAATGGCATTGATCCTTCGTGGATGATGACCAATTCCCAAAAGTAACCATCTTTGTTCAAAGGAGAACAAACCCAACTTCTCCACTTGACTGAAGTCTCACATTTAAATAAAATACAAACTAGGAAGAGTCGGCCTCACACCATTCACCCAGTACTGGTCCCAGATCTGTAGACCCAGAACTGGTCCCTGGTAACTGGGCTCCAGGCTGAATATTTGCCATCCACCACCACTCTCTGACTTCTATCGGTTAGCCAGTTCATTATCCAACTGGCCAAATTTCCCATGCTTCCTTACTTTCTGCATAAGCCTACCATGGGAAACCTTATCAAATGCCTTACTAAAATCCATGTACACTACATCCACTGCTTTACCTTCATCCACATGCTCGGTCACGTCCTCAAAGAATTCAATAAGACGTGTGAAAGAGATTTACCAGATCAGCCATGATCTTGTTGAATGGTGTGAGGCCGACTCTTCCTAGTTTGTATTTTATTTAAATGTGAGACTTCAGTCAAGTGGAGAAGTTGGGTTTGTTCTCCTTTGAACAAAGATGGTTACTTTTGGGAATTGGTCATCATCCACGAAGGATCAATGCCATTTCTCTTCATTTCAGAGACACAATTGGTTATATATAACTTGGGGGTTGTTGTGTTATGTACTGTGGGATAACACTGGCTGCAACTGGATGCAGCTTTAACCAAAAGATACCCCAGACCTTGACGTTAGTTCCATCTGATTTATTGAACCAGTAGCACAGTTAGCACAGTTCTCTTGAGTTCTAGTCTCTGCTAACCTAAGTGTGGTTACTCTGTCTGACTGAACCAGACTAGCTCTTCGCCACGTGCTGGAGGTGTGATACTGTACATACACCCTGACTCACTTTGTAGATGTTCATCAGTGGAAAGAGGCGGAGTGTGAGTGCCTCGTGCCTTTTATAGTGAGATGCCATCCCTGAGTGTCCTGCCTGCTCATTGGTCATGTCCTATTCTCTGTGTTCATTAGCTGCCTGTCTGTATATCATGACAGGGGTGAGATCAGTGGTGGGTGGGTGGGTGGGTGGGGGGGGGGGGGGGGGGGGGGGGGGGGGGCGAGAGACACACCAATCTGCAGTTTTGTGCAAGGTAAAGAGGCTGCCCCATGAACTACCACAGCCTTTCCGAGGATTGAATCCACACTGTTGGCGTCATTCTGTATCATTGTCTAACCATCCGAGTTAACTGACTGCCACTCCCGACTTTGATTTAATAGGGATCTTCAAAGTTCTGGAAGGTCATGATAGATCGATAAGGAGAAAGTGTTTCCACTGGTGGATGGGTCAGTAACCAGAGGTTGCAGATTTAAGGCATTTAGCAAGATAGCCAGGAACGAGACGAGATTCTTGTTTTATTTACTCTGTGCTTATGCAATTCTCTTTTGAAAGCTACAATTGAATATGCCTCCACCACACACTCTCGGGCAATGCATTCCAAACCACTTGCTGCGTAAAATAAGACTTTCCTCGTGTAGCCAGTGGATCTTTTCCCATTCAGCTTCTATCAGTGCCCTTCCCACAAATGGGAACAGTACCTCTCGGTCTGCTCTGGCTAGACCCTTCATGATTTTGACCACCTTAATTGCCTGGACGAGACTCGGTCGCAATTTTCAAAGGAGAATGGGATATGCACTTGAAAGGGTTAAATAAAGCTGCAGGTAGAGTCAGGGGTGTGCGACTCTTGAATATCTGTTTCAGTGAGCTGGCACAGCTATAGTGAGTCTAATGGCTTCCTATACTGAAGGATTGGCTGGGGAAGTTAATCCCCAGGAAGTTAAATAATAATATTATTATTATTATTATTATCCTGGCCAGTTCATTCTTTGTCTGTGATTTCTTCTCT
The DNA here is from genome assembly GCF_902713615.1 of Scyliorhinus canicula. NCBI lineage: Eukaryota > Metazoa > Chordata > Chondrichthyes > Carcharhiniformes > Scyliorhinidae > Scyliorhinus > Scyliorhinus canicula. The sequence continues at coordinate 10,809,287 of NC_052159.1, forward strand.
GTCCTTTCCTACTGGGCCATGGTTCCACAGGCATGAATCACTCTTGCCTGGTACCTAGTCCTAATGTCCCTCCTTCCTCCCACGAGTCTAGATGCTGAGTGTAAAGTATCTCCCTCCCAATTACCTATTCTGCATGCGCAAGTGTAGAGGTTGGCTACCTTTTCAGTACTGACACATTGCCTCTTTCAGATGAGAAACAATGGGCTTAAAATAATGTAAAATCCCACCCTGGCAGCGGTGAATTTAAATTTGGTTAATCGGGCGGCAAGGTAGCACTGTTGCTTCACAGCGCCAGGGTCCCAGGTTCGATTCCCGACTTGGGTCACTGTCTGTGCGGAGTCTGCACGTTCTCCCCGTGTCTCCGTGGGCTCCCTCCGGGTGCTCCGGTTTCCTCCCACAAGTCCCGAAAGACGTACTTGTTAGGTGAATTGGACATTGTGAATTTTCCCTCTGTGTGCCCGAACAGGCGCCGGAGTGTGGTGACTAGGGGCTTTTCACAGTAACTTCATTGCAGTGTTAATGTAAGCCTGCTTGTGACACTAATAAAGAGTACTGTACTGTCCCATTGCTCCTTTCAGAAGAGACATGATGGGCTTAAAAAATAATGTCAAAATCCACCCTGGCAGCTGTGAATTTAAATTTGGTTAAATAAACAAATGTGACATCTAATTATTGGTGCCACTGAAACCATCAATCATCGTTGCAAAAACCCATCCGATTCACTGATGTACCTTTTTAGTGAAGGAAATTTGCCGCCCTTACCCTGTCCGGCCTACACGTGACTCCAGACCCACAGCAATGCGGCGGACACCACTGTGCCAGATAGGAGTGGGTAATACATGCTGGCCTTGCTCGTGACACCCACATCCCATGAACATTTTGAAAAATTACATCCCATCGCTGTTTGAATATGATCGGGGAATTCTCCCATTGTCCTCTCGATCTGCCTTCGCGCCTCGCAGAGCAGGTTTGAGGGGATGAACAGCCAACTACATTATTGACGATGCCAGTGCGACAATGGGTCACACTAAATCAGTGTTCTTAAAACTCAGGGGCGCAACCCGCGGGTGGGCCGCGGGCAGGTGTCGGGAGGGTCGCGGAGCTGTCCTTCATGGCGCTCTCAATTGCGCAAATCCCCACGCAGCAGCTGGCTTTTAATAACGCCGGCTGCAAGCGGCCTTTAAAATAGCTGCAAACGTTAAAAAAAATTTGGCCGCATAGTGCATGCGCGCCGATGATCGGGCGCACATGCGCAGTGTGGCCGCTATTTTTTTAAATGGTCGCAGCTTTTTGTTTTACAAATTCGGGGGGGGTTTATTCATTTTGTTCATTTATTTTATTCATTTAATTTTGTTTTTTCATTTATTTTATTCGGTTTTTTATTTTACAAGTTCGGGGGGGGGTTTTATTTAATAAAATTTTACGGGGGAAAATGCAGAACTTTGGACAGATGGAGACTCCATACTTTCCGACACCGGAAGGCTTCACCTTCATCCAACAGGTTCCATTGGAGGAGCGTGTACGAGGGCCAAAGGGACCCAAAACCATTTCCTCCATTATTGTCAGCAGCAAACAAGGTAAGAGAAAATGGTGGGTCGCGAAGGTCGGCCGCCGAGGGTCGCAAAGGTCGGTCGGGTTGGGTCCCGAAGGTTGGCTGATTGGTAAAATAGGGTCCCCGGGGAAAAAAGTTTGAAGAACACTGTACTAAATCCCCCCCTGAGGAAGTGATGCCGTACTATATACGTGTAAATTCATGGAAAACTGGGGTTTAATCATCAAATTCATTTATTTACAAGCAGAATCTTCATTAGTGAACCATTGCAGTCCAGTTTTCTGCTTTTCCGTAAATCTCACATTGACACTTGTTTACAGAGACCCAGCCGGTAGTCCTCCCACCCTTGAGTCAGGGGGTTAGAGGATTCAGGCGTCTTTGGCCAATATTTACCCCTTAGCCCACATCACTAAAGCTGATTATCTAGCCATTGTTAGATTGCTGTCTGTGTAAGCTTTCTGTGTTCAGATTGGCCGCTGAGTATCTCTGATTAAAATCGTGGCTACATTTCTTCAGAAGTACTTGATTGGTTGTAAAATGTTTTGGGATGCCCGGAGGCTGAGAGCGGCGCTAGATAAATGCAAGTCCTTGACTCCTCGCCAGCACCTGTCATGAAGTATATGGGCGACTATCCCTCCAAGAGAACGCGCTCAGTGAATGAACTGACTGATCAGATATTCGAAGGTGCCTTGAAAGGGGAGCTGATGAAGGATGAGATTTACTGCCAAGTCCTTAAACAGCTCACCGATAACCACGTGAAGTAAGTCCGGCCTATTGGTGACATAGGAACTGTCTGGAGTTGTAATCTAGACTAATAAATTTATAAACATATTAAGCGAAGAGAATGGCTTTGAGAGATGCGGCTATTTTAAAAACTGACTCTGGTGACGCAGTCATAGACCTGCAATGTCAGATTTGTCAGATTTATGTTGTTCTATATATTCCATGTAATTAAATGAGTATTTTATAACTTTGTGTCTACGCTGAGTATGAAGGAAAATAAAATAATACAGCTACCACTTGTATTTTGCTCCCCCCCACATTTGAATGGCCTCCTGTACCATGATTAAGTGGTTACCTAGCACATCCTCCCTACAGCCCTTTCCTCATTCACACAGGGAGCAAGTGCCTCACACCTGTTGGACAAGGTCAAGAGCAGAGGTTCATCGGTTCCTGAATTCAGGATCCCTCTACCTGCCTCACTTAGTCACTACCTGCTGTCCCAGACTGACTTTGAGATACTTAGTACACGGGGTGTCACCGCCTCCTGAAACAAAGCATCCAGGTAACTCTTCCCCCTCCCCGATGTGCCGCAGTATCCGAGGTTCAGACTCCAGCTCATCAGTTCTGAGCCAAAGTTCTTCGAGCAGCCAACACCTGTTGCAGTTGTAGTCGCTGCAGCTGTCAATGGGATCTGCCAGCTCCCACATCGTACAGCTACAGCACATCGCCTGCCCAGCTCCCACATAGTGCAGCTACAGCACATTGCCTGCCCAGCTCCCACATCGTGCAGCTATAGCACATCGCCTGCCCAGCCTTCTCTACTTAGATAATTAATTTATTACTGAGTTTTGCAGTGTTCTCCTTCAAATCTAGTTCAGATCTCACACCAGCCAACCAGGCCACAGCCCCCCTGTGACGCCACCCACCCCCACCCCTCCCCCAGGTCTCTTCTCCACTACAATGAACACTCAGCGCTGCTGCTCTGCCCCCCCCCCCCCCCCCCACCCCCACGACTACTCCCTGCAAACTAGGCCATGGGTCCCCGAGGTAAGTTTTTTTTTTTTATACTCTGCTGCTGCTCCGACTAATCCCCCCCCCCAACCGATCCAGACCATGTGATCTACAGGGAGAGGGTGTTTCAAAACCCAGGGCCGATGTATGAAAAAATTCTGAGAAATTCCTCTTCCCGATCCCTTGTGGCGATCAAAACAGGTTCGGGAGATCACTGTGGCCGGGATGAGTTAATGTTTCCCAAAAACTTTCCACTTATTTTTCTGACACACCTGAACGCGTTGCCGCAGAGCCCGTCTGTGTAACCTCCACTTCCAGTCTCTGGTGCTGGCTCTCCATTAATTTCCATCTCCTCATGGTTCCATGATCTCGGTTGATTATAAGTATGTCCCGTGATCAGATCAGCAACTGTCTGGCATGAAATGACTACCACCCCTTCCCTCCCACCCACACGTTGGTACCGACCGTCCCCGTTTTATTTGCCACTTGTGACTTACCGATGGCTCCGTTGTGTTTTCCGTTAGGTATAGTGAGGAGAAAGGCTGGGAGCTGCTGTGGCTGTGTACAGGACTCTTTCCCCCCAGCAACGCTCTTTTGCCTCATGTGCAGCGATTCCTGCAATCGAGGAAAAGCCACATGATTGCTCCAGACTGCATGCATCGACTCCAAAAAGCACTCCGGTAAGAATCACTTCCTTCTCCTCCAATCTTCTCCTCCTTCCCCAGTCTTCTCTTCCCTTCTCATCCAATCTTCCTTTCCTTCCCCAATCTTCTCATCCTCCTCTTCCAATCTCCTCTCGTCCTCCTTCTCCTCCAATCACCTCTCGTCCTTTTTGTTACGACACCATGGGCTAGTGCACGGTCGATTCAAGCCCCACAGATCCTGGAAACCCTCCAACAGTACATTAACCAATAATTCATATAAAGCTTGCAGAATCTTTGGCCTCTTAAATGCTCAATATGTAATAGCCACCAGGTTTGAAACTTGAACATAATAACTGTTTATTTATGCCAGGGACAAAGTTCCAGTATGCAATAATTCTAATGGAATTATTCCATTAACGGCCAGCTAATCTACTGCTCTTCTCCCCCCGCCACCCCCCCCCCCCCCCCCCCCCCCCCACCCCCAACCCCTTCTACCATCCCACCCTCTGCCCAAACACACACAAGACAAACAAGCACAGAGAGATACAATAAGAGGGTTTTAGATGAAGAGATGAATGTACAGATCGAAGCTACTGGTACACTGCTAGTGCCGATCCTCTGGCAGTAACAATCAGCCAGTACTCCAGGCTATATGATTCCTTCTGGGGAGTCACTTTATCTTTTATTAACCTGGGCCTTCACTCAACGAAGTGCGTCAGGCCTGTTTAATTCATTTTTCCAGCTCCACCAGAAATGACTAACAGCCTTACAAGAACAGAGTTCCCTGCACGAGATTTTTTGTAAACCACTGACCCAGCCAATAGCTAGTGGCTGGACTGAATTTCCCTGCAGTTCAATCCGACTGTGGAAAGCGTAAGGCCTACTTTGGATCTTCCGAAAGAATCCATCAGATGAGAGAGAGATCAGGACTGGCCCTCCAGCTTCTGATCCAAATGAAAGTAAAAGCAAACAGTCACACAGAGGAAGGACCATTCCAGAGAAACCCCTGACCGATCGGCAGGGGCCTTTGATAAGACCTGGCAATTTGAAACAGTCCATTGACCGATGGCCAAGTCCATCACTATGTGTCAGCACTGATCGCCTTGGAATCTGCTGATCCAAAATATAAACCGCTCTTTGCAACCTGCCTTGCCTGAAGTTATAAGTTAATCCTCCGTTTACAAACCACATGTGTGGAGTTTGCACATTCTCCCTGTGTCTGCGTGGGTTTCGCCCCCACAACCCAAAGATGTGCAGGTTAGGTGAATTGGCCGCGCTAAATTGCCCCTTAATTGGAAAAAAAAATTGGGTACTCTAAATTTAAAGGGCAGCACGGTAGCATGGTGGTTAGCATAAATGCTTCACAGCTCCAGGGTCCCAGGTTCGGTTCCCGGCTGGGTCACTGTCTGTGCGTAGTCTGCACGTCCTCCCCGTGTGTGTGTGGGTTTTCTCCGGGTGCTCCGGTTTCCTCCCACAGTCCAAAGATGTGCAGGTTATGTGGATTGGCCATGCTAAATTGCCCGTAGTGTCCTAAAAAGTAAGGTTAAGGGGGGGGGGGGGGGTGTTGGGTTACGGGTATAGGGTGGATACGTGGGCTTGAGTAGGGTGATCATTGTTCGGCACAACATCGAGGGCCGAAGGGCCTGTTCTGTGCTGTACTGTTCTATGTAATCCTCTCTCGCTCTCTCTCTCCCCCCCCTTTTGTTATATTATGCAAAAAGAATTAGGCTTGTTGTGTACAAATATAATAATAATAATCTTTACTGTCACAAGTAGGCTCACATTAACACTGCAATGACGTTACTGTGAAAAGCCCCTAGTCGCCATATTCCGGTGCCTTTTCGGGTACACGGGAAGAATTCAGAATTCTCAGCCAGCACAGGAATTGAACCCGGGCTGCTGGCCTTGTTCTGCATCGCAAACCATATACATATGTATCCAGAAAGTTATTACCGACCAGTTTGGCACGACAGCGAGGGCATCAGCCCATCGGTCCACCAGCCCCATGGAGAGTTGCGAGAAAATAGCTCAAACATTTGAGAAGTGGTTATTTCAAACATCTGAAATCCACATGATTTAACACCTATTCTCTTCCCTCCTCTGGAAATAAACGTCACTGATGCATGCACCGACACACTTACAGGGGCCTTTGATCAGACCTGGCAATTTGAAACAGTCCATTGACCGACGGCCAAGCCCATCACTATGTGTCAGCACTGATCGCCTTGGAATCTGCTGATCCAAAATATAAACAGCTCTTTGCAACCTGCCTTGCCTGAAGTTATAAGTTAATCCTCCGTTTACAAACCACTCAAACTAAAGGTGTGATCTGTTTTAAAGGCACAGGTTAATTGTCCAGGTACAAAAATTGAAATAGCAAAATAATACAAATTAAAAAGTTTAAAAACAAGGGACAGACGGGGATTAACAGGAGGAGTCCGTGTCCCTGTGGAGTCCGTGTCCTAATTGTTAAAAGACGGAGCTCATTACCCAAAGGAGCCCATTGCCCAATGTAGTCCCAGACTGTGCAGCAACGAAATACCAGCCTAAATAAGTCAGCAAAGAAATTCAAACGCCAATTGATCTTGGGGCACCCCCAATTTCCCCTTTACCTTTCCCAACTGTCTGAGACCTCCAATACTCGGCCTAATGAGTAACCTTCCGCTGATCCAAGGATCTAACTAAACTATGGGTGAGATCTTCTTGTCTGACTCGATTGAAACCAGGTAAACCTCGCGGAGCGATTACAAAGAAAATCAGCAGCTCAATCACCATCACTAAAAGTGGATAATGTCTCCACTATCTCCTTGCTGATTTTGGGGCTTGCTGTGTACAAATTCGCTGTTGAATTTCCATACATAACATTGACTACATTTCAGAAGTATCTGATTGGTTGTCGAGTGTTGAGCATGTCCTCTGGTCATGAGAGGCACATTGGAATGTGAGCGTGTTCTTTACAAACGAGATTTACAGAGTTGCTCCATCTCTCCTTATGTTGGCCATGTACAGGAATGGCTCCAGAAAGTATCCACCTCACCTCGTGGAAGTGGAGGCTATTCAGCACAAAACCACTCAGATATTCCACAAAGTCTACTTCCCGGATGATACAGACGAGGTAAGTGAGAGATGTGGCAATAGAAATGGATTCTATTGAATAGCATACAATAGGGTAATATCAGTGTAGACTTGTGTTGAGTTAGCTGTTCAACCTCCTTACTTCTCTGGTTTGCTGATGGCACACTTTGAGAATGCATGAGACATGATAGAAGGTACTGAACAAACTCTGTTCACAGGTGATCAGTCTATCCAGTATGAAGGTGTAGCTTCAAGTTCCTCTCTCTTGTTTGCCCTGTCTCTCTCCTGTTCATGCTCTCGCTCCAAGCTTTTCCCCGTTTGTTAAATTCATTTCTGGGATGTAGGGATCACTGGCTGTGCCAGCATTGCCCATTCCTAATTGCCCTTGCGAAGGTGGTGGTGAGCCGCTTTGTTGAACCGCTGCAGTCCATGTAAACTTTTTTTTATAGAACATACAGTGCGAAGGAGGCCATTTGACCCATCGAGTCTGCACTGACCCACTTAAGCCCTCACTTCCACCCTATCCCTGTAACCCAATAACCCCTCCTAACCTTTTTGGTTACTAAGGGCAATTTGTCATGGCCAATTCACCTAACTTACACGTCTTTGGACTGTGGGAGGAAACCGGAGCACCCGGAGGAATCCCACGCAGACACGGGGAGAATGTACAGACTCCACACAGACAGTGACCCAGCAGGGAATCGAACCAGGGACCCTGGCGTTGTGAAGTAGGTAAACCCACTGTGCTGTTAGGGAGGGGGTTCCAGGATTTTGACCCAGTGAAGTGAAGGAACGGCGATATATTTCCAAGTCAGGGTGGTGAGTGTCTTGGAAGGGAACCTCCAGGAGGTGGTATTCCCAGGTATCTGCTGCTGTTGTCCTTTCTAGATGGTAGCGGCCGTGGGTTTGGAAGGTGCTGCCTAAGTAGTCTTAGTGAGTTTCTGCGGTGCATCTTGTAGATGGTATACACGGCTGACACTGTTCATCGGTGATAGAGGGGGTGACCGTTTATGGGAAGGGTGCCAATCAAGCGGGGCTGCTTTGTCCTGGATCGTGGTGGTTTCTTGAGTGTTGTTGGAGCTGCATTCTTCCAGACAAGTGGGGAGTATTCCATCACACTCCTGACTTGTGCCTTGTAGATGGTGGACGGGCTATGAAGGTCAGCAGGTGAGTTACTCTCTGTGGGATTCCTAGCTTTTGACCTGCTCTGGTAACCATAGTATTTATATGGCTAGCCCAGTTCAGTTTCTGGTTAACAGTAACAGCCAGGATGATGATTGTGGGGGATTCGGCGATGGTAATGCCATTGAATGTCAAGGGGCAATAGTTAGATTCTCTCTTGTTGGAGACTGTCATCACCTGGCACGTTGGCATGAATATTACTTGCCCAAGTAACTAGGATATTGTCCAGGTTTTGCTGTATTTAGACATGAACTGCTTCAGTTTCTGAGGAGTCGCGTATGGTGCTGAACATTGTGCAATCATCCGCAAACATCCCCTCTTCTGATCTAATGATGTAAGGAAAGCCATTGATGAAGCAGCTGAAGATGGTTGGGCCTAGGACACTACCCTGAGGGACTCCTGCAGTGATGACCTGAAGTTAAGCTCTTTTGTCCATGTATTGAACCAAGGCTGTAATGAGATCAGGAGCTGAATAACCCTGGTGGAACTCAAACTGAATGTCCGTGAACAGGTTAAAGCTGAGTAAGTGCTGCTTGATAATACTGTTGACGACACTTTTCATCACTTTGCTGATGATGGAGAGTAGACTGATAGGGCAGTAATTGGCTGGGTTGTATTTGTCCTGTTTCTTGTGTACAGGACACACCTGGGCAACTTTCCACATTGCCGGGTAGATGCTAATATTGTAGCTGCACTGGAACAGCTTGGCTAGGGGCACGGCAAGTTCTCGAGCACAAGTCTTCAGGGCTATTGCGAGAATATTGTCAGGACCCATACCCTTTGCAGTATCCAGTGTCTTCAACCATTTCTTTCTTGATATCACATGAAGTGAATTGAATTCGCTATATGGCTGGCGACCTCTGGAGGAGACCGAGATGGATCGTCCACACGGCACTTCTAGCTGAAGATTATTGCAAATGCTTCAGCCTTATCTTTTGCTGGGCTTCTCCATTGCTGAGGATGGGATATTTGTGGAACCGCCTCCTCCAGTGAGTTTACTTATCCATCACCATTCAAGACAGGATGTGGCAGGACGACAGAGTTTAGGTCTGACCCATTGGTTGTGGAATGGCTTAGCTCTGTTATCACTTGATGTTTGACACGCACTTATTTCTGTGTTGTAGCTTCACCAGGTTGACACCTCATATTTTGGTATGATTAGTGCTTCTCCTGCACTCTTCATTGAACCAGGGTTGATCCCCTGGCTGGGTGTTAATGGTAGAGTGGGGGATATGCTGGGCCATGAGGTTGTGGCTGAGCACAATTCTGCTGCTGATGTCCCACAGCGCCTCATGGATGCCCCTTCTTGAGTTGCTAGATATGTTGGAAATCCATCCCATTTAGCATGGTGGTAGTGCCACACAACACATCAAAGTGCTGGTTGAGTATATGTGTCCAGCTCCATACAAGTCAGGATTTCTGTTGCGCACTGCCTCTGCATGCCCAATACCGTCCTCCTGTTATACTGCTCCCGTTTTCCTGCCAATGGGACTCCCACAGATCATTGGGATTTTGCTGCTCTCTGCTCCTTTTACGAAGAGTTTATTGATGGTTTATTTACCTAAACACTGCTCCTTCCATGGTTAGATAATACCTAGCCAAGTTTTATTACACTCATCACTCATGATTAATAGCACAGATATTCCACCTATCCTTCTCACAGGCACCCCACTGTGTCCTGTTTGGAAAGCTCTAATGCAGAATAGTTGGAGTGTTAACCTTTCCATTTCCCAACATATTGATGTGATGCATTGAAACAATACATAGAGGAGTGAGGGAATGGATATAACCTGAATCTTTCACTCACCTCTCTGTTCTATCTATAATTAAAAGATAATGGTAATGTAAGGTCTGTTTTGTTCAGTGAGCTGCCAAGAATGGTCCTCCATTTCTTGATATGTCTCTAATGCCAGGCAGAAGCTGATGGTGATACAGTTCAAAACATTAACGTTGTGCCAACCATTCGACCCAATGCTGGTATGCATGCTCCACCTGAGCTTCTTCCCATCCCTCTCCATGTAACCATGGTGGCATATCCTTCTCTTCCTGTCATAAAATCCCGACAGAAGGAGGTCATTCGGCCCATCGAGTCTGTGTCGACTCTCCAAAAGAGCGTCCGGCCTAGGTCCACTCCCTCATCCACCCCACCCTATCCCCATAACCTAACCAGCACATCCCTGGAGGGACAATCTTAGTGTGGCTGATCCACCTAACCTACAGATCAATGGAAGGGAGCCGGAGCATCCGGAGGAAACCCACCCAGACAGGGCCGGAATCGAACCCGGGTCCCTGGTGCAGTGAGGCAGCAGTGCTAACCATCGTGCCACCCTGTCTCCCTCCTGTTGATCCAGCTTCCCCTTAAATGCATCTATTATTGGCCTCAACTCTTCCAAGTCCCACGTTTTAGATCGAGACGTTTCTCCTGAATTCCTGAATAGATTTGTTGCATTACGACCTGTCAATTTGGGCTCCTCCGCAACTTGAAACCACAATTTTGCACTAACTTTATCAACTCTGTCAGGTGCACCCCTCCACTTTTCCTGTTCTAAGGGAACGATCCCCTGTTGTTGAGTCTTTGCTGACGAGAATGCCTTTTTGCTGCTATCTCCCTTCCGTGTGTGCGTTTCCCACTATCGGCATATCCTTTGTTTAAGAATTTGTTTAACACCACACCTGTTTGCAATACTCGCGTGTCAGTTTTGAGATAACTAGGAATGTTGCATTGTTGAGAGCGGTGCAAAAAACAAAGGAACCTCTTGGCTCGGGTCCCTAAGCATGCTTGTTACGTTCTGCAGGCATTCGAAGTGGAATCGAGCACGAAAGCTAAAGATTTCTGCCAGAATATCTCGACCAGGCTGCTGCTGAAATCTCCCGATGGCTTCAGCCTATTTGTCAAGATCTCTGACAAGGTAACAAGCTCATCCGACAATGGTGAGAAATCAAGTGTGTGAATTACATTGGTGTGAATTAAATAATCTGAAAGGCATTGGAAGTTGATCTGTGGACTTTTTTATTTGCGGGATTTGGGCATCGCTGGCTCATCCAGCATTTAATTAAAATAATCTTTACTATTGTCACAAGTAGGTTTATATTAACTCTGCAATGAAGTTACTATGAAAGTCCCATTTATTACCCATCACTCCTTACGCTCGAGAAGGTGGTGTTGAGTTGCCGCCTTGAACCGCTGCAGTGCATATGGTGTGTAGGTACATCCATTGTCGCCACAGTCTTTGCACTTGCTCCATCTCCAATTGCCTTTGTTGGGTATCCCTGATTTTGTTGCTTCGTGCTGTGTGAGGCCTGGATTCGAGGGAATGGCCATTGACGCTGTTCATGTTGGTTGCCAGGTTATCAGTGTTCCTGAAGGAGATTTCTTCTTTGACTTTGTGCGCCACCTCACTGACTGGATCAAGAAAGTTCGCCCAGTGAAAGACGGTAAAGAACTAAATGGAGCTTGGTTATTTAGGTTGGCTTGCTTTAGCTTGTAAAACTCCTGCTGCCAGTTTACATTTCTCTTCCGCATCTTTTCATGTGGAGTTTTGAAGATTGTTTCTCTCGGTGCGAGGTGAGGGAATGCCATAATATGCACTCATACACATCATGAGGTAAAGACAGGCAGTGATAGACACCCAGGTTAGCCAATCAACACACAGGACAGAACACAACCAATCACTAGACAGAACACTAGAGGGGGGGGGGGGGGGGGGGGGGGGGCTTCCTGCTATAAAACGCACGAGGCATCAGCACTTTCTTTTTTTTCCACTGGTGGCAACTGTAGTGACAGTCGGGGTGTATATATTAGTTAGCACCTTCTACATGTGGCTCAGGGCCAGCCTGGTCTAGTTAGTTAGTTAGTTAGCACACTTAGAGTAGTAGAGTGTCAACCCACAGCAAGCTGTGTGCCTTGTTACAGAAGTTCAATAAATCTTATTGAACCAACGTCTAAGTTTGGTGTCTGCTTGACAGTCTAACTGCATCCAGTTGCAGTCAGTGTTACCCCAGGGTCAATAACACAAGGGAGGGCAGGCATACTTTGTTTGGCATTAAGACAAAGGTGGTTTTCTTGTTGCCAGGGGTATTAAGCTCCTTAGAATTATTTGTCTATTGAAGGTCACCCAGAGGTGAGGTTTCCCTGGGGATTCCAGGTTTTGTAGACGAGATGGCAGAATGGACTTGTCAAGCTGACCCACATGGCAGATGCCAAAGGAAGATAGCTTGAAGCAGCACTGAGCCTTTCCAGACCCCTCCAGACATCCCAAAGCATTCACTTTTGTAATGTTAGGCCATCGGGAAGTTCCAGAAACATAAATGTGATAACGATCGGCTATTTTTTTTTTTGGTTGAGAAATAATTGTTGATTGTTCATTGCTCCTCTTCAAAGTAGTGAACCTTCCGAGAGGGAAAACGAGAACTCCTCGAAAAAGTAGCCCCTCAGGCAGTGCGGCACTCCCTCGGCACCGCACTGGAGTGTCAGCCTGGAATTGTGGGCTCTAGTCTCCGGAGTGGGATTTGAACTTGCAATCTTCCTGATACTGAATGGAGAGTGCCACCCACAGCCCCTACCGTTAAATTAATATCTGTACCTGTGTGAAGACATACAGGCGTGTGCAAAACGTGTGGGAGCCCATATTTCCTCGGAGAACCACCGGAGCGGGCACAGAAAGTCCGATTCTAATATTAAGCTTTATCTGCTAAAGTGGGACTTCACCATCGACGAGAGCTGCTCTGATAATCCAAGATTCCTTTTACGGTGGTTAGTTTAGTTAGTTTGTGAAACAACGTGGAAACTAACAAGATGTCCACTTTTGAACTTGTTTTTCTAGGTATTGTGCCTTCTCTAACCTACCAAGTCTTCTTCATGAAGAAACTATGGACGAGTACAGTTCCTGGAAAGGACCAGATGGCAGACTCCATTTTTCACTATTATCAGGTGCAGTGGTGTCATTGATAAATTTAAATTCGAGGACAAGGCGAAGACATTGTACACAATGTCGAACTGATTTGCGAGGGTGGCACGGTAGCACAGTTGCTTCGCAGCTCCAGGATCCCAGGTTCGATTCCCGGCTTGGGTCACTGTCTGTGCGGAGTCTGCACGTCCTCCCCGTGTGTGCGTGGGTTTCCTCCGGGTGCTCCGGCTTCCTCCCACAGTCCAAAGATGTGCAGGTTAGGTGGATTGTCCATGCTAAATTGCCCTTCGTGTTCAAAGGGGTTAGATGGGGTTACAAGGATAGGGGTAGAGGTGTGGACTTAGATAGGGTGATCTATCCATGGGCCTGTGCAGACTCGATGGGCCGAATGGCCTCCTTCTGCACTGTAAATTCTATGATTAGAAAAAATTGGCTGATGCCTCACTCCCAAACCTTCGAATTGGAGCTTGGGTTGTACCCTTAACTCCAACCCCCACTGGGTGAACTTTAGGACAGTGTGTTTGCCGTTCTGTTCCCTGTGACCACTTATTCTGGTATGTTTACAAGAGTGCATTAACGGATCGTTCAATGCGCAATTGACTCCCGCAATCAGTGCTGAAGACCAATGATGAAAGAGACTTGCGTTTATGTAGCACCTTTCACAACCGCCAGACATCTCCAGCACCAGTGAAGTATTTTTGAAGTGTAGTCACTTAAAGAAATGCTGCAACCAAGTTGTGCACAGAAAGATCCCATGCGAAACATGAGCAAGAGCAGATCACACGGCCCATCACACCTGCTCCGCCGTTCAATATGAAAATGACTGTTCTTGGGCTTCAACTCCACTTTTCTCACCCTCTTCCCTCATATCTCTTAATTCCCTGAGTTCCAAATATCTGCCTATCCCAGCCTTGGATCTATTCAACGATGGAGTGTCCACAACCCTCTGGGGCAGAGAATTGCCAAGATTCTCAATCCTAAGAGTGAAGAGATTTCACCTCATCTCAGTCCTAAATGATCGGTCCCCTTATCCTGAGACTGGGGGGGCTTCCTGATGGGGGTTTCTTTTCTGAGGGCCATCCTGATTGGGCGGGGGGGGGGGGGGCTGTTTTCTGAGGGGCTTCCTGACCGAGGGGGTTCTCCAGGAGTGTCTATGGGTGGTCTCCTTATATGGGGGGCCTCGGAGAGGAGGTGGGGGTATCCTTATTTTGAGGTATTTTTGGGGGCGTCTCTTTATTTAGGGGCTCTCTTTGGGGGGGGGGATCTCTGGTGGGTCTCCTGATTTAGGAGGATGCTGTGGGGGGGGAGGGGGGAGGTCAGGGGCGCAGAAAATCTGGGCGTGGGCGACTGAATTGTGCTTCGTGTGGGGGGGGGGGGGGGGGGGGGGGAATTGAGATGTGGGGGAGTGTGACATCTCTATCGGGCCACCCGCTCACATTGGTAGCACAATAGCAGGATTCCCGCAGGAATCTGTTACAGGCTGTTACAGGAATCGAACCGTGCTGCTGGCTTGCCTTGGTCTGCTTTCAAAGCCAGCGATTAGCCCTGTGAGCTAAACAGCCCCTAATGCTTCACTGGGCAAGGAATTCCATAGATTCACAACCCTTTGGGTGAAGAAGTTCCTCCTCAACTCCGTCCTTAATCTGCTTCCCCTTATTTTGAGGCTATGTCCCCTAGTTCTGCTTTCACCCACCAGTGGAAACAACCTGCCCGCATCTATCCTATCTATTCCCTTCATAATTTTATATGTTTCTATAAGATCCCCCCTCATCCTTCTAAATTCCAACGAGTACAGTCCCAGTCTACTCAACCTCTCCTCGTAATCCAACCTCTTCAGCTCTGGGATTAACCCTTTTCAGGGTTAAATTCCATTTGCCTCTTGTTCTGCCCACCTGACCAGCCCATCTATATCGTCCAAGAGAAGCACTTGCGACACATCCAGGGACAGGTTTTTTTTTTGTCTTCATATCAAATTGCTTTATTGTTCTCCAAATATATGTCTGACTAATCAGTGATTTAAATGGACTCCTGCTGTAGTGTGAAAGTCACGCTTATGAGTGTGTACTAAGCTTCCAAACCCATGTGACTCCCTCGGGCAAGTCACCAGGTGAATTTCCCCTTGCATGAAACTCCCCACTCCATCGCAACAACTCTATCGATCAGCACAAAGTGAAGTTCTGGCTCCAGGTTATTGTCTCTTTAAGGGGACTGTTCGCGTAACTTTGCACTTGGAAGGGAATAGTGTGAATTAATGGACAGATTCGTAGAATTGTAACAACACAGAAGATGCCCATTCAGCCCATCGTGTCTGCGCCAGCCAAAAAAAAAAGAGGGAATAAAGAAGAAATTAGCCGCTCATTTTAATCCCACTTTCTGGCACCTGGTTCACAGCCTTGCTGGTTACAATACGGATGCAGATCCAGGAATCTTTTAAATGAATTGAGCGCTCCCCAGATCTAGGGAACGCAGTTTAAGAATGAGGTCTCCGTTTTCTGATGGGAGGTGAAGGGAATTTTTTTCTGAGGGGGCGCTGATCTGGAATTCTTCACCCCCGAGAGCAGCGGAGGCTGTGGGTCAGTGAATACATTCCAAGGCCAAATTAGACAGAGTTTTGATTGACAAGGGACTGGAGGGTTATGGGGGAGGGATGGGAGGGTGGGATAGTGCAGCGCTAACGAGAAACGGAGTTGAATCGCAAACAGCAATTCGATCAGCCGTGTTCATATTGAATGGCGGAGCCGGCTCGACGGGCCGAATGGCCTGCTCCTGTGTTCCACTGGTGTATCCAAGTCCAACTTCATACCAACTTAGAGTGGTCGGTGCAAAGAGGTGGGAGTGTTTGGCAGGCTTCAATAAACCCATAAAGGTCTTGTTGGTTTGAAGGAGGGAAGAGACGGGTCTGTCAGACACACTATTCCCGCCAGATGTCGACGTGGATTTGGGAAGCACTGCCTAGTTTCCACCAAGTGGGCTTCGAACCCCGAACCTCGCCAAAGACCGAATTGGTGAGTGTCACAGCGAGATGGGGCCAGGAGAAAACAAGAAATGTAACGTGTGTTAGTTGTACCAGACAACAGTTGTACCATCGCCGTAGCGAGCTAGCTTTGTTTGGATTGGAACCTAGTTGAGAAGGTACACTGCTGCATCGTTACTCCCGCCGACAGGTCCACGGAGCCTGAATCCTGTTTTCCCCTCCCTTGTAACAGGAGCTGCCAAAATACCTACGGGGTTACCACAAGTGTTCTCGTGACGAGGTGCTGCAGTCGGCTGCGCTGATTTACAGGGTCAAGTTCGAAGATGATAAATCCCAGTTCCCAAACATTCCCAAAATGCTGAAGGAACTGGTGCCGCACGATTTAATCCGACACATCTCGCCCGATGACTGGAAGCGGGTAGGACAATTTCCTCCATTTTAAAAGAAAAATTAATTCCCGTTCTGAGAATATGGGGGTCACTCAGTCCCCACAAGTCCCAAGAAGGTGGTGGTGGTTACTTTCATTTTGTTGCGACTGAGTGGCTTGCTAGGCGACTTCAAAGGGTTTGTAGGAGTCCATTACATTGGTGTGGGATTGTCGCCACAAATAGGTTACAACGGGTAAGGATGATTGGTTTCATTTGCTGCAAAAATATTGGATAGCACGGTGGCGCAGTGGTTAGCTCTGCTGACACGGTGCCAAGGACCCGGGTTCGATGCCAGCCCCGGGTCACTGTCCATGTGGCGTTTGCACATTCTTCCCGTGTCTGCGTGGGTCTCACCCCCACAAACCCAAAGATGTGCCGGCTAGGATTGGCCAGTCTAAATTGCCCCTTAATATAATTGGGTACTCTTAAATTTATTTTTAAAAATAAGCAAAGCAGTAATACCTGCGCAGGAATGTTACAGATTTGCCTCTGACAGTGCAGCACTCTTTTTTTGTTTTAGTACCACACTTGGCGGGCAGGTTGCATCGTATGCTCGAGACCCTGGCGCTGGACTTGAACCCACAGCCTTTTGACTCCGAGGCAGGAGTTGCTAGTCAGAAAGTTGCATGTTGTGGTCCTGTCCTGTCATGACTGGAACTTTGTTCAGTGCTGAGGGAGTTGCACATTGTCAAATGTCAAGTCAAGGACTTGAGTTTAGTCAAGGCAGTGTGTCTGGGTAGAGTGATTATTAAATGGGTGTGAGGCTGGGGGGGGGGGGGTCAATCAGGCTGAAGGGCCTCTTTAATCCAAATCACAGTCGTGCAATATTCCATCACCGCTATTACCTTGAGATCTGAATGTAACATATCTAATTAATTTTGTTTTTTTCTTTAGTCCATTGTGGCGTTTTACAACAAGCAGGCAGGAAAATCGAGGGAAGAAGCTAAGCTGTCTTTTCTGAAGATTGTTTATAAATGGCCTACATTTGGATCAGCTTTTTTTGAGGTCAAGGTAAGGAACATTTATTTTTCTTTCTGTATTTCTATTTCCTTCTCTGAAAGATCGGCTCTTGGCTGGCCACTTGGGAAGCATGAAATGAAATGAAATGAAAATGGCTTATTGTCACGAGTAGGCTTCAATGAAGTTACTGTGAAAAGCCCCTAGTCGCCACATTCCGGCGCCTGTCCGGGGAGGCTGGTACGGGAATCGAACCGTGCTGCTGGCCTGCTTGGTCTGCTTTAAAAGCCAGCGATTTAGCCCAGTGAGCTAAACCAGCCCCTAAACCATGTAAAGAAGGAAAATCGGGGCCCATTAAGCTGAGCCGG
This sequence comes from Scyliorhinus canicula, assembly GCF_902713615.1. NCBI lineage: Eukaryota > Metazoa > Chordata > Chondrichthyes > Carcharhiniformes > Scyliorhinidae > Scyliorhinus > Scyliorhinus canicula. Next base: position 10,827,108 of record NC_052159.1, read on the forward strand.
TGAGCTCTCCTGATATTCACGTTGTGCATTTACGCTACGGATCATTTGTCCGCCTGTCACATTGATGGATTTGCTCCATGTGTCATTGGGCCCTCATCCATGCTTGACCAGCTGTAGGGTGTTGCCAGATGTGGGATACAGCAATATTCCCTCTTTGCTAACCATTGAAAACCAGCGTAGGAATGTTATTTGAAAGTCACACCATCCCATGTCCAGCCCACAAACCTGTAGGGTTTAATGGTGTCGCTGATCCCCCTTGTAGATTGTTTTAGTCCTTTTTTGTTTCTGGTAAAGTGGTCACTTCCCACATTTTGAAATCGAGAGATTGCCAAATGGGGAATTCTGAGAGAGTTCCTCCCTCTCTCTCTCTCTCTCTCTCTCTCTCTTCCCCCCCCCCCCCCCCCCCCCCCTTCGCTCTAAGTATGTCAATTTGAACATCTGGGAAGAGTTCTTGAGCAAGACCAAAACGCAAAACTTCAACAGTAATTCACCAGCTGTGAAGCACTTTGTGTTATCTGGAAGTGCATCACAAGATAAATTATTTTCTTTCTCACTTGAACACCTCTTTACCTTTATCCCCCCGCCCCACCATGTTTCTGACACCCATTGTATTCTCCTCTTTTTCAGCAAACCACTGAGCCAAATTATCCAGAGATCCTCCTGATTGTGATCAACAAACACGGAGTGAGTCTGATTGATCCAAAAACAAAGGTAACTTTCTATCTTTCTTTCCCTCTTCTCCGTCACCATCCTCCTCTCCAGGCTGGGGCTGGCCGTCGGCGTTATGTAACATTTCCACGGAACAATCCCAAAGAATAAATACAGTAAGAAGTCTTACAACACCAGGTTAAAGTCCAAAAAGTTTGTTTCGAATCACTAGCTTTCGGAGCACTGTTCCTTCCTCGGGTGAATCTTCATTTCTTCACCTGGTGTTGTAAGACGACTTACTGTGCTCACCCCAGTCCAACGCCGGCATCTGCACATCAAGAACAAATACAATTGCTGTGTGTATTAGCATTAGTCTGGGCCTCTGGATTTCCAGTCCAGCGACATTACCACGGCGCCACCAAGTGGTTTGGCAAGGGAAGTCTTCATACAGATCAGCAACTCATCAACTAAATGATTGCAGCTTTCAAAGCAACAGGCAAAGTTGAAGAACATTGTTATACAATATAATAGAATGGGGGTCTAGTTATCATTAGATCATAGATCATAGAATTTACAGTGCAGAAGGAGGCCATTCGGCCCATCGAGTCTGCACCGGCTCTTGGAAAGAGCACCCTACCCAAGTTCAACACCTCCACCCTATCCCCATAACCCAGTAACCCCACCCAACACTAAGGGCAATTTTGGACACAATGGGCAATTTATCATGGCCAATCCACCTAACCCGCACATCTTTTGGACTGTGGGAGGAAACCGGAGCACCCGGAGGAAACCCACGCACACAGGGGAGGATGTGCAGACTCCGCACAGACAGTGACCCAAGCCGGAATAGAACCTGGGACCCTGGAGCTGTGAAGCCATTGTGCTATCCACAATCCTACCGTGCTGCTATGTTGTTATGTTAGGATTAAATTTACACTGAAAACTGTAAGAACCAGAATGTATGTCATGTGCATTGGAAGTTGATAATCCGATCAGTGCCTGAAAAGAGCCTCAAGGCTCTTTTGACCCGTGGCCCCAAGGTCACAGTGGGCAGTCAGCGGCGTGCGCAGCTGCATGGCTGCCTTGCAAGCCGCGGCTATGGTACTCCGTGCCCGTCCGCCCCGACCCTGCAACCCACCTCCTTGCGAACCCCGCTACTCTCTCCCCCCCCCCCCCCCCCCCCCCCGACCCAGAAGCTCCCGGCCGGCGGCACAACTGTCAGCAAACTCTGGCGATGTTGGACACTTTCCGCACCCCCCCCCTCTATCTCTCTCTCCCTCAGCAGCCACTGCCAGTATCACGATTTTCAAAAATATAAATTTAGAGTACCCAATTATTTTTTTTCCAATTAAGGGGCAATTTAGTGTGGCCAATCCACCTAACCTGCACATCTTTGGGGTGTGGGGGCGAACCCCACGCAGACACGGGGAGAATGTGCAAACTCCACACGGACAGTGACGGGGCCGGGATCAAACCCGGGTCCTCAGCGCCGTGAGGCAGCAGTGCTAACCCAGGTTTCACGATTTTTAAAAGCACAATGAACTCCGCCATCGGGTATTTGGCCCCTTGGAGGCGGAGAATCGCAGAGGCCCCGGTGAATACCGGGTCGGGCCTGCTAATGATATGCAAACGGTGTCTACTGTACGTGTGTTCTGGAACGCATTGACGCTGCTGTTGAGGCAACGGAGAACAGCGAATTGGCGTGAAATCAGCGCCTGCCACGATTTCGGGATTAGAATCGATTCTCCGCCCAATTGCGTGTCCCGATGTCGACCGATGTAGAGTCCCACCTCCTATTTTTATCTTTAATTATGGTGAACTTCAACAGCTTTGAGCCGATATTCCAAATGCCACTAAAATGGATGATTTGTTGTCAAGGGTCACTTAGATTTTTACAGAATTGTTACCAGCATCTATCGAACCATCTGGAATGCTTGAAAAGAAAAAGCAGAAATTAACATCAGAAATAGGAGCAGGAGTAGGCCACTCTGCCCATCGAGCCTCCTCTGCTATTCCAAATGGCTGATCTTCGGCTTCAGCCCCACGTTTCTGCCGGTTCCCCCTTATCCCTTGTTTCCTTAGGAGACCAAACGTTCGCCTATCTCGGCATTACTTGTATTCCGTGATGGCAAATTCACAGCCCTTTGGGTGAAGAAATCTCATCTCCCTCAGCCCCCAAAGGATCGGCCGTTACCCTGAGGTTATTTGAGGAAAAAACCTTTTGACCCAGAGGGTGGTGGGAATCTGGAACTCGCTGCTGCCTGAAAGGGTGGTAGAGGCGGGAACCCTCAACATTTAAGAAGCATTTTGATGAGCGCTTGAAATACCCAGAGCACACGAGGCTACAGACCAAGTCTGGAAAATGGGTTAAATTGCATAGATGTTTGGCTGGCACTGACTCGAGGGGCCGAAAGGTCTCTTTCTGTGCTGTAAAGCTTATTGACATTGTTTGAGCCCCCCCCCCCCCCAAGTTCTAGGTTCCCCAGCCTCAAGAAACACTTCAGCGTCTACCCCATCAAGCCCCTTCAGAATCTCGTCTGCTTCAATGGGATCGCCTCTTATTCTTCTAAGTTCCAGGTAGTATAGACTCCGTTTACGCAGCCTCTCATCATAGGCCATCCCTCTCGCCCCAAGGACTAATCTAGTGAACCTTCGCTGTACCTCCTCCAATGCAAGTAAATATGGAGACTAGTTACAGCCTCTTTATTAACAGTCTACAAATTAAAACTATTCTACTGTGTTCTCAACCAAAATGTTGATGGATGCCTTTTTACGAAAGCAGTTCGATAGGCAAGACGCAGAGATTTCTCCAATTGTAGAGCAAAACCAGAACTATAAATGTAAAGATAAACTAGTCACTAATAAACCTCCAACAAGGCAATGGGGGGAGTTGGAAATGGTGCCACAGGAAGTGGTTGGAGTGAGTAGCATTTAGAGTGCAGCTCGATAAATACCGGAGGAAGGAATAGAAGGATTGTTGATGAGGGTAGATGAAGGGGGCAGCACGGTGGCCTAGTGGCTAGCACAACCGCCTCACGGCGCTGAGGTCCCAGGTTCGATCCCGGCTCTGGGTCACTGTCCGTGTGGAGTTTGCACATTCTCCCCGTGTCTGCATGGGTTTCGCCCCCACAATCCAAAAATGTGCAGAGTAGGTGGATTGGCCACGCTAAATTGCCCCATAATTGGAAAAAATAATTGGGTAATCTAAATTTATAAAAAAAAAAGAAATGAGGGTAGATGAAGCAGGGTGGGCGCTAAGTATGGCCTCGGTGGGAAGTTCCTCGCAGAGACCCCTCCCAAATACAAAACAAAGTCCCGTCTAATAGAGCGGTCCTTCTTGGCGCTGCAGACACCGAGAAACAGCCTGCTATTTGCGCCCAAAACGGGACTTTCTTTTCTGTCAAATTCCATCTAATATTGTTAAATACGGGATATTCCTGGCAGGAAACAGCCATATATCCCATGTCAGGATGATGAGGCTCGGAAGCAGTGATGTTGATGCAACATTGTTGTTCTCATCTTTCTCTGTGCTCGAGGTCATAGGACGGGGGGGGGCATTGATAAACTGACCCTTTGAGTTGCTACAATGTGCCCTGTAGATAAAATATATACTGCAGTCTCATTGTTTCTGTCGCGGGGGTGTGGATATTGAATGGTTTGCCTCCCTGTGCCATTTTTATACAGTGTAAACATCTTCCCTCTCCTCTTTTTCAAGGATATCCTTACCACCCATCCATTCACCAAGATATCTAACTGGAGCAGTGGCAATACATACTTCCACATTACTATCGGCAACCTGATGAGAGGCAGCAAGCTCCTGTGTGAAACTTCCCTGGTAAGCTTAGCCTGTGGAAACTCGGCAAAATTCTGCTGTTTGTACCCAAATTTCAAAAACATTCTGTTCACCCGTCACCACGGTGACCACTCGGATCCGGCAATGCCTCAATTTAAAATTCGCATCCTTGTTTTCAAATTCTGGCCCACGTTTAATTTATTTCCAAAATCCTCTGCTGGCCTCTAATTCTGGCATCTTGTGTTCCCGTGACTACCTTCCCAGATCATTGGTGATGGCCTCTGCAGCTGTGGACACTCTATGCTCTGGAATTTCCTTCCTGAATCTCAATATCTCTCTCTCCTCCCTCTCTTTCTCTTCCCTCCTCCTCTTCCGCCTCTTCCCCCCCTCTCTTCCTCTCCCCCCCCGTCTCTCTTCCTCTCCCCACCCCCCTCTCTTCCTCTCCCCCGTCTCTCTTCTTCTCCCCACCCCCCTCTCTTCCTCTCCCCCCTCTCTTCCTCTCCCCCCTCTCTTCCTCTCCCCCCCCTCTCTTCCTCTCCCCCCTCTCTCTTCCTCTCCCCCCTCTCTCTTCCTCTCCCCCCCTCTCTCTTCCTCTCCCCCCTCTCTCTCTCTTCCTCTTCCCCCTCTCTCTCTTCCCCCTCTCTCTCTCTTCCCCCTCTCTCTCTTCCTCTTCCCCCTCTCTCTCTCTTCCTCTTCCCCCTCTCTCTTCCTCTTCCCCCTCTCTCTCTCTTCCTCTTCCCCCTCTCTCTCTCTTCCTCTTCCCCCTCTCTCTCTCTTCCCCTTCCCCCTCTCTCTCTCTCTTCCCCTTCCCCCTCTCTCTCTCTTCCCCCTTCCCCCTCTCTCTCTCTTCCCCTTCCCCCTCTCTCTCTCTTCCCCTTCCCCCTCTCTCTCTCTTCCCCTTCCCCCTCTCTCTCTCTCTTCCCCTTCCCCCTCTCTCCTCTCTTCCCCTTCCCCCTCTCTTCCTCTTCCCCCTCTCTCTCTCTTCCTCTCCCCCTCTCTCTCTCTTCCTCTTCCCCCTCTCTCTCTTCCCCTTCTCTCCCCTCTCTCTCTCTCTCCGCCCCTCGCACTCCTTTAAAGCAATCCGTATGTGGTTTAGTGTCAGGTTGAGTTTGATAATCCTCCTGTGAAAAGTCCTAAGGATATCCCAAGGTGCTGTGCTGGATTTGTGGAGCTGTGTAATGAAGAGTTTGATCAGTGATGAGCCGAGATGCTACCCCATCCAATTTGAGATCGAGTTGGTGTGTTTTTTCAAAGGCCTATCAAAATATTACTGGTATAAATCAGTACTGCAACTTCTCTCTTTCATTTTCTCCAGTTTTTCTGGTTTCTTGAGCTTTTCACTTGAAAAATATCTCAACGGTAAACCACACAACTGGAACCGATGAGCTTGTTGAGCCCTATTACATCCCTGGGGTTTGCCTTGGCAAAAGGTGACGACCATTAAGGCAAGAAGACATAATTAGACCAGGATATTTGCACCAGACAATGGTACTGGTCATCTGTAGGGACACATTTATTTGATTAATTTACCTTTAGCACCATACAGTGTGAAGCACATGGGCACAGTATTAAACACAACAACATTGAGATGCTGTGTTCACTTTTGACTCCTGACCTAATGATGAGTGAAGAATGTCATTGAGGATGTCTATATTCACTCATTCATGAATGAGAGGGTTTTTTAAATCTTTTGCGAACAGGATGAGAGTGTGTCACACTTCTCGGCTTTAAATTTCAGCTGCCACTTGTCTGTCCGTTCTACCAGCCTGTCTATATCCTGTCTGAGGATCACTAGCATCTGTAGGCAGCACAGTTGCTTCACAACTCCAGGGTCCCAGGTTCGATTGCCCACTGGGTCACTGTCTGTGCGGAGTTTGCACGTTTTCCCCGTGTCTGTCTGGGTTTCCCCCGGGTGCTCCAGTTTCCTCCCACAGTCCAAAGATGTGTGGGTTAGGTGGATTGGCCATGCTAAATTGTCCTTGGTGTCCAAAAAGGTTAGGTAGGGTTACTGGGATACGTGGTTAGGGTGGAGGTGTTGGCTTAAGTAGGGTGCTTTTTCCAAGGCCGGTGCAGACCCGATAGGCCAAATGGCCTCTTTCTGAACTGTAAATTCTATGATTCTATCCTCATCTATACTTTCCAAGTTTTTCACATTCTGCAAATTTTGAAATTGGGCCCTGTGCACTAAAATCAAGACCGTTGATGTTTATCAAGAAAGATTGTATTCCTTTTTTAAAATAAATTTAGAGTACCCAATTCATTTCTTCCAATTAAGGGGCAATTAAGCATGGCCAATCCACCTAGCCTGCACATCTTTGGGTTGTGGGGCGAGACCCACACAGACACGGGGAGAATGTGCAAACTCCACACGGGCAGTGACCCAGAGCCGGGATTGAACCCGGGACCTCGGTGCCGTGAGGCAGTAGGGCTAATCCACTGAGCCACCTTGCTGCCCGAAAGATTGCATTCCTAGCGATGAACCCCATAGTTTACCTCCCTCCAGAGTAATGTGTAGAACATTAGAGAGAATCCAAAACTGGGGGCCATCAATACAAGATAATGGTTAACATCTCCAATCGGGAAATGAGGAGAAATTTCAATGTGGTGCTTACTGTAAGAAGTGGTCGAGGGGAATAGCTGAGATGCTTTTGAAAGGAGATTGGACAAATATGCAAGGGGAAAGGAATAGGAAGTTCAATTGAAAGGTTGATGATGGGTGGGTGTGATGGGAGCGAGACTGATCATAAAGCGAAATACTGCGGATGCTGGAAATCTGAATTATAAACAGAAAATGCTGGAAATGCTCAACAGGTCAGGCAACATTCACAGAGGGTGCAAGAGAGCTACAGGCTCCTCTGAAACACCGTGAGGCACTCTCAATTACGACACGAAAGTTAGGTCAGTAATCAAAGGCTTTAATAAGCAGTGAACAATGGCAGCCTCCATGAGAAGTGTGCTCGCAAAATGGAGTCTCATCTTAAGTACTGTCTCCCAGGGGGCGTAGCCAGAGGCGGAGTCCCCCAGGGTTCCAAGCCTCTTAAAGGGGCAATGTATTCCGATCATCACACACCGCTACAGACTGGCGATTATATTGCACCTTTCACAATCCCAGGGTGTCAAAGGCACGCTGCATCAGTTGAACATTGTTGAAGTGTTGTCCCTATTATGTAGGAACTGCTAAGTTAAATTCTAAGCCAAGTTTCTGAAGTGAGACTTGAACCCGCGAATCCTCCGTCTGTGAGAAGACTGCGCTGCCCCCAAAAGGTCACTGCATATATGGTTAGCGTTTGTATTCATTCGTTCATGAGATGTGGGCATCACAGGTAAGGCCGTAATTTGTTGCCCGTCCCGAATTGCCCTTGAACTGAGTGGCTTGTTAGGCCATTTCAGAGGGCAGCTACTGTGGGCCTGGGGTCGTATGTCGGCCAGAGCAGGTAAGGCGGCAGAGTTCCTTACCGAAAGGGCATTAGCGAACCAGTGGGTTTTTGTAACAATCTGTGATAGTTTCATGGTCACCATTACTGAGAATTGCTTTTATTTTATGCTGTCCAGGTTTATTAAGTTTAAATTATTCCACCAGCTACCGTAATGGGATTTGAACTCGTGCCACCCGAGCATTAGCCTGGGCCTCTGGATTGCTAGTCCAGTGACATTACCACGATGATACTGGGCTGGTTTAGCACAGGGCTAAATCGCTGGCTTTGAAAGCAGACCAAGGCAGGCCAGCAGCACGGTTCAATTCCCGTACCAGCCTCCCCGGACAGGCGCCGGAATGTGGCGACTAGGGGCTTTTCACACTAACTTCATTTGAAGCCTACTTGTGACAATTTTCATTTCATTTCACTTCATTTCATGCCACAATCTCCCCCATTAGATATGCAGCTGCCAAGTGACAGCAGCTAAATGAGTCTTTCCCATGAAGAGACCATTCACAGAAGCACCATTGGCTTCATGAAATGTTGTTGGAAAATGGCGCTGCCAGATAGGAACCCTCGGTGGAATTTACCACGCAACCCGCTGCCTAGGGTGGCCCGCCACTGGCCTGTGGTTCTTCTGGTCCTGCCCTTGTCAACAGGGTTTCCCGTCTAATGCACCCCCCACCACCGAAAATCCGGCGGCCGGGGTGCGCCACTGACGTGATCAGAAGGTCCCGCGGACGTGTACAGCCGGTTTAGCCCGGTTTGGCTGCACAGTTTGTGATGCAGAGCGAGGTCAGCAGCGCGGGTTCAATTCCCGTACCAGCTGAGGTTCCCATGAAGGCCCCACCTGCTCATCCTTGCCCCTCGCCTGAGGTACAGTGATCCTCAGGTTAAATCACCACCAGTCAGCTCTTTCCCCCCTCAAATGGGGAAAGCAGCCTATGGTCATCTGGGACTATGGCAACTTTATGTGATGGGAGATGGGTCCAGAGATGTGCATGTTAGGTGGGGTTGCAGGGATAGGGCGGGTGAGTGGGCCGAGGTGGGGGTGACCTTTCAGAGGGTCAGTGCAGACTCGATGAGCCAAATGTCCTCCTCCTGCACTGGAGGAATTCTAATGATTCTGTGAACCAGGGGCCGTCAACACGAAATGGTCACAAAATAATAAAACAGGCAATTCGAAAGAAACACCTTCAGCCGGAGAATGGTAACAATGTGGAACTTGTTACCCCAGAAAAATCACGTGTTTTCTCGAGGAGAAGCTGGACACGTGGTGAAGAAGGAATTGAGGTTTACTGTGATAAGGTGAGGTGAAAAGGGGGAGGTAGATGGATGTTCATGAAGCATAAACAGCATGGATGGTGGGCCAAATGGCCTGAACTTTTGAGCTGTGTATTCTACGGCTTTCATTGCCGATTAGTACTGAAGTGAGATGTCACCTTTCTATTGAACTGATTTACAAACTCTCCTTCTGCTCCACACAAAACAGGGATACAAAATGGATGACCTGCTGACCTCTTATATCAGTCAGATGCTGACCTCGATGAATAAGCAGCGGACCATGAAAGCCAGCAAGTGAACTTATTATGACTACTGGATCTGGGCCTACGAGGTGATCCAAATTCTGAGGCCTGTGGGACACCCTTGCAGCTGGAGAAAGACGTTCTCCACACAGGTGTGGAGTATGAGAAGGAGCCCTCAGCAAAGTTCTTCCGACAGCAGCCCAGATTCCCCCTCCAGTGAGGATGATTATTTGTAGTGTGTGCGTGGCGCATCGGGATGAAACTCTCGACGTTCGAGGCCCTCGAGTCTAGTACAACGAGCCAAATACAGAAACCCCCAAGAAAATCGGGCCTAATGCAGGCTTTTCCGTGACCTCGTGCTGCCCTTTTAATGGACCACACTGAAAATATCTCTTCACCTGCTCAGTTCTGCTTCCTTTCAGCTTCAGCCAACAGGTCATAATGGGTATTTTACCCGTGTGTGTGTGTGTGAGAATAGCAATTCTGCGTAGCTGTAAGAGGTCCAGATTATTGTAGTACCTCATATCTCAAAGTTGTGTCATGGATTATTCTCAAACAATTGTGATGATGTCATGTTTGAGTGAGCTGGTCACAGCGCTGCCTTGACCTCGACCTGTGCTGTTACTGCCTTCGGAAGAGTTATTCGATGATTCGGTACATTTGATGCAATGTACCCGATTTATATATTTTGTGAAGCGGCCTGTTATGTTTGGAGTGAGCCTGGCTGGGATGCAGCTGAGGGGGTTGTTCGAGTGATGTTTGCGAAGTGCTTCTTTTTTGGGTTTCTGTTGTAGCCCCTGCCAGCTGAATCCTCACGTCGCCGTCACAGTTAATTTATTTGAAATGCATGCTACGGTTTATCTTTTGAAGCTGCCAAAATGCACCTTCTCTGAACCGGACAATCCTATCACAGTTGGTGGATTACCAAATAAACTCCAGTGTATTCAATTGTATAATTGGTCTCCCAGATTCATCCACATGAGGATTATTCCTAGACTAATCATTGCCTCAGTTAATAATTTCTCACCTCTGTAAACCTTCCCAAGATAGGCCACCCCTTTAGTCCATCACGTCTTTGGGCATTGACCCCGAGGTGACGTATTGAGAACTCCATTCACACTCTTCCTTTTCCACTCCATCCCGTCTCTTAGTGACGCCCCCAATCCTCCAAACATTAAGCACTTTGCTCCAAATTCAACAAAGCTTTTAACCTGAAACACTTGCTCTACAAGTTTGGAAATTGTCTGTGTCTTATCTGTAATCCTTACAGTCACCGAGGTTCCCAAAACTGAACCAATCGTTCTGGGATTGTTTATGGGACTGGTCCTAAAATGCTCCAGCTGCGAGCCCGCAGTGAGTTTGTCCTTTACCCGGCTGCACAGGAACAACCGGGAATGGTCACTTAACTCACACTCTCTCTCTCTCTCTCGCTCTCTCTCTCACTCTCGCTCTCGCTCTCTCTCTCTCTCGCTCTCTCTCTCTCTCTTTCTCTCTAGCTCTGGCGGGTTTCTCTGTCCCGCTCTGGGTGGGGGGATTCTCTGTCCCGCTCTGGGTGGGGGGTTTCTCTGTCCCGCTCTGGGTGGGGGGTTTCTCTGTCCCGCTCTGGGTGGGGGGTTTCTCTGTCCCGCTCTGGGTGGGGGGTTTCTCTGTCCCGCTCTGGGTGGGGGGTTTCTCTGTCCCGCTCTGGGTGGGGGGTTTCTCTGTCCCGCTCTGGGTGGGGGGTTTCTCTGTCCCGCTCTGGGTGGGGGGTTTCTCTGTCCCGCTCTGGGTGGGGGGTTTCTCTGTCCCGCTCTGGGTGGGGAGTTTCTCTGTCCCGCTCTGGGTGGGGGGTTTCTCTGTCCCGCTCTGGGTGGGGGGGTTTCTCTGTCCCGCTCTGGGTGGGGGGTTTCTCTGTCCCGCTCTGGGTGGGGGGTTTCTCTGTCCCGCTCTGGGTGGGGGGTTTCTCTGTCCCGCTCTGGGTGGGGGGTTTCTCTGTCCCGCTCTGGGTGGGGGGATTCTCTGTCCCGCTCTGGGTGGGGGGTTTCTCTGTCCCGCTGCAGTGAATGAGTTTTGGCAAAGCGCCAAATTCTCTGTTCTCGCTGGCAGCAGTGACCGGGCGAATCCAAATCCCTGAATTCCAACTTTCTTGTTAACTCTATAACTCTCCCTCTTGTTAACTCTAACTCTCGGTAACTCTCTCCCTCTCTCGATAACTCTCTCCCTCCCTCAGTAACCCTCTCTCCCTCTCTTGGTAACTCTCTCCCTCTCTCGATAACTCTCTCCCTCCCTCAGTAACCCTCTCTCCCTCTCTTGGTAACTCTTTCCCTCTCTTGGTAACTTTCTCCCTCTCTCCCCCTCTCGGTAACCCTCTCGGTAACCCTCTCGGTAACTCTCTCGGTAACTCTCCCTCTCTCGGTAACTCTCCCTCCCTCTCTCGGTAACTCTCCCTCCCTCTCTCGGTAACTCTCCCTCCCTCTCTCGGTAACTCTCCCTCCCTCTCTCGGTAACTCTCTCTCCCTCTCTCGGTAACTCTCTCTCCCTCTCTCGGTAACTCTCTCTCCCTCTCTCGGTAACTCTCTCTCCCTCTTTCGGTAACTCTCTCTCCCTCTCTCGGTAACTCTCCTTCTCTCGGTAACTCTCTCTCCTTCTCTCGGTAACCCTCTCTCCCTCTCTCGGTAACCCTCTCTCGGTAACCCTCTCTCCCTCTCTCGGTAACCCTCTCCCTCGCTTGGTAACTCTCTCTCCCTCTCTCGGTAACTCTCTCTCCCTCTCTCGGTAACTCTCTCCCTCTCTCGGTAACCCTCTCTCTCCCTCGCTCGGTAACTCTCTCTCCCTCTCTCGGTAACTCTCTCTCCCTCTCTCGGTAACTCTCTCTCCCTCTCTCGGTAACTCTCTCCCTCTCTCGGTAACCCTCTTGTTAACTCACTGTCGCACTCTCATTAATTCTCAAATCTCAACTCCCTTTTCAACTCTCTCTCTCTCTCTCTCTCGTTGACTCTTATTGACTCTTTCTCAATTCGGATGCTATCTGGCCCTTCAATTCTGATATTATTTCAAATCTTTAATTGTAATTTCTCTTTTGAAAAGGAGGTTTGCAAGCACTGTTTCAAATTCTTTCCGTGTTGGGTAATTAGCATCTTCATTTCAGTGTATAGCTGAGCTGTTGATTGGGGAGGGGGGGGGGGTTGGGGAGAAAGATGGAAAGACTCCGGACCAAAGCTACTTTGCTCTATCACATTCCTTGTGATGCTTAAAGAGCGAAAACGCTGACAATCATCCAACGGTTCCGAGCAGCACCAGAGAGATCATTTCAGACCAGCAACCTTTAGTTGAGACTGTTGGTGCTGAAACGGAAGGATTCTTGTCAGGGGAATTGCGAGCATGTGTTCCCAGCTTGTAGGCTGCCTTACAGTACCAGGTAAGGTGGCTGTTTACATTAACACTACTTCTGTTGATGAGTTCTGGCTTCTGCAGTTCATATCTGGCCGTCCCATCCTTGCATTTGAGGCCCTAGGTTGGGCCTCAGCCAAGCCTGACCACCACACACTGAGGTTGAGATTTGTGCTCTTACGGAAGGTGCCAATGTGCCTATTTGTTTATATATAACCATTTAGTGTTGGCAATCCCTGGCCAATAGAGAGGGAGTCATTTTACTTGGGAATGAAACAATATCTGTGGCTGCAGGCTGCCATTTTTGTGGTCGCAGTCTATAAACATTTAGAGTAATGCATTTATATAGTTTTCTGCTTGTTCTTGAGTCAGTTTGAATGGCGAGAAGGCAATTGTTGGTTAAAAGCACAGTGAAGCCTCCCATTATCGTTCGAGTACAGTATTGAAATTGGTATGTTCCTCATTTTGAGTTCTTTTCCTCCCCTAGATCATCAGTGATTTTGCCCCCAACTCCCACCCAACCCCATCATCCCCCCAACTTCCACCGAACCCTCTCAACTTGTTGCACAAACCTTGTGAATATGGTCATTACTGTGAGTGTGTATATATGGTCAGGACTGAGTGTGTGTGTGTGTGTGTGTACATGGTCACTACTGAGTGTGTGTATATATGGTCAGGACTGAGTGTGTGTGTGTGTATATGGTCACTACTGAGTGTGTGTGTATATGGTCACTACTGAGTGTGTGTGTATATGGTCACTACTGAGTGTGTGTGTATATGGTCACTACTGAGTGTGTGTGTATATGGTCACTACTGAGTGTGTGTGAATATGCTCACTACTGAGTGTGTGTGTGTATATATGGTCACTAGTGTGTGTGTGAAAAGTGCATCCCAGAGTGGTTTGGTGGCGGGCGAGCACTTGACCGTGTGGACGTTATTTCCTTCTCCATTTATCTTGTACCGGTTGTTGCTGCCACCTCTACAGTCGCATCATTTCCAGGAACCGCGTGTGGGTTTTTTTGGTGCCCTTCAGATTTTGTGTCCAGCTCGCGCTGTCACATTTTAATTGCTGACTCGTACTCCGAACAACAGGTTAGATATTATTTAATTTGGCCTTCCCAATGTATGGATCACATACTGGCCACGAGAGCAGGTCTCCCTGGAGTTGGGTAGTGTTACTCTATCAGCTGCTGGGGTTTTGCAATGCTCCCCTTCGCTGTGGGGAGTGGGTGATGCGGCAAGAGCGTCTGGCCTGCACATCTTTTGAGGTTAACCAGTAAAGGCTGTGATGCTAGGTGCGAACCTGGGTCATTAGACTATGTAAATAAGGACACAGCAGCCCTATGGAGGCACCCACTAATGTAATGTGCCCATTGCTGCCAAGTCTGATGTGATTGATGACATGGTTTTGGCTGAGAATTCACTTCAGTTTTAGCATCGGGTATTTCAACGTGAAATCGCTATTTTGGTGCCTCCTGTATGACCCTAATAGCCAGTGGTCAAGATATGGTCACGAAAAAGATCGAATAGGTTTTGAATTAGAAAAGATGATTTATAATCTAATCTACATCGATTGTCAAAATCATTATTCTGTACCACGTGCAGTTTTTGCCAGCATTTCGCGATTGTGTTTTCAGCAAACATGCACTGTTCTATGAAACGGTAAACTAGTTGCGTTTATTTTTGCCTGGACTGCTGGTTATACTTGAAGGGAGCCATCTTCATGAAATGTTATTATTCATGGCTAGGTGGGTGTGGTGGGGTGGGGGGGGGGGGGGGTACGTGGAGAATAAGCATTCATGAGCACCTTCAACCTTGTTGATTGGGCGGCACAATGGCGCAGTGGGTAGCACTGTTGTCTCTCGGCGCTGAGGACCAGGGTTCGATCCCGGTCCCGGGTCACTGTCTGTGTGGAGTTTGCACATTCTCCCCGTGTCTGCGTGGGTTTGACCCCCACAAGCCCAAAGAAGTGCACGGTAGGTGGATTGGCCGTGTTAAATTGCCCGTTAATTTGGGGAAAAAAATAATTGGGTACTCTATACTTTTTTTAAAATAACTTCGTTGATAATGACTCATTGAAACAGGTCGTGAACTCGCTTTGTTTGTGTATGTGTGTGTGTTATGTCGTACAATGTTCCTCTTACTCAAAGATTCCACTGAGGTGAAGCCCTCTAGTATTGAAACGCGAAAGAATGAAAGATAAATCACCAAAGTGGTCGCAATATATTCGGGTTGGAAGGTCCAATTTGTTCTTATTTGTTTGTAGCTCCCTTGTAGGCGGCAACTGCAGTCCATCTTTGCTTTTCAAGTCCCATCCCACCAAGTCCTGGGGAAGGGGTTAATGTTCACTGCCCTCGTTTGGTCCATTTTGTACAATAGTTATCAAGGTTAACGTGTTGACCAGAAACCTTTTCTATTAACATGTTGGGAGAAGTCTGTGTCTGTAGTTTCTGGGGAGTGTTTGTGTATGTGTGAAGGTGGGGGGGGGGGGGGGGGGGAGCAGAGGGGCTACAGTATGGAGTGCAGTTATCGAGTTACGCCCTCTCTGATGGATTTGGACATGTTTGAAAATGTTGACAAATGTACACTTTGAATAAAAACAAATTTACTGTGTAGGTTTGTGGTTTCATCTTTTTTTGTTCCCTGCCTCTGATGCCTATCAAGATGGAGCAGGGCTTGGGAATGAGCTGGGAACCAACTCGGAAGCCATGTTGGTCGCTTGTTGTTTCTTCCTCCTCCAGTGTAAATACAAGAAACCATTTGTCTTTTGGCTGTCACTGGTACACGAACAATGTATTTGTAAATAATGTTAATAAACGAACGTGCACATCGTGACTTTTTTTTAAAGACTCACAGTCGCGTGGCACGTGATGCATGGTTTCGGAGGTCACTCCCAGCTGTGGAGTGGTGTTTGATTTTCTTCTCCTTCTGGGGGAGAACACATCTGAGTTGTTTAATGTTCTGTGTCTACAGTTTGTATCTGTTTAAAGAATGCACCAGCCGTGCAATAAATAATACTGTGATACATTTGGCTTTGTTTCGTTGTGTGTCTGTGTCTATGTCCACCTGGTCTCATCGGCAGAACCCAGGGGGTGAGTCCGAGGAGGTTTTTGTGAAGCATGAAAAGCAGCATAGACCTGTGGAGCTGAATGGCCTGTCCCTGTGCTGGATATTTGGTATACCGTACTGCAGCATGGTGGCTCACAGCAGCACAGTGGTTAGCACTGTTGCCTCACGGCACCAGGATCCCAGGTTTGATTCCCAGCTTGGGTCACTGTCTGTGCGGAGTCTGCACGTTCTACCCATGTCTGCGTGGGCTTCCTCCGGGTGCTCCGGTTTCCTCCCACAAGTTCCGAAAGACATGCTATTAGGTGAATTGGACATTCTGAATTCTCCCTCTGTGTACCCGAACAGGCGCCGGAATGTGGCTACTCGGGGGTTTTCACAGCAACTTCATTGCAGTGTTAATGTAAGCCTACTTGTGACGATACAGATTATTATATTATGTGTGCGAAATATACATGCACAGTTTCCATGGCAGTCCGTGCTTTTCGTCAGCTGACCGGATGTAGGAACAGGAGTAGGGTAATCAGCCCCTCCAGCCAGTTCTGACATTCAAATGAGGTTATGGCTGTTTTGCGACCTAATTCCATATAGAATCATAGAATTTACAGTGCAAAAGGAGGCCATTCTGCCTATCGGGTCTGCACTGGCCCTTAAGAGCACACTAATTAAGCCCACGCCTCCGCCCTATCCCCGTAACCCAGTCACCCACCTAACCTTTTTGGACACAACGTGCATCTTTAGACTGTGGGAGGAAACCAGAGCACTCGGAGGAAACCCACGCAGACACGGAGAACGTGCAGCATCCGCACAGACAGTCACCCGAGGCCGAGAATTGAACCGAGGGCCCTGGAGCTGTGAGCCAGCAGCACTAATCAATATGCCACCATGCTGCCCTTCAACCTATTGAGGGGGGGGGGGGGGGGGGGCTGAAAGTTATTTGCCCACTTGGCAGCCAAGGTGTCTGAAAAGCAGATGCTTCACTCTTGTTGTATGGGTAAGTGTGTGATCATCGCAATGATTGGCTGAAGCCAGCATGTTGAATTTGAATGAGAACACACTGGAAGAGTAGGAGGGGCGGATCTGGTGTTCCGTAGAATCCCGACACTGCAGAAAGAGCCCATTCCCGCCTTGGGTCACTGTCTGTGCGGAGTCGGCACGTTCTCCCCGTGTCTGCGTGGGTTTCCTCCGGGTGCTCCGGTTTCCTCCCACGAGTCGCGAAAGACGTGCTTGTTCGGTAATTTGGACATTCTGAATTCTCCCTCTGTGTACCCGAACAGGCGCCGGAATGTGGCGACTGGGGGCTTTTCACAGTGACTTCATTGCAGTGTTAATGTAAGCCTACTTATGACAACAATAAAGATTATTAAAGTGAGCCCTTGTCAGTGGCACCTTCATCTCAAGAATTAATGTCAAATGTTCCAATCTCCAGATCATATGAGACTGGACACCCGACAGAAGTTGTGGGTCGGGACCTTGCGGAGGTCCTGATATACAGACCAATATGGGAACTTCCTGGGAAGCTGAAATTTCAGATGGGCTAGTCTGCTGTCCCCTGGGAGCCCCTGTGAATGTGTCCGACATTCGGAGACTTTGCACAGTTCTGTGGTGGTTACCTGGGTAGTTACCCAGGAAATGACAGACAGATTAAAACCTAGTCTAACACCTGGGTAACTGTGCAACTAACCACCTCCACCTACTGATGCTGAGCACACAACTATCCTCCTGACCATGCAGCAATCACCCTGCTCATACCTAACCAGCAGTCTAGCTAACCAGCTCATCCACTCTATAACCTTCAGATTGGGCCTTGAAACTTGCCCATGTACAGCCAGCGCTGTAATCTGTAACAGGGCGGTGTGTCCTAAATTCTGAGGGGCACTGCACCATATGTTTCTGTGACAGCTTCGCTGACCATTTGAGTCGGGGGCATTTTCTGAGGTCAGGGGCCATCCCACGATCATTGCTGCTGCTCAGAAGCGCAAACTCAGTTTTCCTTACCTCGGTGAGCCAGAGGGTACGAGTTGCACAGAAATGACTCCTGCAATGGTATTCCTCCACACCAGCATCCTTAGTGTCTCTCAGAAGATTACAAAGAGCTTTCAGATACTTCTGAAGCGTAGTCATTGTCACAATGTATGAAAAGCAGCAATTTACACACAGCAAGCTCTTGGGATACTACAGTACAGAAGAGGCCCTTCGGCCCATCAAGTCTGCACCTGACCTGCCCCCCTAATCCCATTTTCCAGCACTTGGCCCATAGCCTTGAATGGTATGACGTACCAAGGACTCATCCAGGTACTTTTTAACAACTTCCCAGGCAGTGCATTCCAGACTGTCACCACTCTGGGTAAAAAAAGCTTTTCCTCATTCCCCCCCCCCCCCCCCCTCACCCCTTACTTTGAACTTGTGACCCCTCGTAACTGACCCTTCAACTAAGGGGAACAGCTGCTCCCTATCCACGCCCCTCATATAATCTTTTACACCTCGATCAGGTTGCCCCTCAGTCTTGCCTGCTCCAGAGAAAACAACCCAAGCCTATCCATCCTCTCTTCATAACTTAAATGTTCCATCCCAGGCAACATTCAGCTCCCAAAACAAACTCTGATGATGACCAGGTGATCTATTTTAGTGACATTGGATTGAGGAATAAATATTGGCCATAACACCATGTTCTTCCTTGAAATAGTACCACAGGATCTTTTAAGGTTGGCCTGAGTGGACAGATAGGGCCTCTGTCACTGACAATATAATAATAATCTTCATTATTGTCACACAAGTAGGCTTACATTAACATTGCAATGAAGTTACTGTGAAAAGCCCCTAGTCGCCACACTCTGGCGCCTGTTCGGGTACACGGAGGGAGAATTCAGAATGTCCAAATTACCTAACAGCACGTCTTTCGGGACTTGTGGGAGGAAAGCGGAGCACCCGGAGGAAACCCACACAGACACGGGGAGAACGTGCAGACTCCGCACAGACAGTGACCCAAGCTGGGAATCGAACCTGGAGCTGTGAAGCAACAGTGCTAATCACTGTGCTGCCCACTATCGTATTCAAAAAGAAACCTCATCTCTGACAGTGCAGCACTTCCTCGGTGTTACACTAGCTGTGTCAGCCTTGATTATTATCATTGCTAGAGTGGGCCTTGAACCCGGAGCTAGTGAGAGTATTGCCCACTGGACCATGGTTGACATCTATTGAAAATATTTTGGTGACTTAGAAAGAGGCCGAGCAGTTTCAGAACTCTCAGGCAGGCCCTCGTCATTGACCATGACTTGCTTCACCTCCAAAGAGCTTTGACTCCATATACGGGCTGGGGGTCCCATTCTCTCTCTTTTTTTAGCCTTTCATGGTGTGGCTTCATGGGTTGAACTCTTGGTGTGAGCCTGAAAAATTCTGGGCTCAAATCTCCGACCAGCAA
Source organism: Scyliorhinus canicula (assembly GCF_902713615.1). NCBI lineage: Eukaryota > Metazoa > Chordata > Chondrichthyes > Carcharhiniformes > Scyliorhinidae > Scyliorhinus > Scyliorhinus canicula. The sequence goes on from NC_052159.1 coordinate 10,846,347, forward strand.
CTTGAACATGAAAGGCTGTCACTCCGCAGTTTAACCTGGTGTAAGACTTCTTACTCCGCAGCTGTACAGGGGGGGGGGGAATGCAGCACTTCCCAGAGGTGGCAGCTTTTGAACAAGGTGTTAAACTGAGACCCACCAGTCAGGCCATGATTTCACTGGAGGTTGGATCTGAGGTCCTGACGCGTAATGGTTATCAAGATGGTGCTGCTTGTGGGATCCTGCTGTGCACAAATTGGAAGCTGCTTTTTCCTCCATTGCAGCAGTGACTTTGCCCAAATATGACACTTGCTGTAAAATGAAACAAAAAGGCGTGGCATAAAGGTGAGATTTCCTTTCACATATCCCTACTTCCAGGCACCATGACGAGGAATAGAGATTCTCTCGCTTGTACCTACGGAGGTTCCCGTTGTGAGTCAGCTAAATTTGAAGAAATGCTTAAAGATGGAGTTGGATGTAGTTTGTTGGTCCTGACTTGCAATGACCTTGCTTAGAACATAGAACAGTACAGCACAGAACAGGCCCTTCGGCCCTCGATGTTGTGCCGAGCAATGAACACCCTACTCAAACCCACGTATCCACCCTATACCCGTAACCCAACAACCCCCCCCCCCTTAACCTTACTTTTTAGGACACTACGGGCAATTTAGCATGGCCAATCCACCTAACCCGCACATCTTTGGACTCTGGGAGGAAACCGGAGCACCCGGAGGAAACCCACGCACACAGGGGGAGGACGTGCAGACTCCACACAGACAGTGACCCAGCCGGGAATCGAACCTGGGACCCTGGAGCTGTGAAGCATTTATGCTAACCACCATGCTACCGTAGCTTCAAGAAGAGGAGCTAGGCATCGGAACGATCGCAAGATTGTTCCAACAGCAAAGCTAATTGCAATGCGGTGGGACAGCTGACTTCCAATATTAATAATCGTGGCCGGGGGATGGTAGCATAATCATTATTATTATGTTACTGGAGTAGTAATCCAGAGGCCTGGAGTTATGATCCTGAGACATGGGCCAGGATTGGGTCGGTGACTCCCCGGCGCTGGCTTCCCCATTTTTCGGGCACCAGTGGGATCGCCGCCACGCTGGTCGAGGGCTATTGACAGCGCCCCCCCCCCCCCACCCCAGCGCTTCGCCAGGCCCCAATGGGCCGTTTGGCCGAGTCCTCCTGCCGTGGATTATTCCCCTCCCACACGGCGGGACCTGGAAGGTGTGTGTGTGGGGGGCCCATCCTGGAGGGGGGGTCGGGGGGGGGGGTCTGACCCTGGGGGGGGGGGGCCCGCGATCGGGGCTTACCGATTGGCGGGCGGGCTGGTTCCGTGGGGGCCTACTTTACTCCTTGCCGAGCCCCTGTAGAGCTCCGCCATATTGCCTGTGGGGCTGGCGCAGAGAAGGGAATCCCTGCGCATGCGCCGAATCTCGCCGGCCATTCCGCGTATGCGTGAAAATACGGCGGTTGTTTTGCGCATGCCCGAAAATACGCCGGCCATTCTGCGCATGCGCGGAAATAAGCCGGCCGTTCTGCACATGCGCGGAAATACGCCGGCCATTCTGCGCATGCGCGGAAATAAGCCGGCCGTTCTGCACATGCGCGGAAATACGCCGGCCGTTCTGCACATGCGCGGATGTGCACGGGCCGTTCCGTGCTGGCTGGAGCTGCGGGGACGACTAACCTAGCCCCCTAGAAAGATGGGAATTCCCCACTTTCGGAGGTCGTTGGTGCCAGTTTTCACGCCAGGGTGGGGACATAGCCCCATTATTAGAGAATCTCGCCCATGAGCTCTACTCCCACCACAGCGACTGAAGGAATTTAAATTCAATTAATTAACACAAATCTGGAAGGATAAAGTTAGTCTCGTTAAAAATGATCATCAATCAACCATAACGTTGGCATCCACCCATCTGCTTCACTAATGTCCTTGAGGGAAGGAAATCTGCCGGCCTTACCTGGTCTGGCCTACATGTGGCTCCAGACCCACAGCAATGTAGGTGACTCTTAACTGCCCCCCTCTGAAACCTAAGACAAGCCACTTGTATTAAGGAGGCTCACCACCATCTGCCCAAGGGTAATTTGAGATAGCCAATAAATGTTGGCCTAGTCACCGATGCACACATCCCAAAGACGAATAACAAAAAAGTCTAATTTTGACTCATTTCATTTCATTCTTAAATAAAAACACTAAAATAACTGCTCCTGTTGCCCCAAGTCACCTTCCACGTTTGTGTGTAACCAATAATATCAAAAGCGAGTCATAACGTTAGTGGGTAACGTTCCAGGGTTTGTCTGCAGGAACTGGAGATCGAAGAAAAATGGATGAATTCTTCACTGATGCAGTTGACTCTTCATTGCCCCCTCGCTGGCCAAGCAGGCCAATTCTCTTGTAGCCCCATCTTCTCATGGGCCAGTTAAGAAATAGAGGATAAATGCCAGCCTTGCCTGTGATGCCTCTGCCTCAGAAACAAATTGGATAAGAAAGTCAATTCAGCGGGTCCTCGTTCACAGCCAGCGATGGCGGGTAAGCAGGCAGGTGGGCTTCACTCCATTGCGTATGCCAGGTGTTCGCACCTCCTGCCACCGTTCCCTTGAAGTGCGCTGGACTGGAACGTTCCTCCTCTCTTCCTCCATCACCGCATCCACCCACCCCTCCCTCCCCCTCGCAACTTCCCCCAGCAACAACTTCACCTTTCCACCGGTTCTCAGGCTAAACCGATGGCTTCTGATGCAGGAGATGCATTGGGCATTCTATTGCCATGGTGACCGGCTTCTCCAGAAATGGTCCAGACCTTATTGAATCCTGGAAAACAAAAAAAGAGAGATGGAGTTTTCGTGATCTGTCCCAGGAGTGTGTGGTGAGTTTGGTCCAGTTTATTATCCAGATGGAAAACACTTTTCGCAACATGGAATTTCGAGCACCCCAAAAGTTCCACCTGGTCTCTGCCAGCGTTGCGAATGCTCCACATGAACCTCCCCCCTTCATCTCATTCATTTTTCTGTTGCACCCCCATTTAACCAATTTGACCCTCACAAAATCTCCTAACCCAACACCTCTCTAACCCGGAAGTAACATCATTTAGCCGTAGATCACTGCCATGTGACCCTTTTCTTTTTGTTTTCTTTTTAAATTTTAGACTACCCAACTATTCTTTGCCATTTAAGGGGCAATTTAGCGTGGCCAATCCACCTATCCTGCACATCTTTGGGTTGTGGGGGCGAAACCCATGCAAACACTGGGAGAATGGGCAAACTCCACACGGACAGTGACCCGTGGCCGGGATCGAACTAGGGTCCTTGGTGGCGTGAGGCAGCAGTGCTAACCACTGTGCCACCGCGTTGCAACCTTTTCAATAGTGAATGAGAGTAAAGACTTGAGATTGCCCGTGAGATTTGCGTGAGTATATTGAGTCTTGATGTTGGAACCATTTCTTCTAGGCATCTCTCTGCCAGTTATCCACTGCTCCCCATTGCCAATTAGTCAATGCCCATGACCAATACAGAGGCTCCAGCAAAAGCTGTGAAGTTAAGTATAATTAAGTCGGCCTAAATTGGGTTCACTCTTTGTCTAAATCCTGAAGCTGAACCCCCGAAAAAACTTGTCTCGCTGAATAAATTCACCCATGTCCCATTCCGCTATCCACCCCTGTGCAGACTGACTGGCATTGATGTGAGGTCATGCAACACCTTGGCCTTGCTTTCAAATCCATCCGTGGCCTCGCCCCTCCCTACATCTGGAATCTCCCCCAGCCCCACATTCCCCCAAGGTATCTGCTCTCCTCCAAATCTGCCCATCTCGTGCATCCCGATTACAATTGCTCCATCAACGTTGGCAGTGCCTTCAGCTGCCTGAGTGCCGAGGCTCTGGAATTCTATCCCGGCACCTCCACCTTGTTTTCCTCTTTTTAGACACTCCTTAAAACCTCTCCGATCAAATTTGATCATCTGGCCTAATTATTCTTTCTATGGCTCGGTGTAATATTTTGTTTCATGATACTCCTGTGAAGCACCTTGGGACGTTTCATCACGTTGAACTTGAAGATCAGCCATGATCATAATGAATGGTGAATCAGGCTCAAAGGGCCGAATGGCCTCATCCTAATTCTATTTTCTATGTATGTTTGTATGTTACTATGTATGTTAAAGGTGCCACATCAGTGTTAGTTGTTGCTGTAAATAAGTTTCTTCTAAATTTCCTATTCTTCCAGAATGTTCCTCAGCTGTGGGTGACTGACGGCAACACACCATTTAAAAATTCTCTCGCCTATTTTCAAATCCCTCCAAGGTCTCGCCCTTCCCTATAACCTCCTCCAGCCCTGAAACCCTCCGGGATCACTGCGCTCCTCCAATTCTGGCTTCTCAAGCCTGCCAACCCTCATCGCTCCACCATTAGCAGCTGGCCCGGCATTAAGCTCTGCAATTTCTCCCCTAAACCTCTACCCTGCCTCCCCCTAAACCGCTGCCCTTCCTCCTTCAAACCCTCTGTCTGAAACTGCCTCTTTAACCAAGATTTTTGTCACTTGCCACGCTGTTACGTTTTGACCATGCTCCCAGTTTGCTACATGTCGAGGTGCCAAATAAATGCAATGTGTCGTTGTTGATACATACGTGTCTGGAACTTGCTATAAACCAAGTTTTCACTCTTACTCCTCTCATTTGGGAAACGTGGCAATCCATTTTCTCTCCACCTGATTGAAATAAATCAAAATGAAACGAAACCGGTCGAGATTAAAGGAAAGCACCCTCCACTTTCCCAACAGTTGTTGGAATTTTCCAACGGGACAGGGGAACAGGACTGCAATCCCATGGGATTCCAAAATCAGTAAGAGACCCTTGGCACAGCGAGGGCAATGTTTAACTCGCCAACCAGGGGCACAATTACCACTGGCCGCGTTAATCAATGAACATCAGGCGGGATCTACCAACGGAATGTGATGGGTGGTCATTGTCCAGTCTGCAATTAAGCCAGGAACCCCGCTCCCCTACATAGCGGGGTGGATTATTCCACAATTGGCACACGGTAAACGGTAAGACAAAATAATGAGGTATTCTTGTCAATCCCCAAATCACTTGTGTCCCCACCCACACTGACAGTACTGGTGTATAAACTCTCATGGCCAGAAAAAAAAAACATTTTGTTTTTATAAACCACCTTTCAGAGGCACGGGATGCCCCAAAGCGCTTTCTAGCCAATTAAGTAGTTTTTTGAGGTGCAGTCACTGTTGTAATGTAAGAGATGTGGTGACCTGTTTGCACACAGCAATATCCCACGCACACACAATAAAGCACAATTGGCGGCATTATCGTAGAAATATCTTCCTCTCCAAGTCCGATTCCATCCTGACTTACTTTTTGTATTCTTTATAGGCTTACATTAACACTGCAATAAGTTACTGTGAAAATCCCCTAGTCGCCACACTCCGGCGCCTGTTCGGGTACACACAAGGAGAATTTAGAATGTCCAATTTACCGAGCAAGCACGTCTTTCGGGACTTGTGGGAGGAAACCGGAGCACCCGGAGGAAACCCACGCAGACACGGGGAGAATGTCACAGACGGTGACCCAAACCGGGAATCGAACCCGGGACCCTGGAGCTGTGAAGCAACAGTGCTAACCACTGTGCCACTGTGCTGCCCGACCCGGGCACAGGTCGGCTCCGTTGCTTCTGGATCAAAACCCTGAGATTTCCAACCCCCCCCCCCCCCGCCCCATCACCGTGAGGACAGTAGAGATGGGAGGAGACGGCCAGCTCGATCCACCTGCTCAATGCAGCTTGTGTGTCTGTAATAACCCACTTGCCTCGCAGGGCGGTAAGTGGTGGGTTCCAGGCCCGAATCGGGTGGCACAGTGGTTAGCACTGTTGCTTCACAGCTCCAGGCGCACTCCAGCGATTTGAGGGCACGATTTGAGGGCTGACACCGGTGTGCAATACTGAAGGACTGCCAGACTGCCGGGGGTGCCGCCTTCTGGATGAGTCAGTGAACCGGGGCCGCGACTGCCCTCTCGGGGGCGTGGAAAAGATCCCGCGGCAGAAGCGCAGGGAGTTATTCCCGGCCTCCTGGCAAATATTTATCTCTCAGCCAACATTACAAAAGCCAATTAACTGGTCATTATCATATTGCTGTTTGTGGGATCTTCCTGTGCACACCTTGTTGTGATGCAGGAAATGATGCAGCCAATGACGACATTTCAAAAGTACTTTATTGACAGCATGGTATTTTATTGGGCAGCACGGTAGCATAGTGGTTAGCACAATTGCTTCACAGCTCCAGGATCCCAGGTTCGATTCCCGGCTTAGGTCACTGTTTGTGCGGAGTCTGCACGTTCTCCCCGTGTGTGCGTGGGTTTCCTCCGGGTACTCCGGTTTCCTCCACAGTCCAAAGATGTGCAGGTTAGGTGGATTGGCCATGCTAAATTGCTCTTAATGTCCAAAATTGCCATTAGTGTTGGGTAGGGTTGCTGGGTTGTGGGTATAGGGTGGAGGTGTGGATTTGGGTAGGGTGCTCTTTCCAAGAGCCGGTGCAGACTCGATGGGCTGAATGGCCTCCTTCTGCACTGTAAATTAAATGATTCTATGACAGCAAAACATTTTGGGATGTCCCACGGTTGTGGAAGTTGCTCCAGAAATGTTATTCCTTGATCCCCAACTCTTATCCATCCTCCACCTTATCCACCCTCCACCTTATCCACCCTCTGAGAGCAGAAATTAAAAACAATTTCAGTTCTTACTGTGACGTTTGGAAGATTTTAGGAAAATTGGATTATACATGTATTGGACAAGATAAGAGTTAAAGGCCTCAGAGTAGAGTGTGTGTTGGCTGCAATGGTCATGCTTTTTAAAAAGGATGTTGTTTTGCTTTCTGTAAATAGCAGGTGAAATTGACCAGAAGAACGTGGGTTGACTGGGGAGGTCCCTGGGGAGTTAATGTGCTTTTGCAGCCTGTGTTTTCCAGTTTGGGGAATGAGGTCATTGCTGGGTGGAGTTGAGAGAGGCAGTGAGCTTAGAGAAGCTTTGAGAAAGGGGAGCCTTTCTATAGAACATAGAATATACAGTGCAGAAGGAGGTCATTCGGCCCATCGAGTCTGCACCAACCCACTTAAGCCCTCACTTCCACCCTATCCCTGTAACCCAATAACCCCTGCTAACCTTTTGGACACAAAGGGCAATTTATCATGGCCAATCCACCTAACCTGCACATCTTTGGACTGTGGGAGGAAACCGGAGCACCCAGAGGAAACCCACGCTGACACGGGGAGAGCGTGCAGACTCCGCACAGACAGTGACCCAGCGGGGAATCGAACCTGGGACCGTGGCGCTGTGAAGCCACAGTGCTAGTCACTTGTGCTGCCCAAGTTCTGATGCATAATTCTTCCAAGTAGGTTAGTAAAAAAAAATGTAATATTTTAAAGCAGAACAGCCATATCTGAAGACAAGGAAGAGGCTGAAACAACCAGTTAAAGCAGCTAATTGAAGATATTCAGCCAGAGTCTGAAGTGATTCCAACAGGAGTCAAATCTGTTTTATAAAAGTATTACTCTGATTTTTAAGCCGGATTGAGAGCGGTATGTTTCTTTTCTTGATGTTTAATAGGAAATTGGGTCGTGGTGCTGAGGGATATGTGTCAGCTGTTCCTTTTTGGGTGTGAAGTTAAAATATTTAATACTGTATTTCTAATAAAGTTTTGTTTTAGAAATGCCAAAGGTTTATTTTTTCAGGTAATCACTCCTGAAGCGAATCATTCTTTCCGCACAGCCGAAAAATAAATTTAAAATATTGGGTTTTTGCTCCAGTATCCTTGCCAATGATCTGGTCTGGGATCTACTTACCAATTGAATACAAATATCATTATGACCAAAACGGCTGATACAACATCTGATGAAATCCACATCATTTGGTACTGAGAAGGGGTCTGGAGGGAAAAATACAAATGAAAGTGTTACTCACACTGTTCGCATTTCGAGTATGTGAGCATCACATTTGGGGGTGGGAGGAGGCCATTTGGCCCCTCAAGCCTGCTCTGCCAGTTGATAGGATCATGGCTCAGCTCGTTATGTCCCCATAACCCTTGCCTCCCTCTATCCAACATTACCTTGAATATATCCAATGACCCAGGTGCCACTGCTCTCTGGCACAGAGCATTCTACACATTAACAATCCAGAGAGAGAAACATTTCCTCATCTCCATCTTATTTTTGAACTGTGCCCCATTGTTCTCGTCATCACCCCACCACACAAGAGGAAATATCCTTTTGGTATCCATCCTCATCCCTGTCTCAAATGGGTGACCCCTTACTGTGAGTTTATGCCCTCTGGTGCTAGACTCTCCCACAAAAGGAAACAATTCTCTCAGCATCTGCCCTGCCAAGCCCCCTGAGAATCTTACATGTCTCAATAAGGTCGCCTCTTATTCTTCTAGCCTCCAAATGAATGCAGGCCCAACCTACTCGACATCTCCTCGTTAGAAAACCTCTCTGTACCTGGGATCAGCCTAGTGAACCTTCTCTGGACTGCCTCCAGTGCCAGTATATCTTTCAATGAGATGACCTCTTAAACCTGCCAAACATCAATGGCTTCAGGTCAACCTGTTCAACCTTTCTTCAGAGGATAAGCCTTCCTTCCAGGAATGAGTCAAGTGAACCTTATCTGAACTGCGTCTAACATAATTAGATCCTTTTTCGAATAAGGAGACCAGATGTGGTCTCGCCAATTCCCTGTGCAGCTGTAGTAAAGCATCCTGACTTTTATATTCCATTCCCCTTGTAATAAATGACAACATTCCATTAACTTTCTGAATCACTCTCTGTACGTGCAGACTAACGTTTTGTGATTCATACATCGGGGTGCCCAGATCCCTCTGTACCACCGAGTTCAGCAATCTCTCTTCATTTAAATAAGATGCAGCTTTTCTATTCTTCCCACCAAATTGGACAAGTTCACATTTTCCCACATTAAATTCCATTTGCAAAATGTTCCAGCGCTCCTTTAACCTGTCTATGTCCCTTTGAAAACTCCCACCTCCACCCCCCCCCCCCCCCCCCCCCCCCCTTTCCCACCCGAGGTGGAGATTTTAAAAACTTTTTCCTATTTGTCACCCTGTTCCGACCTGCGTCGTCCAGTCTAAAAATTGATCAGTTCGACTATGTCTGCTCTCACTCTAACTCCATTTTCCTGCCTTCGTTCTGTCATCCACCAGCAACCTTTACTCAACAATAAACATTCAGGCTGCCAGTTTGGAACACTCTTTCCAAGCTGGGCAACTTCCACAGTGCCAGCCGGGCATTTCCTGAAGGATCACACATTCCCTCAGAGGCGCTTCACGGGAAGAGATGGTGGGGGGAGGGGGGGGGGGGGGGGGGGGTCGTAACAACCGGTGTTATGCGCCACCCTTTCCATCAAAGGGTTTATGCCGGCGGAGGAGGAAGCTTTTCCAAGGGAAAAGCTGGGAGCAGTGCGGATGGAGGGTCAGCCTACCATTAGGAACCAGGGCCAGCGGAGTTCCTTCAGCTGCTGGGGAGCGTTGGTAATGACGGAGTGGGCGCCTGCACACCACACCAAAGAGAACAGCCACAGCTCACTCACGACGTACAGGTTGGTGCTGATGTTCGCTGCGGCATACATCCTGCAGGGTCAGGAGAAATAAAGGGATCAAAAATAATTTCCTCTTGTTTAAAATAAAATCACAGTTGATGAAAACATAGGCCTGTAATAATATGTATAATGTAAGGAGTGTAAAGGGTTAACAAGATGATGTTCATGTATCTCAACACTAGATGGCATCGCTGAGTAATCTTATAGAAGGCTGCGTCTCTAAGCATCCTGGGAGAAGGTTAAAAGAAAGTGAGAGGTTGAGTTAGAGTGTTGTATTAGAAAGACATTATAGATTACTGTAGCATAGATTTAATACTGTTGTTTTGTTAACTATTACTTAGTAGAGTGTGCAAATCATTTAAAGTGGTGTAAATAAACTAGCTATGTTTTAAATACATAGCTTGATGTTCTTTGTTAGCACTATACTTTTAGCTATCTTGGAGAACTATACAAGGAACATCACGAGGCCTGGATTTATATCCGATTGTTTAAGTATTAATGAGGGGCAGTTTGGCCACGATAAGGCACTCGGGATCTGGGTTCAAATGCAGCCATGAATGAGGACTTGAAAGTCTCCCTGTCCAATCGGCTGTGAGGATTCCACGTGAAAATTGCTTCAGGCAACCTTTGCCCAGACTTATGGAAGTTACATCACAGGAAGAGGTGACCTCGGTCGTTTTACCTGCTTCTAGCGCCCAGTTAGAGTAACGTAAAACTATCCTTAATTTCCACTGCTTAATTTGCAGTTTCAGTGCAGTACCGAATAAAGGAGACAGGAAATTGGCACACAGAAAGATCCCACAGCCTGCCGTGTGATAAATGACCAGATCACCATCTTTACAATGTACTGCCAGGCCATTGGGCCCAATACCTCCGTGTTGGTGACTGTGCTCCACACAAGCTTCCTCGTGTTGGTTTGCAATAATGCAGCGGGATCTTGCGTCCACCTGAGGGGGAAAACCTGGCGTTGGTTTAACGTCTCATCTAAAAGGCGTTGCCTCCGACAGTCCAGCACTCCCTCAGTGCGACACTGAAGTGAGGGCCTGGAGAGGGACCTGAACCCACAACACTGCACTGTTACTCTGCGAGTCCCAGGTCTCTGAGACCAGTGAGTAAATCAGGCCTTCCCTTTCATGCTAAGCAGGTTTTGCTGTTGTGGGAGCAGGCTCTGATAATGAGCATTGCCCTGCAGCTTTGAGCCTTCATTAAGCTGAGCGCGGAACACAGAATGAATGAGACGCGTAACCATACACATCCATCAAATTACTCACAGGGCACTCACACGCTTTGAATACAACCTCAGCCCTCCCCAATTGGAACTACGTTAAGTGTTACTCAGCTTCAAATAACACAGCTTTACAAATAATACCAGGGGAGATCTTGCCGTCTTTGCTGTAACAAGTGTTTAATTTAAAATTCCTGGATGCTTGTTTCTTTTTTTTCAATGAGTCTATTTCATTTACCACCCCCCCCCCCCCCCCCCTCCCCCCACCTCCAAATTTAATGGCTTTTTCTTCCTGACATCCCCAATTTCTTCCCGGGTCACAACCCCACAGGATTGGCAAACCCCTGGCACTTTTGCCCAAGTGCCTATTAGCCTTGCCAGTATCGAGACAGGAAATGGTACCGGCCTATTCAACTGCAGAGAGCATCACAGACCAGCCTGACCCTGTGCTCCCACCCCCACACCTCCGTTTGCCCTCGCACATTTTAGTAAAAGTGATTAAATAGGAGCGCACAGTGGTAACTACTGTGAAAGGGAGAAAATAATTCATTTATATAGCGCCTCTCACTAGCTCACGACATGCCACGCTCTATAGAGTCCATTTTTTTGAAGTAGGAATGGTGGCAGCCAATTTGCACGCAGCAAGCCCACGAACAGAGCAGGTAATCTGTTTTAATTTTTGTGCTGTTGATTGAGGGATAAATATCGGCGCCGACACCGATCATGGCTACGCCGCCTTGCTTCCAAACAGCATGGGTTCTTTCTCAGGAGGGCAACTCAGGACCAGCTCAAGGGCAATTAGAGATAAATGAATAATAAAAGAAAAATGGCCCAACTGAGACCAGGCAGTCTCGGTACTGGATCTCACAGTCAAACCTCTGAACAAAGGACTCGGAAGTGAGGGCTGATTAATAAGCGACTGACACATACAGGCCAGTTTAGCTCACTTGGCTGGACAGCTGATTTGTAATGCAGAGCAAGGGCAGCAGGGTGGGTTCGATTCCCATCCCCGGCTGAAGTTATTCTTGAAGGCCCGGCTTTCTCAACTTTGCCTGAGATGGGTGTGACCCTCAGATTAAATCACCACCAGTCAGCTCTCCCCCTCAAAGGGGAAAGCAGCCTATGGTCATCTGGGTCTGTGGTGAGTTAAATAAGCTTTATTTGTTTAGCATCACTTGCAAGGCCAACATTTGTTGTCCATCCTTTGAGATCGGTTAAGAATCATCCACATTGTTGTGGGTCTGGAGTAAGCCAGGCCGGGATAACGATAACGATTTCCATCCCTAAAGGGAGGGAACAGGTGGGTTTTTACAACAATTGATGATAGTTTCATGGTCGCCATTACCGAGACTAGCTTTATATTCCAGCAGCTGCCGTGATGGGAATTGAACTCACAGAACTCATCATGGGGGTGTGAGGATTGCTATCAAGACCAGCATTTGCTGCCCATCCCTAATTACCCTTAAGAGCGCAGCTCAGAGTTAACCACTTGGCCTCTGGATTAATATTCTTGAACATTATCACTATACCATCTTGTCCCCCATGGATGAGGTGCGGTTTGAATTCACAATGCCCAGGCTGATAGATGACAGCCCTCCTAACCCGACCGAGCTTTCTATTGTTCGGTTGGAGTGTAAGTATGAGGGGAAAGCAGGAGTTATCTTGTGGTTTTTCTGTCCGTGATGATTTGGCCTCCACCCAAAAGTAGGAGCAGGGAAAACGAGAGCAGCTCCCGACCCTCCATAACCCTCCTCCTAGTTCGCCTCGGGGTGCTCCTATTTCCCCACTGAATCTAAATTCCACCAGCTGCCGTGGTGGGATTTGAACTCACAGAGCAGAACCCCGACAGTGCAGAAGGAGGCCATTCGGCCCATCGCATCTGCACCAACCTCCTGAAAAAGCACCCTACCTAGGCCAACTGCCCCGCCCTCTCCCCTATAACCCACCTAACCTGCACATCTTTGGACTGTGGGAGGGAACCGGAGCAGCCGGAGGAAACCCACGCTGAACTGTGCTCTAAAAGGCAGTGCCTGAGCTGTGACCTGAAAGCATAGTGCCTGAACCATACTCTTAAATGTATGGGCGGGATTCTCCTGCAACTGGCCGGATGGCCTGATGCCGGCGCCAAGAGTGTCGTGAACCACTCCGGCTTCGGGCCGACAGGAAGGTGCGGAATCCTCCGCCCGTCCGGGGGCTAGGCCAGCGGTGGAGGGGTGGACGTCATGCCAACCGGTGCCAACGGGCCAGCGCGAGTTGGCGGATGTGTAAAACCGCCGGCGTGGTTCCGCGCATGCGCAGACTGGCCGGCGTGTTCCTGCGCATGCGCAGTGGGTTTCTTCTCCGCACCGGCCAGGGCGGAACTCTACAGAGACCGGCGCGGAAGGAAAGAGTGCCCCCACCGCACAGGCCCGCCCGCAGATCGGTGGGCCCCGATCGCGGGCCAGGCCACGATGGGGTCGGAACCCCCCGCGCCCCCCCCCCCCCCCGAGGACTCACCTAGCTGGCCTACAAGCCAGGTCCCGCCGTGATGGACCATGTCCATTTCACGCCGGCGGGACTGGCCAGGAAACGACGGTCGCTCAGCCCATCGGGGCCCGGAGAATTACTGGGGGCGCCGGCCCCCGACAGGCGGTCGCAAACCCCACCCTAGCCCGAAAACTGGCGCCGGAGAATACGGTAGCCAGCGTCGGAGCGGCGGGGCGGGATTCACGCCGTTCCCCCCCCGCCCCCCCCCCAAGGATTCTCCGACCTGGTGGGTGGGACCCATGGTGTCTGAGTGCTGCTCTAAAAGGTATAAAGCCTGTTTAAGCAGCTCAATATCAGCAGACAAATGTGTCAATTATAATGCTTCAGATCCCTGAGTAACCCTGGGCAATGGCACAGGTGATCACTTCAGTATGAAGTTCAAAAGAAATGAAGATCCCTATTGCCTGTGCATTTATCTGTGTCAGCATAGTGTACAAAGTGAGGGGACCTTCAGTCAAAAGAGTTAGCAATCTCCTCCCGCCATGCAACCGTCCAGGAACTCTGTGTTCCTCCAAACCTGAGCCCTTGTCCATCCTGATCTTCCTTGCCCCACCATGGTCAGCTACCTAAGTAGGCCCTAAGCCCTGAAATTCCTCCCCCAAGCCACAGCATCACTTCACCTCACTCTCTTTCTTTGTGGCACTGCTTAAAACCGCCCTCTTTTTTATCAAACTTTGGTCACCTGCTTGCTTAGCATGTCCGCCTCTGCGTCAGAAAGTTGAGGGTTCCATTCCTGCTCCAGAGATATGATGCCAGTGTCCTGGCCAACATTCACCACCCAACCAACACTGTTAAAACAGATCATCTGGCCATTGTCAGATTGGCATTGGGAGCTTGCTCTGCGCAACTTGGCTGCTATGTTAGAACCATAGAAAAATTACGGGTTCAGGAAGAGGCCATTCGACCCATCGGGTCTGAGCCTTGTTAATGTCCATCATTATATCAGTGACGGCACTTAAAAAATACTACATTTGCTGTAAAGGCCTTTGGGTCGCATTGAGGCTGTAAAGGATGCTATATAAATGCAAAGCTTTCTCTTCCTTTCTTTGTGCCTGATTACGCTGCTATGAAGCATTCCCGGGACATTTTACTGCATCGAAGACATGATATAAATGCAAGATGTTCCCGACCTGATCTCTTTGCTGGAAATCTCACTGTAGCGCACGTTGAGATTGTCAATTTTCTCCAACTGTAATTCATCGATGGGCTTCTTTCCTCCATGAATGTGCACAAATCCCGGTATCATCTGCTGGACACCTGATCTCAAAGCGTTGGGAAGCCAGAGAATCTACAGTGGAATATATTCTGTGAAATTTAACCTAGTCAAATTGTGGCAATTTACCTATTGCAGCATCAACTGCTGGATGATCTGTAGTATAGCTACACATTGACATCTCTCTTCCTCCGTTATTATTTCATGGGATGTGGGTGCCGCTGCCAAGGACACATTTTGTTGCCCATCCCCAGAATGGAGTGACTTGCTCGGCCATTTCAGAATGGGGCAGTTAAGAGTCAACCGCATTGCTGTGGGTCTGGAGTCACATGTAGGCCAGACAGGGTAAGGGCGGCAGATTTCCTTTCCTAAAGGACATTAGTCTTTTCTCCAGGGTAGAGGGGTCAATTACTTGGGGGCATAGGTTTAAGGTGCGAGGGGCAAGGTTTAGAGGAGATGTACAAGGCAAGTGTTTTACACAGAGGGTTGTAGGTGCCTGGAACTCGCTGCCAGAGGAGGTGGTGGAAGCAGGGATGATAGTGACATTGAAGGGGCATTTTGACAAATACATGAATAGGATGGGAATAGAGGGATATGGACCCAGGAAGTGTAGAAGATTTTAGTTTAGACGGCAGCATGGTCGGCACGGACTGGGAGGGCCGAAGGGCCTGTACCTGTGCTGTACATTTCTTTGTTCTTTGTTCTAGTGAACCAGATGGGTTTAAATGACAATTGATGATAGTTGTCATGGTCACCATTACTGAGACTATCTTGATATTCTAAATGTTATCAATTGAATTTCAATTCCATCAGGTGCCCAAGAGCAACAGTCTGGTCCTCTGGGTTCCTAGTCCAGTGAGATTACCACCACACCACCATCCTCCCAGACTAATGGCCTATTTCTCTTTGCCCAAGGAAATATTTCTCCAGCTCAAAACACCCCCAGATCATCACCAATCGCACACAGTTGATGGATTATGTCTGACCTTTCTTCAATGTTGTTTTGTAAGTAAACACAGTAAAGTCCAACAAACTGCAAATGAGATAATTCACTAGTTATTCTGGCTCTAAGATGGGAGGCCAACCTTGGTTTGTCGAAGCTTTTCGTCTTGCACCCAACAGGACAATTCACAATACAAAATTGTAAACGGAACAACAATCTACACCGCATGAGAACAGAGTGCTGGTTGGTTAGTGACTGGATTCTGATTACTAATGGCGTTGCCTTGGAAAATGCACCAGTTAATTTATAACTGACAGTTAACTGCCAAGCTTTTGTTTAAATTCAAACCACTCAGATAGGTCAAGGCATTGTCCTGGGGAATCAACCAGGAAATGGCTGTCGCCTATGTTACTTAGTTGAAATAGATGCAGTGTGTACATGTTCCACCTGTCTGCAAAGGGCAGGGCCCTGTGTGTGAATGTACGCAGCTTCTAGCATGCATAAGTAAGCCATTCTGCGAGTCCGACTGACAATCGTAAATTGGTTGTAACTGTACTTCTGAGCACAGTCAGGATTGTTTAGCAAGTGCTGTCCACTCGCAGAATCACATCTAATGTCACTGCTTTGCCTGTTGTGAACATGTGGACATGCTGTTTGACAGTATTCGCCAGTGTCTGAAATGTCTGGCCTACATAGATAACATTGGTTTATTAGAATGATTCCTGGGATTGTCTGCTCGTTAGGGCTTATGGCAAAGATCGAGTAAACATAAGAACATAAGAACTAGGAGCAGGAGTAGGCCATCTGGCCCCTCGAGCCTGCTCCGCCATTCAATGAGATCATGGCTGATCTTTTGTGGACTCAGCTCCACTTTCCGGCCCGAACACCATAACCCTTAATCCCTTTATTCTTCAAAAAACTATCTATCTTTACCTTAAAAACATGTAATGAAGGAGCCTCAACTGCTTCACTGGGCAAGGAATTCTATAGATTCACAACCCTTTGGGTGAAGAAGTTCCTCCTAAACTCAGTCCTAAATCTACTTCCCCTTATTTTGAGGCTATGTCCCCTAGTTCTGCTTTCACCCGCCAGTGGAAACAACCTGCCCGCAACTAGGACTAGGACTATATTCCTTGGAGCTTAGATCATAGAATTTACAGTGCAGAAGGAGACCATTCGGCCCATCGAGTCTGCACCGGCTCTTGGAAAGTGCACCCTACCCAAGGTCAACACCTCCACCCTATCCTAATTACCCAGTAACCCCATCCAACACTAAGGCCAATTTTGGACACTAAGGCCAATTTTGGACACGAAGGGCAATTTATCATGGCCAATCCACCTAACCTGCACATCTTTGGACTGTGGGAGGAAACAGGAGCACCCGGAGGAAACCCACGCACACACGGGGAGGATGTGCAGACTCCGCACAGACAGTGACCCAAGCCGGAATCGAACCTGGGACCCTGGAGCTGTGAAGCCATTGTGCTGTCCACAATGCTACCGTGCTGCCCCTTAGACGAATGAGAGGTGACCTTATTGAAACATATATAATTGTTAAGTGACTCGACAGGTTAGATGCTAGGAGGATATTTCCCCTGGCTGGGGCCTACAGAACTGGAGGCCGAAGTTTCAAGAACACTGAGTCAGCCATTTGGGATTGGGAAAAATCTCTTCATCAATGGAAATTGAATCTTTCAAATCCTCTTCCCCAGAAAGCTGTGAATGGTCATTTTTGAGTTTATTCAAGAAAGAGTTTTGGATATGCAGGATTACGGGGCAGCACAATAGCACAGTGGCTTCATAGCTCCAGGGTCCCAGGTTCGATTCCCGGCTTGGGTCACTGTCCGTGCGGAGTCTGCACGTTCTCCCCGTGTCTGCGCGGGTTTCCTCCGGGTGCTCCAGACTGGAGGTCGGGGGAGAAAACTTCAACTCATGTGAAAGGTAACTGGATCGACACCTGAAGTGCTGTCGCCTGCAAAGCTACGGACCAGATGCTGAAAGGTGGGATTAGAATGGACAGCTAGTTTTTTTTTCAGCGCACAGACACGATGGGCTGAATGGCCTCTTTCCGTGCCTCAATTATCTCTGCTTCTGTGGTTCTGTCAGTCAAACCGACAGCGCGACTTCTTTTCAAATGCCTGTCTGCTACTGATAGCTCGATTGTTACTGTGATAGCGGGGGCAGCAGGGTAGCATGGTGGTTAGCATAAATGCTTCACAGCTCCAGGGTCCCAGGTTCGATTCCCGGCTGGGTCACTGTCTGTGTGGAGTCTGCACGTCCTCCCCGTGTGTGCGCGAGTTTCCTCCGGGTGCTCCGGTTTCCTCCCACAGTCCAAAGATGTGTGGGTTAGGTGGATTGGCCATGCTAAATTGCCCGTAGTGTCCTAATAAAAAGTAAGGTTAAGGGGGGGGTTGTTGGGTTACGGGTATAGGGTGGATACGTGGGTTTGAGTAGGGTGATCATGGCTCGGCACAACATTGAGGGCCGAAGGGCCTGTTCTGTGCTGTACTGCTCTAAGTTCTATGATACCCTGTCGCGTTGCGGCCATGACCACCCGACTACTTCGTCTCAATACCTCAAGACAGAGCAGCACCTTGTTTTGTGTCCCGAGTATTGTACCCCTCAGTTAATTGCCAATTTTGATTAACCAACACCGCCCATTCCCGAGCATAGCAGAGATCAAAGGTCTTTTGAAAGGGTGAATGTTTTGCGTCAAAAAAATACACAATAATGAGCCGAATTTCCTTGGCAGTTCTGGTCAAACCCCCATCGGTGAAGAAGGAGTAGCCGGGAAGGAATGCCATAGCCGCGGGTAGGTGAAAGCTTATTACCAGGCTCTCGTTGATCCCAGATTCCTGGATGGTGCTGATTGTCTGTACAATGAAGGTGTTTCGGTGTGGGTGCTTCTGGGGCGGCCTGTACAGGTCAAAGATGACAACTTTTCCGTGGATAGCCGCCAGCTTCAGGAGCTCACTCAGCTTACAAACCGTCTGCCTGCCGGCCTTGCGTTTGTCCTCGCGCGACAACAGATGTTTGGTTCTAAAGGGGTTGTCCTGTTTGGAGGAACAAGGCGACCAGGTTAGAAATGAAGGATTGGGTTGAATGGTAAAATGCAAGTTAAGCAGGATTTATACCCAGACCCGTCGCACACATTATCTCAATGCCCCTGACCATGTGTTGATCATTCTCCATTCAACCACAGCAACCTTACATCTGTTATGGGCCAGGGGTTAAGAGAACCCCATGGGGTTTACCTGAGCCACAACTTTGAATAGATTGTGGTATGGGGAGCACACGGCCCACTCTACAGGTGTGGTACAGCAGAAATGGAAAAGTAATTTTTAAAACAAAACAATGTTTATTCTATGAACTCAAATTAACCTTTTTGAAACATACAGTGAACATCTTAGCAACCATCAATTCAAATACAACCCCCAAAGAATACAACACTAAGTAATCCTTAATAACTTCCCAAACAACATCCAGAAGACAGAAGAAACCCCTTTTAACAGAAGCACATTAGGTTTACATTCACTACTGAGAACATTTATAATTCTGAATTCACCAAATGATCAGGAGATCATCTTTTCATGGCAGAGAGAACAGCAGTACACCTGCTTTGTCTGGCTTCAGCTCCAACACTGAAAATGAAACTAAAACAGACCCTACAGCAAACAGTCTAAACAAAAGTAAAACGCTGACAGACAGCCCAGCTCCACCCACTCTCTGGCATCACTGATAAACACACATTTCTTAAAGGTACATTTCTTAAACACCCATTTCTTAAAGGTACTCTCACATGACACATTGCATAATCAAATTAACAACAGTCACTTCCTCAATGGTAAATGTATTGCTCTGGCATGCATTGAGTCAACGTGCACCAATCCTCAGCATTACATTTATAGCTATAGGTCAAAGACGAGTATTCATAGAATCCACAGAATCCATACAATGCAGAAGGAAGCCCATCGAGTCTGCACTGACCCTCTGAAAGAGCTCTCTACCTAGGCCCAATCCCCCGTAACCCCACCTCACCTACACATCTTTGGAAATTCGGCTGTACAAGAGGGAAAGTCTTGGTTGCCATAGAGAATCTTTTAGTCGGCTATGTGAAAAGTGCCTACCTGGAGGAACCATTTCCCTGCATTCAGCTCTGCGAGTTCATCCCAGATAAAGTAGGCAGCATTCCTGGTCTTGTTGTTTGGAAACACCTCTCCAACGTTGGTGGTCCTTCTCAACGTTTGATCATGCATGAGGAATGGGACTCCGTCCCAACTGGTCAGCAATAAAAAAAATTGAATTAGGTTAGAATCAAAGACATGGAATTATCATAAAATCATGAGGATCGGTGGCTGAAGTAGACCATTCGGGCCATCACGCCTGTTGTGTTGGATTGTAATTCCTGCCGCGCCAGGTTCGAGGAATGCTGGGACTTCCCAATCCCCAAAGGAGAGGAGGTTATTGGAGCCAGACTGATGGGAAGTCTGGGATATCGCTGGGACCTGCTCGGAGGTGATGACAGGAAGAATTTCTTCACACAAAGTGGAGATCTGGAACTCTCCCCGAAAAGCTGGTTTAGCTCACTGGGCTAAACCGCTGGCTTTTAAAGCAGACCGAGGCGGGCCAGCAGCACGGTTCGATTCCCGTACCAGCCTCCCCGGACAGGCGCCGGAATGTGGCGACTAGGGGCTTTTCACAGTAACTTCATTTGAAGCCTACTTGTGACAATAAAGCGATTTTCATTTCATTTCATATCAAGCTGTTGAGGTTGGGAGTCAATTGCAAATTTCAAAATTAGCATAGATAGATTTTTGCTGGGTAAGTATTAGGGGACAGGGAACCAAGCTGGGTAGATGGAGTAAAGATACAGATCCGCCATGATCTAATTGTATAGCAGAACAGGCTCCAAGGGTTGAATGGCCTCCTCCTGTTCCCATGTTCCAACATTTTTCCTGCTCCATATTCTGAGAGACTAAGCAGGAGAGATTGTCCAGAGGCATTGCAATGTTCAATTGTTCTGTGTTTGATTATGTGCGCCTGACAGACAAATCTCTCCTGCTTAGTCACGGTAGTGAGTTCAACATTCTCCCCAGTCTCCAGGTAAAAAGGTTTCTCCTGAATCCCTTATCAAACTTCTATATGGCTTCCTATGTGACTTCCCTATGTGACTTCCCTATATGTATAACCCCGGATTTTGAGCTCACACCATCCTGACTGGTAAAGCAAAAAGTGCAGAGGATACTGGAAGTCTGCAGAGAGACTTGGATAGGTTAAGTGAATGGGCTAGGGTCTGGCAGATGGAATACAATGTTGACAAACGTGAGGTTATCCATTTTGGTCGGAATAACAGCAAAAGGGATTATTATTTAAATGACAAAATATTAAAACATGCTGCTGTGCAGAAAGACCTGGGTGTGCTAGTGCATGAGTCGCAAAAAGTTGGTTTACAGGTGCAACAGGTGATTAAGAAGGCAAATGGAATTTTGTCCTTCATTGCTAGAGGGATGGAGTTTAAGACTAGGGAGGTTATGCTGCAATTGTATAAGTTGTTAGTGAGGCCACACCTGGAGTATTGTGTTCAATTTTGGTCTCCTTACCTGAGAAAGGACGTACTGGCGCTGGAGGGTGTGCAGGGAGATTCACTAGGTTAATCCCAGAGTTGAAGGGACCGGATTACGAGGAGAGGTTGAGTAGACTGGGACTGTACTCGTTGGAATTTAGAAGGATGAGGGGGGACCTTATAGAAACATATAAAATTATGAAGGGAATAGATAGGATAGATGTGGGCGGGTTGTTTCCACTGGCGGGTGAAAGCAGAACTAGGGGGCATAGCCTCAAAATAAGGGGAAGTAGATTTAGGACTGAGTTTAGGAGGAACTTCTTCACCCAAAGGGTTGTGAATCTATGGAATTCCTTGCCCAGTGAAGCAGTTGAGGCTCCTTCATTAAATGTTTTTAAGATAAAGATAGATCGTTTTTTGAAGAATAAAGGGATTAAGGGTTATGGTGTTCGGGCCGGAAAGTGGAGCTGAGTCCACAAAAGATCAGCCATGATCTAATTGAATGGTGGAGCAGGCTCGAGGGGCCAGATGGCCTACTCCTGCTCCTAGTTCTTATGTTCCTTCACTGGGACACTCTCCTAACAGCATTGTGGGTGCACCTACACCACATGGGCTGCAGCGATTCAAGAAAGTGCCCTTCTCAAGGGCTATTAGGGATGGACAATAAATTCTGGCCTTACGAGTTAGGTGTGAATTGGCCATGCTAAATTGCCCGTAGTGTCCTAAAAAAGTAAGGTTAAGGGGGGGGTTGTTGGGTTACGGGTATAAGGTGGATACGTGGGTTTGAGTAGGGTGATCATGGCTCGGCACAACATCGAGGGCCGAAGGGCATGTTCTGTGCTGTACTGTTCTATGTTCTATGAGTGACGATCGCACCCCAAGAATGGATTTCAAAGCTCCCCGTAATCAGAACCTGGTAAATACATTTTTAAAATGCTAAGCTGCCAATGGCTTCCCTACGTTTGTACTTAACAGTCTTGCACTGGGTGAGAATTCCAGAGATGTGTTAAAATGTAGGATTTTGTTTATACACAGGAACTATCAAGCGACACCTTACCTAATGGTGACATCAGTCTCCAAACCATCTGCTCCAAGTTCTATAGTTTTCTCAAATGACATCAGTGTGTTTTCTGGGGCCAGCTGTTTAAGAATAAAAGGGATGAATTAGTATCAGTGGTTCATTAACCCTATACTCAGGCATATACTGCCCATTCCGCAGAACTGCCCAGTGCCAAGGTCTTGTCTATGAGGTCAGGGCGCCTGCAATTGAGGTTTTGGTCTGTACCTAGACTTGAATCAGAGATCAATTGGCTACTATACAGGTCAAACCCAGGTGTCAGGATTTCCTCTCGCTCTTGTTAACTTCAATCAAGTTGCAGTGGGGAGGTTAATGCACTGCTCCCCTCCCGCCCATCCACCCCCCCCCCCCCCCCCCCCCCCCCCCCGAATCAAGAGGGTGTGATCAAAATTGTTCCAGAGCTATTCTGTCACCCACAGCCCTTTATAGGCCCCGAAAATCACCAGACCAGAGGTTTCTGGAGATGATCAATTGCTTTTCTGTACTGTTGGAGTTAATGGTCTTCTGCAACTACTGTTCCATTGCCTGGCATGGGTCTCACTCTTCCTGTCAATATTCTAAACCCTCCCGCTTTATTTACCAGAAGGAGGAGGCGTAGGGGTTGTGTGAAGGGGGGAAAGCGGCACAGTGATTAGCACTGCTGCCTCACAGCGTCACGGATCCGGGTTCAATTCCGGCCTCGGGTTGCTGTCTGTGGGGAGTTCGTACGTTCTCCCCGTATCTGCGTGGGTTTCATCTGGGTGCTCCGGTTTCCTCCCACAGTCCAAAGATGTGACGGTTGGGTGGATTGGCCATGCTAAATTGTTCCTTATTGTCCAGGGATGCACAGGTTAACTTACAGGATTACTTAACAAATCCAGTGGATCGGTGCAGGCTCGATGGGCCAAATGGCCTCCTTCTGCACTGTAGGGATTCTATGAGATTCTGTGCAGTGCCGATGCCTGCTTTACAACACGGCACAGGAAGGTGCCTCCATCAGAGAATCTGAGGGAAACGGGGCCTTGCCACAGAATATCATGGGCCTGGAGACCTTGACAAACTATCCGAGTGTTTTGATAATATAATCACGCTTTGCCTTTTAAAGCCTTGATGACTAAGAATCCTTGTGCTGCTCCGAAACATTCCGCTTGTTGCATTCATGAACAGCCGGACTAGCAATGGCAAGCGTTTTCCATATTGGCAAATTGTGAACACAGAGAAAGAGGACTGGAATCGCTGTACTACCTTTCATGACTGTGGTAACTTAAGGCCACAAAGTAGGTAGTCGTGTGCGTTGTTTGAAAGAAGGAACACCTTTATCTGAATAAATAACAAAGTCTAACAATAACTGTAATAACTATGAAGGCAGGAGCTGCAGTAAAACAGGACTTGCTGACAAGTTACCTTCTTGCAGACTGAAAAAGCCAACGCCAAGCTTGCACATGCTCAGAACCCTCAACGGATGCCAGTAAAATTACTTTGGAGAAAGGCTTATAAGAACCACTCTTTACTCAAAATGACTGTGGGTCGGCCCAAAGCACATTGCAGTCAATGAAGTGCTTTGAAGTGTAGACACTGTTGTAAAAAGCATGGCGGCCAATATGAGCACAGAAAGCTCCCACAAAGAGTAATCTGCTTTAGTGGTGTTGTCTGCGGAACAACGTTTGGCCAGAACTTCGGGGGGAACTTTGCCGCTCACCTTCAAATTGTGGTAGTGGGATCCCTTACCTTCACCTAAAAAGGCCTCAGTTTAACCTCTTAGCTGAACGACAGCACTTTATCAGTCTGGCGGCCCCTCAGCACCGCACACTGGTAGTTTCAGCCTGGATTCCGAGTTCAGCCAGAATTTAAACTCACAACCTTCTGACGGGGAAGGCAGGAGTGCCCCCCACTGAGAGGCAGCTGACACCTGACAGGAAAGCTCAGAGAGGCTCACAGGAGGAAGGAGAGACCCATTAGAAAGTGACGTACCATCGGTGCCCCTCTGTGTCCAATAATTGCAGGCTTCGGTCCCAGGGTCCCCTTCTCTTTGATGCAAGGTGAATACATACCGAGAGGCACCAAGTAGAGAAAAAGGAGAACAGCAAAATACAGGCCCAAAATGATGGCTCTGGGAACTGGAATACAAAAATAAAAATTGAGTTGGCAACTGAATGCAGCTTGAACTCTCACCAAATGGTACAGCACAGAAGGACGCCATTCAGTCCATCCAAGCCCCTTTTGAAAATTACTAATTTGCTTCCACCACTCTTTCAGGTAGACAATAACAAGTCGCTGTGTAACAGGATTTCTCCTCATCTCCTCATCGGGTCACTTATTTCTTCTATCAAAACCTTTTATGATTTGGGAAACATCTGTCAAACCTCCATGTAACCTTCTGGCCTCTAAGGAGAACAATCCCAGCCTCCCCACGTGTCTGAAATGACACATCGTCGGTGCCATCCTGGGAAATCTTCTCTGTATCCTTCCGAAGGCCAGGATATCCTTCCTAAAGTGTGCCGCCCAGAATTGCCTACTATATTCCCTCTGATGGAAGTCACCTAACCAGCGATAAAGCCTCACCATCACTTCCTTGGTTTCGCAGATTCTGGGACGTTTACAGCACAGGAGGCCATTCGGCCCCTTCATGTCCATGCCGGTCAACGCAGATCTGACCACATTAATCCCATTATCCAGCGCTTGGCCCACAGCCCTGGAGGTGACGGCAGCGAGAGGGAATATCTAAATACTTCTTAAGCGTTACAAGAATTTCTGCCTCAACCACCCTTTCAGGCAGTGAGTTCCAGACTCCCACCACCCTCCAGGTGAAAATGTTCTCCTCAACTCCCCCCTTAGCCTTCTACCTTTTACCTTAAATCTTTGCCCTCTTGGTTATTGACCCCTTTACTCATGGAAAAATGCCTTCCTATCCCTCCTATACTTCTCATAATCTTATACACCTCTATTGGGTCCTCTTAACCTTCGCTGCTCCAAGGAAAACTGTCCCAGGTATCCAATTTTTATTGATAGCCCAGGCAGCTTCTGGTGAATCTCCGCCACACTCTCTCCAACGCAATCACATCCTTCCTATAATGCGGTGACCAGAACTGCACACAGTACTCCAGTTGTGGCCTAACCAGCATTTTATACAGTTCCAGCATGACCTCCCTGCTCTTGTACTTTATGTATTATCCCACAGGCCTTCTTAACCACCTTATCTACCTGTACTGCCACCTTCAGGGACCTGTGGATATGCAGTCCAAGGTCCCTCTGCTGTTCAGTATTTTCCAGGGTATTACCAATCATAGTATAATCCTGTGCCTTATTAGCCCTTCCCAAGTACACCACCTCACAATTTTCCGGATTGAATTCTATTTCCCACTGCTCTCCCCACCTGACCTATTCCAAACTTCTTTTTACAAAGCTGCAGATTTCAAATGCCTTTTTAACAGCCTTGTCGGCTTGTCCAAGACCCTCTCAGTATTTATTTTGTTAATGCACCCTCCTTAAACCTATATTGTTTAGTTTACATTCCAATAAACAATCCCAAATAATTTTCTTTTGGGAAGCAAGTTCATGTCAAAACCTCTTGAATAGACCGTGCACTTCCGTCTGCAGAACTTGATTTAACAAAGGCACGGCTGTCCTTGCACTATTACAGCTGTCATGCAGACGCCCACGTTTATGAAATCAGTAGCACTGTTATATAGAGAGATGCATTAAGTATAATGGGCTCACATTTACCGAGTGCGTCACCATATCTCATAGAAATGTCTCGGAACACTTCACAGACAGTGATTTGCTTTGAAGAGGGCCAAGTGACAACGGTGAATGAATGCCAGGCAGTACAACAGCTCATTAGATAGCGTTGCGGGGACATTAACAGCCACTCGATCAGACTGACCAGATAGTGTCTCTGGTTAATACTTCAACTCAGTAGTAAGGGCATGGAATGCCCTGCCTGCAACAGTAGTGGACTCGCCAACACTAAGGGCATTCAAATGGTCATTGGATAGGCATATGGACGATAAGGGAATAGTGTAGATGGGCTTTAGAGTGGTTTCACAGGTCGGCGCAACATCGAAGGCCGAAGGGCCTGTACTGCACTGTAATGTTCTATGTTCTATGTTCAAGAACGACAAACCCAACCCTGTCGACCCTGCAAAGTCCTCCTTACTAACATCTGGGTGCTTGTGCCAAAGTTGGGAGAGCTGTCTCACAGACTAGTTAAGCAGCAGCCTGACATAGTCATACTCACAGGATCATATCTTACGGACAATGTCCCAGACACCACCAGCGCCATTCCTGGGTATGTCCTATCTCACCGACAGGACAGAACTGGCAGAGGCGGCAGCACAGGGGTACACAGTCGGGAGGGAGTTGCCCTGGGAGTCCTCAACATCGACTCTCAAACCCATGATGTCTCATGGCTTCAGGTTAAACATGAGCAAGGAAACCTCCTGCTGATTACCACGTACCGGCCACTGTTAGCTGATGAATCAATATTCCTCCATGTTGAACGCTCCCTGGCTCTGTGAGGCAGCAGTACTAATTACTCCGGCCCTCAGCATTGAGATACATTCAAGTGTGAAGGCAAATGAAAATAAACAATCATGACACCTGGCTGTCTGGAAGCTGTTACCCTGTCAGTTACAGCCTACTTAAAGTGATTTTTCTTTGAAAGTGAATAGTAGCTTCGCAGATCAAAGGATCAGTGGGGGGGTTAAAGTCTTGTGACGTATTTTGGCTTTTTATGAAGTAAATGTGGCTGATTTCTACATTTCTGTCAGAGGCAGCAGTTTTAAGGGACAGGTAAGTGAAAAAGCAGTGATTTGTCTCTATTTCTGCCTGGACTACTTTAGCTTCCAGGCAAGGGTGAGTGCTGGGACGGTCTTTGATATGGAGGAGGGTCTGTGATATGGGGGGGGGGGGGGGGGGTCTGTGATATGGGGGGGGGGGGGGGTCTCTGATGGAGGTCACTGACATGGGGATCTCTGACATGAGGATCTGATGGGTAGTCTGGTGGGGGTTTCACTGGGGAGAGGTCGGGTCACCATCACTCGTGCGTGCTGTGGGGGTGGGTGACCCAGCAGTTCCCGAGGTGGCAAAGGGGAGGATGCCCCTACCCATCAGCGGGGTAGGGGGACAAGATTTGCATTGTGGGCGGGGGGGGGGGGGGGGGGGTCAGCCACCGGATCTGGGCATCGGGCTGCCCGCTCAAAACGCCAGCCAAATAGTGGGATTTGTTTAGAATCCCAGGAGGCATGAATTTGCATGGCAAGGGTGAGTGAATCGCCCCTGGGCACCGCACCTAACGTCAGTGCAGGCTGGGAGGGATCCTACTCCAGCGAGGAGAACATAGTCTCCCAAACGGAGAATCCTGCCCTTGGTGTCAAATTTTGTTTAATAGCACTCCTGTGAAGTGTCTTGAGATGTATTAAAGGCGCTACATAAATGCAAGTTTATAATCTCTATATTTTCCTCGTTGTCCTTGGGTGCCCATAACTAAAATCTATCACAAATTAACAAGCAAATGTTTTTATGTATAAAGGGAGTGTTTTTGAGGAAATAAAATTCCACTTCCCTGTATGAGATAATAAAAGTTCTGTCTTACCGACATGCTGCACCTATTGAGGGGTGTGGGAGTATGTAGGTTACAGGATAGATTTCTCTCTGTACAGCTTTAGCCTCCTTATCTACAGAAAGATATATTTGCCTTGGAGGCAGCCCAGAGAAGGTTCACAAGGTTGATCCCGGGAATTGAGGGATATTCCTATGAGTAGAGGACGAGTGGGTTGGGTCTCTACTCATTGGAGTTTAGAAGAATGAGAGGCGACCTTATTGAGACATATCGGATTCTCAGGGGGCTTGACAGGATCGATGCTGAGAGGTTGTTTCCCCTTCTGGGAGAGTCTAGGACCAGAGGGCAGAATCTCAGAGTAAGGGGGCCGCCCATTTAACACAGAGATGAGGAGGAATTTCTTCCCTCAGTGGGTACTGAATCTGTGGAACTCTTTACTGCAGAGTGCTGTAAAGGCTGGATCGTTAAGTATGCTTAAGGCTGAGACAGATTTTTAATCAGTGAGGGAATCAAGGGTTATGGGGTAAGGCGGGAAAGTGGAGCTGAGGATTACCATATCAGATCAATCATGATTTCATTGCATGGAGGAGCAGGCTCGATGGGCCGAATGGCCTACTTCTGCTGCTCCATCCTGTGGTTCAATTGCTACACAGGCATTTTAGGAACACAGGAACCCGTGAGGGCCTTTCTGTCCCGAGAGCCGGCTACATTATTCAACCAGATCATTGGCTGAACTGCAGCTGAATTCCATTCTTCACCTTTCAAAAACCTAACCATCGCAATCTTGGAAACTTTGATTATTCCCCCAGACTTTTGGATCAGTGAATATCCGATTGGTACTACCGCGGGCAGTTTCTAATACTCCTGGTTCACCCGCAGAGCTGGTTTAAACTTGTGCAGGAGGCAAGAGGAGGTCCCGCTGACCCAAGTTGAAAATCGACTCTTGTGTTTCTAGCAACATTTTTTAAAAATTGATTCATGAAGTGTGGGCATCGTTGGCTAGGCCAGCATTTATCACCCATCCCTAATTGCCCTTGAGAAGGTGGTGGTGAGCTGCCGCCTTGAACCGCTGCAGTCCCTGTGGTGTAGATGCTGTTAGGGAGGGCGCCCCAGGATTTTGACCCAGTAACAGTGAAGGAACAGCCGATATATTTCCAAGTTGGGATGGCGTGTGACTTGGAGGGGAACTTGCAGGTGGTGATATTCCTATCCATCTGTGCCCTCCTCCTTCTCGGCGGTAGAGGGTTTGGATTTGGAAAGCACTGGGGAAGAAGCCTCGTCACTGGGTCAGCTTGGGTCACTGTCTGTGCTCCAGGGTCCCAGGTTCGATTCCGGCTTGGGTCACTGTCTGTGCTCCAGGGTCCCAGGTTCGATTCCGGCTTGGGTCACTGTCTGTGCGGAGTCTGCACTTTCTTCCCGTGTGTGCATGGGTTTCCTCCGGGTGCTCCTGTTTCCTCCCACAGTCCAAAGATGTGCAGGTTAGGTGGAATGGCCATGCTAAATTGCCCCTTAGTGTCCAAAATTGCCCTTAGTGCTGGGTGGGGTTACTGGGTTATGGGGATAGGGTGGAGGTGTGGGTTTGGAAAGGGTGCTCTTTCCAAGAGACGGTGCAGACTCGATGGGCTGAATGGCCTCCTTCTGCACTGTAACGTCTATGCCTTCTAAGTTGCTGCAACACATTTGCACATGATGCATACTGCTAAATTAATCAATCTGACAAACTGTGGGCTGGATTACAGAAAGTAGTGGTTCGTGGATGATTTTGAGGCCGGTGGAAGGTTTGGAGTGGAGTTTTCTTGGCGCTAGTCTTGGGGCCCTTGCATTTTGGGGCGGCACGTTGGCACGGTGATTAGCACTGCTGCCTCACAGCTCCAGGGTCCCGGGTTCAATTCCAGCCTCGGGTGACTGTGTGGAATTTGTACTTTCTCCCCGTGTCTGCGTGGGTTTCCTCCGGGTGCTCCGGTTTCCTCCCACAGTCCAAAGATGTGGTTAGGTGGATTGGCCACGATAAATTGCCCCTTAATGTCCAAAAGGTTAGGTCGGGTTGCTGGGTTACGGGGTTAGGGTGGAACCATTTGTTTAAGCAGAGTGCTCTTTCCAAGGACCAGTGCAGACTCAATGGGCTGAATGGCCTCCTTCTGTACTGTAAATTCTATGATTCCTGGTAAATATTAATGGCCATGTGTGCAGGGCATAATGTCAAAGTTAGTGGATGATACAAAACTCAGAAGCATTGTAAACTGTGAGGAAGACCGTGTAGAACGCCAACAGGGCACGGGAAGTTGGTGACATAGGTGGCAGATGATGTTCAATGCAGAGAGGCGTGAGGTCATGTATTTTGGTCGGACGAACATGGGAAGAGACAACATAAAATAGGGGTAACAACTCTAAAGGGGGTGCTGGAGCCATTGAAGGTGGCATGACAGATTGAGAGAGTAGTTAATAAAGTTTACAGTATCCTGGGCTTTATTAATAGAGGCATAGAATGCAAGGAAGTTCATAGAATCATAGAATTTGCAGTGCAGAAGGAGGCCATTTGGCCCATCGAGTCTGCATCGGCTCTTGGAAAGAGCACCCGACCCAAGGCCACACCTCCACCCTATCCCCAACACGAAGGCCAATTTTGGACACGAAGGGCAATTTATCATGGCCAATCCACTTAACCTGCACATCTTGGACTGTGGGAGGAAACCGGAGGACCCGGAGGAAACCCACGCACACACGAGGAGGATGTGCAGACCCCGCACAGACATTGACCCAAGCCGGAATCGAACCTGGGACCCTGGAGCTGTGAAGAGATTGTGCTATACACAATGCTACCGTGCTGCCCTTCTCGGAGTAAAAATAAAATGAGTGGCCGTGGTTCCTGCCCTCACTCTGGCGGGGCAGGTCCTGATGGAGCTGGCAAGGCCGGCTCCGGACATCAGCGCGCCAACGTTAACGGGCACCCTGATCACAACTGAAGATCAACTCAAACCCCCACCCACAGGACTCACCGGCATCTCCCGCCACCCCCCCCCAAAATAATTGGGGGCGTCTCTCCCATCCCCAAACCAGGGAAATATGGCCAATGTTCCCTCCCCCCCCCCCTCAATGCATGCACTCCTACTGTGCCTGCAAACCCTCCTCACTGCCCGCTCCTCCTTCCCTATCCCTGCCCCTCTCAATGGCCGTGGCACTCTCCTCCTACACCCCCCCCCCCCCCCCCCCCCCCCCACACACACACATGGGAAGCCAACCCCCCCTCCCTCAATGCAGCTTCCCAGAGGGCCGGCCCCGGCACTGCCTCCTGGCACTGATTGGCACTGCCAGGTTGGCACTATACCAATATGGCAGTGCCCACCTGTACCAAGGGGCGGTGCCAGGGGTCCTGCTTTCCCCCTGGGGGCTACGCTCACATTTGGGCTTTGCACGGGGGGGGGGGGGGGCCTGGGGTGCTGGTTGACGTCTTCAAACAGCTGTTGTAAACCTTGCAGATGTGATATCACGTCGGCGAGAGGTGTGAGTATTCAGTGAGGGGGTAGCCCCGGCCGGGGGGGGGGCTGGGTACGCCACTGCATCAGCAGTAAACAAAGGATTGAGTTTGATAGACACACCAGAAGCAAGACTGTAGCCGCAAGAACCAAAACCTTTGTGGATTTTCTGGCACTAAAACCAATCTATGAAAGGGAAGCGGTGAATAAAATTGTAATTTGCTTGGGGTCCCTCTCGGTGAAGGACATAGAGCAGCGTCTGGGCAGAGGTGGAAACTGGGCAAGTGGATTACCCGTTAGTAACTGAACCCACAGAACTTCGACCAATTTAACCTGATCAGCACCCAGTCGATTATTGCAGAGGATGCTCTGACCCATGCCCATTGCCATAAATATGCGGGGGGGGGGGCACAATCTAACCAAAATAATGATGTGGAGATGCCGGCGTTGGACTGGGGTGAGCACAGTTAAAAAGTCTTACAACACCAGGTTAAAGTCCAACAGGGTTGTTTTAAACACAGAAATTTCACCTGAGGAAGGAGCAGTGCTTCGAGAGCTAGTGTTTAAAACCAACCTGTTGGACTTTAACCTGGTGTTGTAAGACTTCTTCCTGTGCTAACCAAAATAAAACAGAGTCCATTCTGGGTGGGATTAGAGGCGGGTCGTTCCCGATGCTACAGGGGCCCCCAGACCCTCCCAACGTCCCAACTCGCCTATAAGGTGGTCCTTGGGGGGGGGGGGGGGGGGGGGCGGGGCCCAGGCCCCACTTCATACAGGAAGGGCACCCTCGAGTCCAATCCCTGCCACCCTGGCAGTGCCATCTGGGCAACTTGGCAGTGCTTGGTTAGCCAGCCAATTGGCACTGTCAGGGTGCCCAGGCTGCAGTGGCAGGGTGCCCAGGTGGTACCAGCAGTGGCAGGGTGCCACCCTGCCTGGAGACCGACCTCCCGGGGGCCTCCGATCGGCTGAGAGACACCCCCCCCCCCCAGTGCCATTCCACCTGGTCGCCGTTGTGCGGAATGACGCCTGGCTGAGGTTTCCTCGACGAGGCCGATAGATGCCGGGAGCCGGCAAGTTCTGGCTTCAGCAGAGTTTCTAAACTCACTTAACTCTGCGAGTCTGGGTTCTGCCTAACGATTCGGGCGGGACGTGGCCTGTAAATCGTGCCCGTGATCTCGCCAGGGAGAATTGATAAAGCGCCATTCACGGCCTCAGATCATCCTTGGAAGCTTCTGAAGGGTAGCCACTGTACAAATGTGGGAAACACAGCCGCTAATTTATTTATTTACTCATTCAGTCATTGTATGTGGGCGTCGCTGGTCAATGGCAGCATTGATTGCCCATCCCTAACAGCACTGGCAGCGTGTCACTGCAGATACACTGATCGGGCCGTCCGACAATCCTTTAGGGGAGACAGTGGTAATGACAAGGCCCTAATAATCCTGAGGCTCTGGGGATGAGGATTGCCTGTGTAGCAATTAATAAATCTGGATCTGTAAAGCCGGTCTCGGGTATGGTGACCAAGGGTAATTAGGGACGGGCAACACAAGATGGCAACCGTGAAATAATTGTCATCACAACCCATCTGGCCCACTAAGGCCTTTGAGGGGAGGAAAATCTGCCATCCTTACCTGGTCTGGCCTCCTCCAGACCCCAAGAAATGTGGTTGACTCTTAACTGCCCTCTGAATGGGCCCAGTATGGATCTTAGGGGCAGCACGGTAGCACGGTGGTTAGCACAATTGCTTCACAGCTCCAGGGTCCCGGGTTCGATTCCCCGCTGGGTCACTGTCTGTGCCGAGTCTGCACGTTCTCCCCGTGTCTGCGTGGGTTTCCTCCGGGTGCTCCGGTTTCCTCCCACAGTCCAAAGATGTGCGGGTTAGGTGGATTGGCCATGCTAAATTGCCCGTAGTGTCCAAAATTGCCCATAGTGTTGGGTGGGGGTTACTGGGTTATGGGGATAGGGTAGAGTTGTGCGTTTGGGTAGGGTGCTCTTTCCAAGAGCCGGTGCAGACTCGATGGGCCGAATGGCCTCCTTCTGCACTGTAAATTCTATGAAAAAATGAAAATGAAATTTGTCACAAGTAGGCTTCAAATGAAGTTACTGTGAAAAGCCCCTAGTCGCCACATTCCGGCACCTGTTCGGGGAGGCCGGTACGGGAATTGAACCGCGCTGCTGGCCTGCCTTGGTCTGCTTTAAAAGCCAGCTCTTTAGCCCTGTGCTAAACTGGCCCCTAATTAGGGATGGGCAGCAAATGCTGCCCTTGCCTGTGGCACTCACATGAAAATGAAAAATGAAAATCGCTTTTTGTCACGAGTAGGTTTCAATGAAGTTACTGTGAAAAGCCCCTAGTCGCCACATTCCGGCGCCTGTCTGGGGAGGCAGGTACGGGAATCGAACCGTGCTGCTTGGTCTGCTTTCAAAGCCAGCGATTTAGCCAAGTGAGCTAAACCAGCCCCTAAAACGATATCAGAGCAGGGTCCCAGTGCTGTGAGCAATATTGATCTCTCAATCGACAGCCCTTGGAAAGGACAGGATTATTTTGCCGTGCTTTCAGCACAGTATTTCCATTCAGAGTTAGGTTAAGGCGGGCTCTGGGCCATAATGACAACAAGGTGCTGACCTGACAATGACACTGCACTCGACGGAAGGGCTCCAGTCGACCATACAGAACAGCCAGTTACAGAGAAGGAGACAGTCAATATTTGGAGGCTGTGTGTTACAGAAGTACTGGTTACCTCGGGAGAAGTATTTATAAGTTAAAACATAGGGAAACTAAAAGTCCATTAAATCCAGAAAGAGTCCGTTAAAGCCTGGGTACCTTTGATTCAATCTGCTCTATTTAGACACTTGGTACTGATAGAAATAGATAGAAATAGAACAGCACAGAACAGGCCGTTCGGCCCTCGATGTTGTGCCGAGCAATGATCACCCGACTCAAACCCACGTATCCACCCTATACCCGTAACCCAACAACTCTCCCCCTTAACCTTTCTTTTAGGACACTACGGGCAATTTATCACGGCCAATCCACCTAACCCGCACATCTTTGGACTATGGGAGGAAACCGGAGCACCCGGAGGAAACCCGCGCACACAGGGGGAGGACGTGCAGACTCCGCACAGACAGTGACCCAGCCGGGAATCGAACCTGGGACCCTGGAGCTGTGAAGCAACTGTGCTAACCACCACGCTACCGTGCTGCCCTATTAATTCTATTAAAAGGGAGTAGTTATGCCATAAGCCTAAGCCTGTTTGTTAGTGATTTAGTTGCAGATTACAGGTCGGGTCAGCACACGGCCCACGCCATGTTGCTCGGCACGACCGCTGCAGATCGTCAGCCGTGCGCATGCACGACCCGGCACCCGGCTATTCTCCGGCCGTTTTCAGCGCTGGAGGCCGGTGTTTTGGTCGGCGCCGGTGCCAGCCCATCACCGGTACCGGAGTCAGTGAGGGGTTCGTGACGATTGTCTTTTGCGTAGACCTCCCCCCCCCAGATTCTCCGTTCCAGCCGGCATTCAGCCGCAGGAACGGGAAATCCCGCCCGGGTGCTGAATGGGCTTTCGTCAGAGAATGGCTATGGAGAGGGTGCTGAGGAGATTAACCTGGATGGTGCCAGGGATAAAGCAATTCAAATACCAGGAGACATTAGAAAAACTGGAATTGTTCTCCCTTAAGAGCACAGACTCAATGGGCCGAATGGCTCTGTGGGCTGGATTTAACGCCGGTTTGATGGTGGGGAGTGTTTGTCCAAACCAGCCTGTCTGCCGGCCGCCCATCACAATGACACCAGCGGCAGGGGTGGCATTGGGTGCGCCATCCATTTGTCGGCCATATGAGGCCCTTAATTGGGCAATTAATTTCCATTTAAGGGTCGTATCCCGCTGCGTGCCGCTGGCTCAGGGACAGGCTCCAGCCAGGCAGCCAGCCTGGGCACTGAGAGCTGCCAGCCTCTGATTGGACGGCAGCTCTCCGAGACGGACCTCCTGAGGAGCAGAAATCCTGCCTCCAGCCGATTAACGGCCAATTGGCGTGCCTGTTGGTGAGCTGGGGGTTAGCCCAGGAGTGGGAGGGTGAACTCTGACACCTCGCATAATTCTGCCCATTTGTTCCCATGAAAAGGTTGATAAATGAACAAAAATACTAACATAGAAACAGGAGTAGGCCATTCAGCCCCTCAAGTCTGTTCCACCATTCAATAAGATCAGGGCCAAAATTCTATATTAACTCCAGTAACCCACCTGAGTGGGTTCCCTTGTAACCCCCTCAGTCTTGAATATATTCAACGATGGTGTGTCCTCTCTGGGGTCGAAAATTACAAAGATTCACAACACATGCCAGCTGATGCTATCAAACATCATCGCTGAGCTCAATGAACTACCAACTATTGAAGTCAA
Organism: Scyliorhinus canicula; assembly: GCF_902713615.1. Lineage (NCBI taxonomy): Eukaryota > Metazoa > Chordata > Chondrichthyes > Carcharhiniformes > Scyliorhinidae > Scyliorhinus > Scyliorhinus canicula. The sequence continues at coordinate 10,881,886 of NC_052159.1, forward strand.
TCTAACGAGGAACAAGTTGCCTTATTAAAGTACGTACACTCCCCCCTCACCTCCATACTCCACCCCCTGCACACCTCCACACTCCCCCACACCGTTCTCCGTCCCCCCCCATATTGCTCTCCACTCCTGCAACCCTCACTCATTGCCCACCCTCCCAAAACCATCTCCATCCTCCCCACACCCATCTGCACCATCCCCCCACCCCATATCCCATACTCCCCACCTCCAACCGATACCCCACCCTCCAGTACCATCCGCACTCTGCACCTCACCCGTCCACACACAACCACACCCTCACCCCCAAACTCCACCCATCCCCACCCCATATCCCCACCCCATAAACCACCCCCAAACCCTACCCTCCCACACCCAACCCCACCCCATATCCCCACCCCCAAACCCTACCCTCCCACACCCAACCCCACCCCATACCCCACCCCTCCCACACCCATCCCCACCCCATACCCACCCCCATACCCCACCCTCCTACACCCATCCCCACCCCATATCCCACCCCCAAACCCTACCCTCCCACACCCATCCCCACCCCATATCCCACTCCCAAACCCTACCCTCCCACACCCAACCCCACCACATATCCCACCCCCAAACCCTACCATCCCACACCCAACCCCACCCCATATCCCACCCCCATAAACCACCCCCAAACCCTACCCTCCCACACCCATCCCCACCCTCCCACACCAATCCCCACCCCATATCCCACCCCCATAAACCACCCCCAACCCCTACCCTCCCACACCCATATCCCACCCCCATACCCCACCCTCCCACACCCATCCCCACCCCATATCCCACCCCCATAAACCACCCCCAAACCCTACCCTCCCACACCCATACCCCACCCCCAAACCCTACCCTCCCACACCCATACCCCACCACCATACCCCACCCTCCCACACCCATCCCCACCCCATATCCCACCCCCATAAACCACCCCCAAACCCTACCCTCCCACACCCATACCCCACCCCCATACCCCACCCTCCCATACCCATCCCCACCCCATACCCCACCCCCATACCCCACCCTCCCACACCCAACCCCACCCCCATAGCCCACCCCCATAGCCCACCCTCCCACACCATCCCCACCCCCTACGCCATCGCCATACCCCACCCCCATACCCTACCACACCCATCCCCACCCCATACCCCACCCCTATACCCCACCCTCCAACACCCATCCCCACCCCATACCCCACACGAATCCCCACCCCATACCCCACCCTCATACCTACCCTCCCACACCCATCCCCACCCCAACCCTCCCACACCCATCCCCACCCCAACCCTCCCACACCCATCCCCACCCCATATCCTACCCCCATACCCCACCCTCCCACACCCATCCCCACCCCATATCCCACCCCCATAAACCACCCCCAAACCCTACCCTCCCACACCCATCCCCACCCCATACCTCACCCCCATACCCCACCCTCCCACACCCATCCCCACCCCATATCCCACCCCCATAAACCACCCCCAAACCATACCCTCCCACACCCATCCCCACCCCATACCCCACCCCCGAACTCCACCCTCCCACACCCATCCCCCCATATCCCACCCCCATAAACCACCCCAAACCCTACCCTCCCACACCCATACCCCACCCTCCCACACCCAACCGCACCCCATCTCCCACACCCAACCCCACCCCATACCCCACCCCCAAACTCCACCCTCCCACACCCATCCCCCCCATATCCCACCCCATAAACCACCCCCAAACCCTACCCTCCCACACCCATACCCCACCCTCCCACACCCAACCCCACCCCCATAGCGCACCCTCTCACACCACCCCCCTACGCCATCGCCATACCCCACCCCCATACCCTACCCTCCCACACCCATCCGCACCCCATACCCACCCCCATACCCCACCCTCCCACACCCATCCGCACCCCATACCCCAATCCATACCCCACCTTCCCACACCCATACCCCACCCTCCCACACCATACCCCACCCTCCCATACACACCCTCCCACACCCACCCCATACCCCACCCTCCCACACCCATCCCCACCCCATACCACACCCTCCCGCACCCATCCCCACCCCATACCACACCCTCACACACCCATCCCCACCCTCCCACACCCATCCTCACCCCCATATCCCACCCCATACCACAACCCCATACCCCACCCCCCCACACCATCCCCACCCTCCCACACCCATCCGCACCCCATACACCAATCCATACCCCACCTTCCCACATCCATACCCCACCCCATACCACACCCCCATACCCTACCCTCCCACACCCATCCCCACCCCATACCACACCCTCCCACACCTATCCCCACCCCATACCACAACCCCATACCCCACCCCATACCCCATACCCCAACCTCCCACACCCATACCCCAACCCATACCCCACCCTCCCACACCCATCCGCACCCCAAACCCCAACCCATACCCACCTTCCCACACCCATCCCCACCCCATACCCACCTTCCCACACCCATCCCCACCCCATACCCCACCCCCATATCCCACCCCATACCCCACCCTCCCACACCATACCCCATCCCCATACCCCATACCCCACCCTCCCACACCCATCCCCACCCCTTTCCCCACCCACATACCCACCTTCCCACACCCATCCCCACCCCATACCCACCCCCATATCCCACCCCATACCCCACCCCCATATCCCACCCCATACCCCACCCTCCCACACCCATCCCCACCCCATACCCCACCCTCCCACACCCATCCCCACCCCTTACCCCACCCACATACCCACCTTCCCACACCCATCCCCACCCCATACCCCACCCCCATATCCCACCCCATACCCCACCCTCCCACACCCATCCCCACCCCATACCCCATACCCCACCCTCCCACACCCATCCGCACCCCAAACCCCAACCCATACCCACCTTCCCACACCCATCCCCACCCCATACCCCACCCCCATACCCCCATATCCCACCCCATACCCCACCCTCCCACACCATACCCCACCCCCATACCCCATACCCCACCCTCCCACACCCATCCCCACCCCCATACCCCACCCTCCCACACCCATCCCCACCCCATACCACAATCCCATACCCCACCCTCCCACACCCACCCCCACCCCATACCCCACCCGATACCCCACCCTCACACACCCATCCCCACCCCCATACCCCACCCTCCCACACCCATCCCCACCCCATACCACAATCCCATACCCCACCCTCCCACACCCACCCCCACCCCGTACCCCACCCCATACCCCACCCTCCCACACCCATCCCCACCCGATACCCCACCCTCCCACACCCATCCCCACCCCATACCCCAACCCATACCCCACCTTCCCACACCCATTCCCACCCCCACGTCATTGCCATCTCTCCACCCCATACCCCACCCCCCCACACCATCCCCCACCCTCCCACACCCATCCGCACCCCATACCCCAACCCAAACCCCACCTTCCCACCCCCATACCCCACCCTCTCACACCCATCCCCACCCATACCTCACCCTCCCTCACCCATCCCCACCACATACCCCACCCTCCCTCACCCATCCCCACCCCCACACCCCACCCCCATACCCCACCCCCATACCCCACCCTCCTACACCCATCTTCACCCCTACACTCCACCCTTCCACACCTATCCCTCACCCATACCCATAACCCTGCATCCTGCCCTCCCACCCCTCCCCACCTACATCCTCCCACGCCCGTCCCCACCCTCCAACACCTATTCGCATCCCCACCCCACACCCCATTCCCCTGCAGCCACCCCTGCCACCACTGCAACATGCCAATTGGGAACTTGCATTCTGTTCAAAAAAAAATCTGCAAATAACAAGCTGGTATCAGTAAAAGTGTTGTTAAATCCGCGACTCTAACTTTGGTCCCTCAGTAACGCGGTTGACTTTTAGCTTGCATTTAAAGCTACCATTCAGTTGCATCAGATGGTTTACAGGGCATTGGCGAGAAAACAATTTACTTAAGGAAGGATGTTCTTGCATTGGACGCAGCTCAGTGAAGGTTCATTGGGGTGGTTCCTGGGGATGAATGGTTGCCCTTTGAGGAGGTTGGGCCTCTACTGCTCAGAGTTTCGAAGATTGAGAGATGATTTTATTGAAACACATAGGGCGCGATTCTCCCGAGTCACGAAGACTCGGGAAGCTGGCGTCAAAAACGGGCGGGTTTGACACCAGCCTCCGCCCCCCCCCCGACCGGGAACCGATTCAGCTCCCCGGTCGGGGCTAGCATCGCGCGGCCGTGAACTCCGGCATCGCGGGCTTAACGATTTTCGTTAAGCCCGCTAGCCAGAGTTAGCGACGGCTGACGCGTCAGATGACGTCAGCCGCGCATGTGCGGATTGGACGACTCCAACCCGCGTATGCGCGGATGACGTCATCACGCATATGCATGAAACCCACGCATGCGCGGGCCGGTATGCCCCTCAGCCGCCCCGCGAATGGATACAGCGGGAGGGCGGAGGGAGAAAGAGTGCGCGGGGTAAGTACCCGCTGCCCGCGATCGGTGCCCACCGATCGCAGGCCCATGGCACCCTTGGCACGGCCGTGGTACTGCCGTGCCAATCGGTGCCGTGGTTCCCCAGATCGGGACTTTACGGCCGTTTTTACGAACGGTCAGGCCAGGTGTGTTTTACGTTCATAAAAACGGCCGTAAAGGCCTTGGAAATCGGCCCATCGGCCAGGGGTGAATCGCTGCTCGCCGTAAAAAAATGGCGGGCAGCGATTCGTGTCGGGAGGCGGGCGTGGGGGGGGGGGGGGGAGAATAGCGGGAGGGCGTCGGACCAGCATGGCCGTAAAAATTTACGCCGCCCGCCATTCTCCGCCCCGTCGTGAGTGCGGAGAATCGCGCCCATAAGATTCTGAGAGGGGGCTCAATCGATCAATTTTGCTTTATTCTTTCGTGGGAGGTGGGCCCCGTTGGCAAGGTCAGCATTTGTTACCCATGCCTAACTGCTCTTGATCTGTGAGTCTTGCTAGTCCATTTCAGAGGGCAGTTAAAAGTCAACCACATTGCTGTGGGCCTGGAGTCACATGTCAGCTAGACCAGGGAAGGACGGCAGAGTTCCTTCCTTAAAATGAATTACAGAGCCAGATGGGATTTCAACACCAACCGACAATGGCCACCAGCTTTATATTCCAGATTTCATTCATTGAATTCCGATTCCTTGAGCTGCTATTGTTGAATGTGAATCTAGTAGCCTTAGTCTCTGGGTTATTAGTTCAATAACATTACCATTATGTTGCCATTTGGGCAGCACGGTGGCATTGTGGATAGCACAATTGCTTCACAGCTCCAGGGTCCCAGGTTCGATTCCGGCTTGGGTCACTGTCTGTGCGGAGTCTGCACATCCTCCTCGTGTGTGCGTGGGTTCCCTCCGGGTGCTCCGGTTTCCTCCCACAGTCCAAGATTAGGTGGATTAGGTGCAGGTTAGGTGGATTGGCCATGCTAAATTGCCCTTCGTGTCCAAAATTGGCCTTAGTGTTGGGTGGGGTTACTGGGTTATGGGGACAGGGTGGAGGTGTTGACCTTGGGTAGGGTGCTCTTTCCAAGAGCCGGTGCAGACTCGATGGGCCGAATGGTCTCCTTCTGCACTGTAAATTCTATGAGATAGACTAGAGGTGGGGGACATAATTTCAAATTAAGTGGTATCTCAGTTAAGTCGGAGATGAGGAGGAATTTTTTCTCTCAGAGGGTCACTGGTCTTTGGAATTCTCTTCAACAGAGAGCAGTGGAGGCCGTATATTCAAGGCTGAATTAGACAGATTTTGATCGACAAGGGAGGCAAATGATATGGGAGAACAGACAAGAAAGTGGGGTTAACAGTTCAGATCAGCCATTGACTGGTGGTACATGCTCTCGGAGCCGAATGGACTACCCCTGCTCCTATTTTTCATATTTTCTTCCTTACATTTTCTTTCGAAGAGGGCTGTAGAAACATTGAAACATAGAAAATAGGAGCAGGAAGAGGCCATTCGGCCCTTCGAGCCTGCTCCGCCATTCATTATGATCATGGCTGATCATCCAACTCAATAGTCTAATCCCGCTTTCCCCCCCCCCCCATAGCCTTTGATTCCCTTCGCCCCAAGTGCTACATCTAACCGCTACTGGAAAACATGCAATGTTTTGGACTCAACTACTTCCTGTGGTAACAAATTCCACAGGCTCACCACTCTCTGGGTGAAGATATTTCTCCTCATCTCTGTCCTCAATGGTCTACCCGTATCCTCAGACTGTGACCCCTGGTTCTGAACACCCCCACCATCGGGAACATCCGTCCTGCATCGACCCTGTCCAGTCCTGTTAGAATTTTATAGGTTTCTATGAGATCCTCCCTCATTCTTCTGAACTCCAGTGAATACAATCCTAACCGTCTCAAACTCTCCTCATACGTCAGTCCCACCATCCCAGGGATCAGTCTGGTAAACCTTTGCTGCTCTATCTCTATAGCAAGAACATCCTCTGTCAGATAAGGCGACCAAAAAACTGCACACAATACTCCAGGTGTGACCTCACCAAGGCCCTGTATAATTGCAGCAGGACATCCTGCCCCTGTACTCGAATCCTCTCGCTATGAAGGCCAACACACCATTTGCCTTCTTTACCGCCTGCTGCACCTGCATGTTTACCTTCAGCGACTGGTGTACAGGGACACCCAGGTCTCTATGCACATTCCCCTCTCTCAATTTATAGCCATTCAGAATATAATCTGCCTTCCTGATCTTGCTGCCAAAGTGGATATCTTCTCGGGGAAATGGAGACGACAGAGAGCAAACAGGCATATCCCAGGACGGAATATTCAAAAATGAAAGGTCCTCACCTTTTCTATTCACCGTGGCAAAGTGTTGGGCGACTGGCCAGGAGAGTACCGTCATGGCTGCCAGGGCTCCAATATGCAGATATGGAGCAGTGACCTGGCACAACATGAATGCAAAAACAAATATTAAAAGCAAAGGTAAATAATGTCACAAGGACTTAGCAGTGTCGCGTAAATCAGCAATTTTCCCTCGACTCGCTTTTCTCTCTCGGCCAAAAGTCTTTCTGGACAGAATTCCTGCGCTCCATGCGCGGAGCAGCACGCAACCGCACGTCGCAGGCGTTGGTGTAAAGGCAACGCTCTCCCGACGTTAACCCGGGATGGGATCTATGGCCCTGCTCCCATATAGGAACTTTTCTCCTTCAGTCGAGGGCAGAGTGCGGGGTCGCCCTCCCCTACGAGCCAGATGTTTGCGGGCTGACAGCGCCACTCCAGAGATTTGGGCAGAAATATCAGGGCTGACGCTCCAGCGCAGTGCTGAGGAAGCACTGCGCTCTCCACCTTTCGGGGAAAACGTTAAGCCAACTGTCCTCTCAGGCCAACATAAAGTTGTCACAGTCACTACTTCAAGGAAGAGCACAGAGTTCTCCCTCAACTAACATCACACGGATTCAAAGTGATTGGTAGAAAGATTCAGAGGGGCGATGAGGAGAAGATGGTTCCCCCCCAGAGGGTGAAGTCATTGTCGGGATGTAAACTTCCAGCGCTCTGGACCAAATACTGGGAAGTCAGGTTAGGATTGGGCGTGTTCGTTTTCCAGCTGCCGCAGACACGATGGGCCGTGTCCTCTTTGACTTTCTACGATTCTATGATCATTAAAACAGAGTATCGGCTCATTATCTCGCTGCTGTTTGTAGGAGCTTGCTGAGCACAAATTGGCTGCCACCTTACCTACGCAGTGGTCAGCACTGTTGCTTCACAGCGCCAGGGACCCGGCTTGGGTCACTGTCTGTGCGGAGTCTACATGTTTTATGCACGATCAATTGCACGAAAGACTCAGATTGGTATAACTGTGGCTTTATTACAGTCAGATACGTGGCCTCCTACTGCAGCTGGTGAAATGGCCGATCAGGACGAGGACACACATATTTATACGGCTCCTTGTGGGCGGAGCTAGCCAGCAGGGGCTACCGGCGAACCTGTAGTGCAGGTCCTACCGTACATCCCCTAATACAGGTGCACAGTGGTTCACCACAACGTTCTCCCTGTATCTGCATGGGTTTCCTCCTGGTGCTCCGGTTTCCTCCCACAAGTCCTGAAAGACGTGCTTATTGGGTGAATTGGACATTCTGAATTCTTCCTCTGTGTACCCAAACAGGCGCCGGAGTGTGGCGACGAGGGGATTTTCACAGTAACTTCATTGCGGTGTTAATGTAAGCCTACTTGTGACACCAATAAAGATGATTATCTTTACGACAATGGTTTCACCATCACTGAATTCTAATTCCACCATCCGCTGTGGTGGGATTCGAACACAGGTCTCTGGGCTACTAGCCCAGTGACACCACTACACCACTGCCTCGCAAGCACGCTGTGTAAAAAGAATTTAATGAGATAATTAAGATCTGACTGCATGACATAAAACCGATTAAATTTAGCACTATCTCATTCAGAGAGAACACAGGATGATTTGCGGAAATGTAGGAAAAATGGTACACTGTAATCTCTCCAATCCAGGGACCTACTCTTCCGAACTATCATGGAGCCAGAGATCTTTCAAGCAATTTGATAATGGCCCTCGACATTGTCAGCGGCATTTTAGTTCAGCACTTTGGGAGTGGAAACAGGGAATATCGAGTATTTGGAAAAGTTTTTTTTTAAATTAATACGGCCTCACAATATTTTATCTGTTTTACACTTTGATGCGCAATCAATGACTACTAAGCAAGGTTGTAGTACAACTGAAGGCTTTAATAAGCTAGATGTTTCCCCCAGTAGCTCAGGTACAGAAAGGAAGCTGTTGGGGCTGCACGGGCTCTTATACCCCGCCTTGCAGGGCGGAGCTACCATACAGCTACCATACAGTCTTGACCAATAGACAACATGCATTATCCACCAATGGTGTTCCAGCATTGCTAGGTACCGTAATACCTCTAACCAGACTACCACACACTTCAGGTAAATATTTACATCTACAGTGGATCTGCGGTTCACACACTTGTGGTTCGGCAACCCAAGGTCATTCCAAAATTCAGAAAAGACTTGAGGTGGAATTTGGCCATTTTTGAGATTAGGTGAGGTGGTGGATGGCTCTGGCCAACCAGAATGGAGGGTCCCAGATTCTGTGCTTAGAACCTCATTAATGATGTATCAGCGAGTTCACCTTTCGACTGCCTCTGGTGGGCCCATTGCTGATCCATCCATCCTTAAAGCACTTCACTGGTTAGTTTGACAGCTGGGTACCTCGAAGTTACTTAAGCCCGAAGGGAGATGTTTTAAACAGTGCAGACAGCTGGGAGCGTGCGGAAGCTGTCAATCATAGCTCAGCGAAAGGAATTTCACTGATAAATGAATGAATGGCTTGCAGATCCAAGATCTGAGGAGGTTTAAACCTAACTGACTGGTTTTCTTATTCCAGGAATGCGTCAACTGACCAGCAGGATCTGGCGATTTGCATTCAGAGCGTATCTCCTCATCTCCAATTGTTTATTTATTTGTTCACTTTCTAGAGTCCAGCATTTGTTGCCGTCCCCAATTATCAGAGAAGGTGGTGGTGAGCTGCTTTCTTGAACTGCTGCAGGCCACGTGGTGTAAGTACGCCCACAGTGCTGTTACGGAGGGAGTTCAGGGATTTTCACCCAGTGACAGTGATGGAACGGTGATACATTTCCAACTCAGGATATGTATGGCATTGAGGGGAACCCGCGGGTGTTGCTGTTCCCACGTGTCCGCTGTCTTCGTTTTTCTAGGCGATAGAGGTGAGGGGTTTGAAAGGTGCTGTCTGTAGGTAAGTTCATGCAATGCATCTTGTAGATGGTACACACTGCGGCCATTGTGTGCTGCTGGTGGAGGATATTAATGGTTAAGGTGGCAAATGGGATGCGAATGAAGCGGGCAGCTTTGTCCTGGATGGTGTCGAGCTTCTTGAGTGTTGGAGCTGCATTCATCCAGGCTCTCTTGGACGCACTCCAGACTCGTAGATGGTGGACAGGCTTTTGAGAGTCAGGTGGTAAGTTACTCGCTGCAGGATTCCCGGCCTCTGACCTGCTCTTGTAGCCACAATAAATATGGGGAGGCAGTGTCATAGTGGTATTGTCACTGGGCTAGTTATCCAGATTAATTATCTGGGGACGCGCCACTGTTGATGGTGAAATTTGAATTGAACAAAAATCTGGAATTAAAAGTCTAACGATGACCATGAATCGATTCTCATAAATAACCACCTGGTTCACTTTGGGTAAGGAAATCTGCCATCCTTACCCGGTCTGACCTATATGTGACTCCAGACCCACAGCAATGTGGTTGACTCTTAACTGCCCCCTCAAGGGCAATTAATGACGGGCAATAAATGCTGGCACATGAACAAATTTTTAAAATCGATAACTAGTCCAGTTCAGAGTCTGATCAAAGGTAACTGTGTTGTACCTCGTGTCTTAATAAAGCTCGTAGTCTCAAAGGTGGAGAAGATGCTTTATTGTGAATTCGTTCTGTCTTCAGAGCTTAACGTACGGCTACCTCAAATGCTGCCTGCTTGTCCTGCTCCCAGTTCTCCCCTCCGTGAAGTGTGTCCTCACTTCCTGTCCCTGTGTATTTATAGCTCTCCCATGCTCCCTCTAGTGCTTGCTCAGTTGTATTGCATCTACACTGATACACAATCACCACAGTAACCACCAGGGTGTTGAAGATGGGGGACTAAGAGCATTAATAACAGAGTGCATCATGAACTCAATGTGAATTTACAAGCCCATGGAGAGGAGTTTGCTGGGACAACCATAGATGTGAGGAAAGGATGTGTCAACGGTGGATAGGGAATTGAAGGAACACCGCTTGAGTTTGGTCACATACCTGAAATGAGAGGGCAAAGGTGTTCCACTCCTCGTGCCACCGATGGTACAGGAAGCCGATAGCGACGGCACAAACACAGAGTACCACAACAATTCCAATCTGAGAGATAGGGAGAGAGAGAGAGCGTATTAATACCCGAGGATTAAAACTCACGTCTTTGCACCTGAATAAATTCAATGGGCGCGATCTAACAGAAAATGTTCTCATTCCGACAGTGCAGAAGGAGGCCAATCGGTCCATCGAGTCTAGATCCACCCTAACCCATAACCCAGTAACCCCACCCAGCCTTTTGGACACTAAGGGGCAATTTATCACGGCCAATCCACCTAACCCGCACATCTTTGGACTGTGGGAGGAAACCAGAGCACCCGGAGGAAACCCACGCAGACAGGGGGAGATCGTGCAATCTCCACACAGATAGTCACCTGAGGCCGGAATTGTGAGGCAGCAGTGCTAACCACTGTGCCGCCATGCTGCCCAGGTGGGTTTGTGCTGGGGGCATCTCCGGCTCTGTTGCCCAGTTCCCCACCACTATCTCACCACACTTAGTCACATTTTCGGGGCCTGGGGAGTTTCTCACCGGATCAACCCACACTTCGGGCGGAATTCACCGGCTGTTTACGCTGACGGGATATTCCGGTCCCACCACCGCCGCACCCCCGCCTCAGATCTCCCGGCGACAAGTGGCGCATTCAACGGGACATCCCGCTGACAATGGCGAGACCAGAAAATCCCACTGGTGGGCCGCCTCTGCCGCCTCCACCCCGGTCGGTTGCTCGGTAAAACCCTCCCTCGGAATTTCTTTCCGCCACTGGGGAGCTGAACTCGCCAGCCAGACCGGCTCCTCAGAGATCGGGGCGTCATTTTTAAAGGGTGCCCCGATCTTTAGGTGAGCTTGAGGGTCTCTAACATCCCCCACCCATGAGCAATCTCACCCCCCACACACGTGGGCACTACCCCACCATCACCCCCTCCGCCCCCAAGTGAGGACACCCTGCTATGCGGTCGCTGGGGACCCCTCCCTTTTCTGGCCTTCCCACGCCCACTTTCGGGCCCCAACCCCCCCTTCCTCTACCTCCACCCTTCACACACCCCCACCCTTCCGGGAGGCCCCTCATACACACCCTTCACCCCCCCCCCCCCACCCCACCTGTAATGCCCCCTTCATCCCACCTTTCATGGACGTGGCTGAACTCATGCCCTGGCGCTCGGCAGTGCCACCCTGGTACCCGGGCATCATGGCACTGCCACTCTGGCACTGCGTGTCCTCTTTGCCAATTAATTTCAAATGTGACCTCTAATCAATGGTCCATTTGTCAGGGCAACTATTTACTTCCTATTTCCTCTGCCATTTTGAATTCCTCGGTTAGATCTCTCCGGAAGCTTGTCTGCTCTAAGGTGAACACTCCCACCTTCCCCAATCTCTCCACATAGCTGAAGCCCCTCATCCCTGCTATCATCCTGTTAAATATCTCCTGTAGCCTCTCTCCAGGACTTCGACATCCTTCTTAAAGTGACCAGCAAGATTCCCAGGACGCAAAAAAAGGTCATGGAGATCCTCAACAGAAGTGAGTGACTGGCACTAATTGAGGGCACGAACTATCTGCCACGTTATGCCCAAAACACAGCGCGGCCTATAGATGCCGGGAGATCTCTCTTCTGGGATCTACCCTGCTCGCCATGCCTCGCGAGATCTAACACGATCCCCTGATCTACCCGAGGCATTGGGATCTAATCCCTTTGCTTCCGGGACCACGGGAGAGCACCGTTCAGTGCTGGTGACCCTCACAAACGGGGACCAGACAGAACGGCACATGTGGAGGGTCACCCAGTGGATCGGAGGCCCCCAGGTGGTTGCGCCTGGGGCAGGGTGGCAGCCTGGCACTGCTGGTGCCACTCTGGGTGCCACTCTGGCAGTGCCACCTGGGTTCCAGCCTGGCATTGACAAGGTGCCCAGGTGGCACTGGCAGATGCTGGGGCACTGCCAGGCTGGTAATGCTGAGGTGCCAGGCTGGTATATTTCCTCTGCCAGAGATCGGGTCTGGGGTGCTGATCGCGTGTGAGGTGAGGTAAGGACCACGTTTTAGGTGAGTTGGGGTTTTTTTTTTAAAATTGCACCCTGATCTCTTCCTGCACTGAGGAGTTCTGGTGAGTGAAGCTTCTCAGTACAGGAAACGGGGCGAAGTACAGCCTTGGTGGGGCGTTCCCCACTGAGGTCCCCAATTGAAACAGAGTCCCCATAAATAGGGTGATGTTTCTCGTCTAAGCGCCCTGAGAAAGGGGAATGACTACCTCAGGAATATGGAGAATCTACAGCACAGAATCAGGCCATTTGACCTGATTAACTTCTGCAGGTGTTTACAGGTCACGTGAGACATCTAGAGAATTTTTAAATACTGGTTTCACCTCGCCATTAGCCCTCAATCCTAATCACCCTCTGGAAATCCACTGATCTTGGAATCGAGAATTCCCGATACTTGCTTGAAGTTGTCTTGTTACACTCAAGGTTAGAGACAAATGCAAGTTTACGGTCAGTGTCATTGCAGACGACGTTAATTACGTTTCCTCACCTTTCTCCCTCCACCCATCGCAACCACAGCCCCCCTCCCTCACCACCCCAGTATCCCTCCATTCTCCTCCCCCTCGCAAGTCCTGCAGACTGAGAGCAGCCGAAAGTCATGGGGGCGTTACATTACCTTGTGACACCAGAATAGGTGCAAACGCTGGCCTTCGCTTAGCAAACAAATCGCCAGAACCTGCAAAGCACAAAGCAGAACATTTCATGGCTTCCGATCAAAATAAATACCATTGAGCTAGTTTTGCACAGAAACCACACAGTCCACCAGGAGCAAGATTCACCTTCATTCACATAGCGCCGCTCACAATCTCGGGGCATCCCGAAGCATTTAACAGCCAATCGAGCGTCTTTTGTGAGGTGCAGTCTCTGCTGCAATGGAGGAAACACAGCAGCTAATCTGTGCACAGCAAGATCCCACACACTTCGCCAGACTCTCCACGTCACGTATCCCAGGTATTATTCTCCTAAATTCCCTCTTGCAGCCACTCCAAGGCTTTGACATTCTCCCGAAAAAGTACAATGCCCAGGATTGGGCACACCCCAGCCGGGGCCTCCAAACGGGGCTCTCTAAAGTTTTGGCGGTCTCAGTTTCTCTGTATTTCCCTCTCTCACTTCAGGAATGAGCTCATTCAACCCTCTTGGCCTGTGTTGCTCAATCGTTCACTCAATCATGTGCAGTGTCTTTTCCTGTTTGGTCATGAGGGACAGCCCACCGTTGGGCTGTGTTGCACAGTTCACTTACCAGTAAGATTGCGATGTAAGTGAAAAACGCTCCTGCCACACCCAGGACCACCACGGACCAAGGAATCCATTTTCCACCATAAAAATTCCTGGGGAAGAGAAGAAAAAAGTAAGTTCCCCATCCAGAGTTTTGCACTTGCAATATTCTCACTTCTGATCGACAAGGGGGGGGGGGGGGTCAAAGGTCATTGGGAGGCAGGGGAGTGGAGTTAAGGCCACAATCCGAGTGGCCACGATCTTATTGGGTAGCAGTGCTGGCTTGAGGGGCTGAATGGCCCAGTTCCCAATTCCGGTACGGTTGGAAAACATTTTGCTCATTAAATCATACAACACAAAAGGAGGCCATTTGGCCTGTCAAGCCTCTGCTAGCCCCTCGAAGAAGCTGTACAATGCCCTACTTCCCCGATACCTTGACTTTTTTTCCTTTTTTTTAAAAAGATGTAGGAAATTCCCTCCTGCAAGCTCCCACTAATTCTGCTTCCAACACCCTTTCTAAGTGTGTCCAGAGCATAACACCTCACTACATCAAAACAAATCTCCCGGATCTCTGCTTCCTTCACCATTTACCATAAGTCTGTATCCTTTGGTTACTGGCTCTCCAGCCACTGGAAAGTTTCCCCCCGAACTACTCTGTCAAAGCCCTCCACAATTCTGAACGTCTGTATCAAACCTCCCCTTAGGGTTCTCTGCGCCAACAACCCCAAAGCCTCCAGCCTCACCATACAACAGGAGTCCCTCATCCCTGGTATCAAATCTGGCAAATCTCCTCTGCGCCCGATCGATGTTCAATGCCTTGGTATCCTTCCTCACGTGCAGTGCCTGGAACTGCACACAATACTCCAGGTGAGGCCTAACCAGCCATCTGTAAAGTTTGCCCACAGGTTCCCTGACTTTGCCCTCTGTGCCCCAATTTGTAAAGCCAAGGATCTGGCATTTCGAACGGGCTCATTGACTTGTTCTGCCCTTGTCAAAGCTTCATATCTGTCAGTGACTAGTGCGTTTGTGCTCACCATCCCAATATCCTTCGTCCATTATATGGAACAGCCCAGTAGATATAGGGACGACACGGTGGCACAGTAGTTAGCACTGCTACCTCACAGCTCCAGGGTTTCTGGCTCAATTCCGGCCTCGGGTGGCTGACGGTGGGACCTGCCGGCCCCGTCGACAGCACCAACCTGCCACGGGTTCCCCGGCAACGGAGGGTACGGAGAAAGGGAAACTGTCGACAGTGGCCGGACCGTAAGATCCCGCGATCGGCCAATGGCGGACCACCTCCACAAAACACACCTTGGTACCTGGCTAACCGATATCGGGAGTTGTGGAAATAAACTTACAGACAAAACTGCTTATTAGATGATGGCAGTATTGAGTTCTATTTCGGTTTGGCAAGTAGCTTCTCCTTCTTGAGTTCTGTGACCCAAGGCAGGCTGGCCCTTGGCGATTATTTGCCAAAGTACAGCAAAGAAACCGTGAGTTTTACTGGAGGTCGGGGCACAGCGACTACCTCAGCTGGAAGGTGGGTCAAGTCCTGTGGGTGTTGGCGTGATGCTGACCCTCAGCTGGAAGGTGGGTCAAGTCCTGTGGGTGTTGGCGTTATGCTGACACTCAGCTGGAAGGTGGGTCAAGTCCTGTGGGTGTTGGCGTGATGCTGACCCTCAGCTGGAAGGTGGGTCAAGTCCTGTGGGTGTTGGCGTTATGCTGACCCTCAGCTGGAAGGTGGGTCAAGTCCTGTGGGTGTTGGCGTGATGCTGACCCTCAGCTGGAAGGTGGGTCAAGTCCTGTGGGTGTTGGCGTTATGCTGACACTCAGCTGGAAGGTGGGTCAAGTCCTGTGGGTGTTGGCGTGATGCTGACCCTCAGCTGGAAGGTGGGTCAAGTCCTGTGGGTGTTGGCGTTATGCTGACCCTCAGCTGGAAGGTGGGTCAAGTCCTGTGGGTGTTGGCGTTATGCTGACCCTCAGCTGGAAGGTGGGTCAAGTCCTGTGGGTGTTGGCGTTATGCTGACCCACACACTAGCGCTCTCACTAACCGAGCTAACCATCTCCTCCCTTTTGCGAGGAAGTAAAATGTAGTTTCAAAACCTCAACTTATTTTTTACTGCGGTTATGAAAAATCAAGTCACTACTTATTTCCCTATTTTTCTCGTTCCCTCCCTGAAGAGGCTGAGCTCTGGTACCTGGACTGCTGACAGTCCAGGGTTTGAACATCTGACCATCAGACCTGCATTAGCATAGTAATACGCTGAAGAGAGCCCTTACCCACGAGAATGGTTATATATTTATACTGCAATCCATTTAAAAATCTTGCATTTGGGCTGTCAACCTTTTACATTATAAATTCCTTTAACACACAGCGGCGCAGTGCTTAGCACTGCTGCCTCACGGCACCGAGGACCCGGGTTCGCTCCCCGCCCTGGGTCACTGCCTGTGTGGAGTTTGCACATTCTCCCCGTGTCTGCATTGGTTTCACCCCAACAAACCAAAAGGATGTGTAGGGTGGGTGGATTGGCCGCGCTAAATTGCCCCTTAATTGGAAAAAAAAATGAATTGGGCACTCTAAATTTATTATAAAAGAACTAAAAATAAATTCCGATAACATTTTACTATAGTACAAGGGATGTGAAACTTCAGTTAAGGAGGTGTTCAAGATCATGGCGGGTATTGAATAGGGATATTGAAAAGTAAATAAGGAGAGGCTGGTTCTGGGGGCAGAGAGGTAGTACCAGAGGAAGAGAATTGGTAAAAGAACCAGCATGTAACAAATTTGTAAATCTAATAAAAACCTGACCGACAATGCTGCTGGTGGACATAAGATTGGAACTTTGACAGACGCAGGCCCCTGGCATCGGCCGAGCCTGGGGAAAGCCACATGTGGTTAAAGTGCCCATTTTTATTTTGAGCATTGTTAATTTAGAGAGACCCTAGATACGTATCACTGAAGATCTCTCTGATGATGTACATAATTCAAGTTTGTACATAATGTAAGGGGCCGGTTTAGCTCACTGGGCTAAATCGCTGGCTTTTAAAGCAGACAAAGCAGGCCAGCAGCACGGTTCGATTCCCGTACCAGCCTCCCCGGACAGGCGCCGGAATGTGGCGACTAGGGGCTTTTCACAGTAACTTCATTGAAGACTACTCGTGACAATAAGCGATTTTCATTTCATTTCAATGTTATGCATGACCGCCAACCAGTAGGTGGCAGTGTAAACCCATCACGTCACCATGTGATCTGGGAGTTGGGAGTAGGTTGTGCTGGGAGATAAGACATATTTGCAGTAGTTCCACAATAGTTGTAGTTGTTTAGTGTTAGTTGTTTACTATTGTATTTATCCTAGTTATCTTACCACGCAGTTGTTCCACAATAAATTATTTTAAACTACATGTTCTGCAGTTCATCATTGACTTCATACAGGACGTGACAATCTCCACAAGCAATCCTGATTTAACACATTGGGACCTGCGTCGCAGTGACTAGTTTGTTAATGACTTGAGAAAATCAGAGTTGAGAGAGCGTCTCCTGCCAATGCCCCACAGCCCGATGTGGCTCCTAAAATGTTTGCCCAGCCCTTGCATAGGTTGTGTGCTCAAGTCTCTGGGGTTGGGATTCAACCCCATGCCCTGCCAACTCCGAGCCGTTGAAAGGCAACGGACCCTGCCAACCCAGATGGGTGAGTTCAGAACTCAGCCCGCCATCAAGTGCCAAATCCAAGATGGCAGATCCACCTCAAAGTGCCGCCAGGGGCAACCGCTGAACTTTGCTGCTGGCAATTCCACTTAGCAACGCCAGGGAACAGCCATCCAAGCAGCTCTGTGGGCATTGCCGTTTGTCATGCGGTTTCTACGGCACCAATCCTGAAAGGGAAAACAGTTATCCCACGCCGCGGAACGCTCCACAAGACCAGGGACTCACCAATCAAAATCATTGTAGTCATTCTTTGCTTCACCCCAGAAGTACAGGAGCACAAATGCCAGGCCAAAGGTCACCACCAGGATTCCGAAGCAGAAAAATTCAAACTGGAGGAGGAAGGAATAGCAATGGAAGGAAATTAGGAAACTGTAGAATCGAATGGCATAGAATTAGGCCACGGGCCCATCATTAGAATTAGAATTAGAACAGTACAGCACAGAACAGGCCCTTCGGCCCTCGATGTTGTGCTGAGCAATGATCACCCTACTCAAGCCCACCCTATACCAGTAACCCAACAACCCCCATTAACCTTATTTTTTAGGACACTAAGGGCAATTTAGCCTGGCCAATCCACCTAACCCGCACATCTTTGGACTGTGGGAGGAAACCGGAGCACCCGGAGGAAACCCACGCACACACGGGGAGGACGTGCAGACTCCGCACAGACAGTGACCCAGCCGGGAATCGAACCTGGGACCCTGGAGCTGTGAAGCATTTATGCTAAACACCATGCTACCGTGCTGCCCTATGTCCATGTCAATCTGTCCAATTGGTCTAACTATTCTTTCCCCAGAGCTCTGCAAATCTTTCCTGTTCAAGTACTTATCCAATTTTGAAAGACACAATTGAATTTGTTTTCCAGGCAGCGTGTTTCCGATCACAACAGCATGCTGCGTGTAAACAATATTCATCTCCCATTCTCATTCTTTACAAATGTCTTGTGGCCTTTGGTTGTTGAACCTCCTGCTAGTGCAAACGATTTCAAACTATTGGGTTCAGCAAACACATTTCCCAGTTGAACATCTCCGTTAACCCTCTCCTTAACCCTCTCTGCTCTCTGCCAATTCTGAAGGGTTGGTTATCTTTGTCACTCTGAGTTACGCGAGAACATATTGGGATAAGGAAAACACATTTCAAAGGCAAGCTTGTTCTTCTAATACTCTCATCGTCAAAGCGAAAACTGTACTTTGAGCCCCCTCTTTATTTGAAACCTTTTGCCTCTCCTGGTAGATAGCGCAGCACGGTAGCACAATGGTTAGCACAGTTGCTTCACAGCGCCAGGGTACCAGGTTCGATTCCCGGCTTGGGTCACGGTCTGTGCGGAGTCTGCACGTTCTCCCCGTGTCTGCGTGGGTTTCCTCCGGGTGCTCCGGTTTCCTCCCACAAGTCCTGAAAGATGTGCTGTAAGGTAATTTGGACGTTCTGAATTCTCTCTCTCTGTAACCGAACAGGCACTGGAGTGTGGCGTCGAGGGGACTTTCACAGTAACTTCATTGCAGTGTTAATGTAAGCCTACTTGTGACAATAAAGATTATTAAAATTATTAATTTGGTATGGCTGAGTAGAGGAAGTATATCCAAAACTCGTTCCTAAGGTGCTCTTCACAAATTTGAATTTATCTCCTTCATCCTTAACAGCCTGATGCAGTCTAAAATTGTAGACTAGAGATATGTTCGTGCCACCCCCTTTTTCTAAGCATCGGACAACCACTTGCATTTATCTAGCGCCTGAAATTTCACAGGAACGATTATTGTAGATCACGACGTATAGGACGACTCGGCATGTGACTCAACCCCTTTTTCAGCCACAAACTGATACACTTGCACTCGTATCCAACAGTTTTAGATGTTGTAATTATTGGTATCTTATAACCGAGCACAAGGGATCGAGCAGGCGAAACGGGCAGATGTGTGGGAGATAAAGACACATCTATTCTTTGCGTCAGATATCGATGACAGTTCAAAATGGTGACCACGCACACCCATTAATAGTAGTTCAATTTTATACTTGGTGTATATATTGTGGTGATATGCATATGCATAGCAATGTATATAGTTGGATGCAAGACCTCCGACCAGCAGGTGGGGACAGTGATCCACCGTGTGACTCCACAGATCAACAGTTGGTAGTAAGTCATACTAAAAGACGGTCACATTAGAAGTAGTTCCAGGAGAATTCACTTATTCATCCGTTTGTATTATAGTTTCTTTAGTAACCTTTCCACGTGTTCATTTTGTTAGTCAAAGAACTAGATGTTCTGTGTGCATCTTTACCACGGCCACAACATAGAGCATAACAGTGGACCCCAGTTCTCAAGGCTTCAAAAGCCAACTTATACGCCGACATAAAATGTCGGAGCCGAAGTAGGCCATTCGGCCCATTGAGTCTGCTCTGCCATTCAATGACATCATGAATGATCTGATGTGATAATCCTCAACTCCACTTCCCCCCTTATCCCCATAACCCTCGATTCCCTTACTGACTAATAATCAGCCTTGAACATACTTAACGACCCAGCCTCCACAACTCCCTGCAGTAAAGAATTCCACAGATCAATTACCTTCTGAGAGAAAAAAATCCTCCTCATCTGTCTTAAATGGGTGATCCCTGAGTCTACGATTTCAAGACGGTCGGCAAAGGAGCTAAGAGTAAGATGAGGAGAAACATCTTTACTCAGAGAATTATTGGGGTTTGGAATGCGCTGCCTGGACAATGGTGGAGGTGGATTCCACAGGAGGTTTCAAAAGAGAGTTGGATATGTATTTGATATATACAGTGGGGAAGCACAGTAGCACATAGGGTAGCACTGTTGCTTCACAGCTCCAGGGTCCCAGGTTCGATTCCCGGCTTGGGTCACTGCCTGTGTGGAGTCTGCACATCCTCCCCGTGTCTGCGGGGGTTTCCTCCGGGTGCTCCGGTTTCCTCCCACATGTCCCGAAAGACGTGCTGTCAAATGAATTGGACATTCTGAATTCTCCCTCTGTGCACCCGAACAGGCGCCGGAGTGTGGCGACTAGGGGCCTTTCACAGTAACTTCATTGCAATGTAAGCCTACTTGTGACAATAAAGATTATAAAAATAAAAATGAGGGCTTCGGAGATGGGGCTGGAGAATGGGACTAGCTGAGTAACTCTTTTGGGAGACGGTGCAGACACGATGGGCCGAATGGCCTCCTTCTGTGCTGTAAATAACAACATAGAAACAAACAAAAAGTAACCAAAAAAAAACCAGACAGAAATCAATAAAATGCACCTTTGGCCTAATTACAAAATAAATACTGCAGAATATTGATCAGATGCAACATTAGAAAAATTGTTTACTCAGTTGCAAATAAATTGTTTAACCAGCGAAAGCCGTGTTCTGCCTTCAAAGAACAGAATGAAAGGTAGTAATTGTAGTCACTGGCGCCTTTGAGGGGTGATCGTCTGAAGGGTCATGTGACCCACTCATCCAATCGGTAGTTGCCACGTGGAATCGCCGAGCAGAACACGGGGCGTTTGCTCAGTTCGATCCAAGAGGCAAACTGGCAGCTCCGTGGCTGTACGCTGTAAATAACATGCCATTTACAGAGGCACGGTGGCACAGTGGTTAGCACTGCTGGCTCACAGCACCAGTGACCCGGGTTCGATTCCGGCCTTGGGTGACTGTCTGTGCGGAGTCTGCATGTTCTCCCCGTGTCTGCGTGGGTTTCCTTCGGCTGCTCCGGTTTCCTCCTACGGGCCAAAGACGTGCAAGTTAGATGAATCGACCATGCTAAATTGCCAATCGTTAGGTGTGGTTACGGAGTTTCAGGGATAGGGCTGGGGAGTGGGCCCAGGTCGGGTGCTCTTTCGGAGGGTTGATGCAGACGCGATGGGCTGAATGGCCTCCTTCTGCACTGTAAGGATTCTATTCTATGATAAACATTTGTTGTTTGTACCTAACTAGTGGGCCAAGTTACCACATTTGGTGCCCAGGTAAAGGATAGCAGCAAGTTTGCTTGTAAGATTATTGGTTCAGACTCTGGTCAAGTTGAAGTCAAGTTTATCAGTAGAATTTAGCTGCAGACACGCCCGTCTTCGGTACAGTGGATCCCTTCAACGCCTCGGCTGAAGATTAGTTGCAATATGTTGAGCGACTGGAATTTTTCTTCAGAGGAAAGGGAGTTGAGGAGGAAGGTAAGAAGAAAGCGATATTGTCAAGCATGTGCGCAAGCCACGCTTACAATTTAATTCTTAGCCTTACAACACCAAATGCACCATTTAGAGAGATTGTGAATTTAGTAAAAGGGCATTCCCACCCAAAACAATCCGTGATTTTGCAACAACTAAAATTCAATTCCATGGGGGGAGCCCCAGGGGAGACCATTACAACCTGCATGAGAAGGCTTCGAACAATTGCGACTTTGGAACAACTTTAAATGATATGCTGAGGGATCGCTTGGTTTGTGGAGTCAATGAGAAGGCAAAGGAAGTTGCTGGCAGACACCAAGGTTAATTTTAAAAAGGCATTGGAAATAACGTTAGCAATAGAGAGTGTTGCAAAGGGTGCCCAGGACGTTCAGAGCCAGCAGCAAGGCACAGTTAGCACAAGAATCTACAGACAGCAGTGGTGCCAAAAGCAAAGCCACAATTTTAAACCGGGAAACAAATATAGAAGCTGGGAGAGTTAGAAGATTCAGGAGAATTAATGAACTGCCTCGGATCGGTACAGAATGTTACAGGTGTGGGGGAAATCACTCTCCAGAGGTTTGCAGATTGAAGAAGCGGAATACATTTGCGTGTTGGCGGAAGGGTCATTTGAAGCACAGATGCCAGGGTAAGCAGAACCCGCCTAGTAGCAACAGAATGAGCAGTTCAGCATCAGTACATAGCGTTGAATATTTTTCTGCCAGTGATCAGAACGTTCAGGAGATGAATAGTGTGAAGACGGACATGGTAGCCTCCATTACAGCGGTGTTATTGGTCAATGGAAGACCATCAAGAATGGAAGTAGACGGCTGCTATCACAGTAGGGAAGCAGACCTACAGATATCTTCAAGAAGGCATTAAAAGCCACTGAGGCTGCAGAATACATCAGCTGGATTGGCTACCTACGTGGCGGAGGCCATAAAGTTAGTAGGGACGACACCTATGAGTTATGGGCAGCAATCTGTCCAACCTCCATTAATCGTGGTTTCTGGCCAAGGACCAAGTCCAATGGGTCATGACAGGCTCCAAGGAATTAAACTTAACTCGTTGGAAATTTTTCAGAATTTAAGAATGGGACCAGCATGAAGTAATCGGGAAGGATCAGGATGTTTTTCAGGGTGAGCTGGGAAAAATCAAAGATTTAAAGGCAAAAATCCAGAAGCCATCCCCATGTTTTTCAGGGCTAGGCCTGTGCCCTCTGTATTGCTGTTGTGTCTCCGAGCTAGAAACGTGTGAAGAACTGGGTATCAGCCAGACAGTCCAGTCTGTAGAAAGGGCAGCCCCCACTGTGCCTGTTGTTAAACCAGATAAGACAGTCTGCACCTTCGGGGACTATAAATTAATGATAAACCAAGCAGCAAAGCTGGACAGATATCATATTCCAAAGATAGAGGATTTATTTGCAAGACTGGCTGGAGGACATTCATATACGAAACTGGATATCAGTCATGCATATCAACAGTTGGAGTTGGATGATGCTTTCGGAGGATAGGTGGTTTTAATGTCCACAAAGGATTATATCACTTGCCTTTCGGCGTTTCAATGCCATATTTCAGAGCACCATGGAACGTTTATACAGGACTTGCCACGTGTCGTTGTATATTTGGATGGCGTACTGATTACTGGTGCAACCAAAGACGAACATTTGGATAATCTTGAAGAACTACTGAGAAGATTTCAGGACGGGAAAAGTTTACCTAAAAAGAGAAAAATGCACTTTCCAAGCCAGCAAAGCCGCTTCCCTCGGTTACCGTGTGGATGCCCAGGGACTGCATCGGGCAAAGTAAGGGGAATAAAACCCCTTACCCGGGGCAGCACGGTAGCATTGTGGATAGCACAATTGCTTCACAGCTCCAGGGTCCCAGGTTCGATTCCGGCTTGGGTCACTGTCTGTGCGGAGTCTGCACGTTCTCCCCGTGTCTGCGTGGGTTTCCTCCGGGTGCTCCGGTTTCCTCCCACAGTCCAAAGATGTGCGGGTTAGGTGGGTTGACCATGATAAATTGCCCATTGTGTCCAAAATTGCCCTTAGTGTTGGGTGGGGTTACTGGGTTATGGGGATAGGGTGGAGGTGTTGACCTTGGGTAGGGTGCTCTTTCCAAGAGCCAGTGCAGACTCGATGGGCCGAATGGCCTCCTTCTGCACTGTAAATTCTATGAAAAGAGAGATTGGATTCTAGGTTAATTAATATGGACATTTCCTTCCCAATCTGTCAATGCTATTGGCTCCTTTACACGTGTTACTGAAGAAACACTAGAGATGGTTTTGAAAGCACCAGAGAGATGCATTTAATAAGGTCAGGAAACTATTACATTCATCCTGTCCACTGGTACATTTTGACTCATCCAAGAAGTTAGGCTAATGTGCGATGCCTCCCCATACGGCATTGGGGCAGTTTTATCTCACAGAATGGATGACGAGCTTGAGAGGCCTTTGGATACGTGTCAAGAACCCTTTCAGAAGCTGAGAAAGGGGATTCACAGATGGAAAAAGAGGGACTGTCTGTTATGTACAGATTGAGAAAATTCCTCCATGTGCCGAAGGAAGGCATTTTACTGGGTCACAGACCACAAGCCACTGTTGGGTCTTTTCAAGGAGGGCAAGGCTCTTCTGTCGACTGTGTCAGCAGGATCCAGCGCTGGGCATTAGCGTACAGGCCCTGCCTACACTCGACACAGATACATCTCCAGCAGAACTATGTATGGGTCAAAGTTTAGAACTAGGCTCAGCTTGGTATTCCCAAGTTTAGCGAGGAGATTAGAGACAAAACAGGGCAACTAAAAGAGGAACCATGATTCAGCTAAAGATGAAAGATCTTTTGAAATAGATGACGCAGTTTGTGTGAGAATTTTGGGAGTGGGCCAAGCTGGGTTCCAGGAATCGTTGTGGCAAAGTCCGCACCGATGTCTTGTGAAGTAAGTGGTGTAAGAGTCCTTCCTGTTTGTATCCTCTGTTCCCATTTTCTTTTATTATTTTTGGTCCATGGACCCATAGTCAGAATGTGCCTTTAAGCAGAAGACCCAAGATGGAGTAGTCTGCTTGTTGGGACAGTCTGTCCCTAGGTCTTGTGTTTTGGCGAGGAGAAACCAGGGGCTGGATTCTCTGCACCCCGACGCCAAAGCCACGTCCGGTGCCGGGGCGGAGAATTCATTTCCACGTACGGAATCAGGACCGGCTGCGGTTCCACGATTCTCCGGCCCCCAAAAAGCAGCGGACCCGGGGAGTACGCCGCGCTGCATATCCCCAACCTGCGGCCATGGCCAGAGGCCCGCCCCACCATTCTCCACCCCCGACCGGCCGAAGTCGTGACGGCGTGGGTCTAATCTGGTCCAGCCGATCGGGATAGTCACGTGGCGGCTGTGGGCTCAGTCCGCAGCCGCCATGGTCGGGGGGTGGGCTGATCAGAGGGCATGGCGGGGGCCTTATACGGCACTGGGCTACTTTTGGGCGGGCAGACTGGATTGTGCGTGCGGCCGATCGGGAGCACTATTTTGGAGGCCCAGCTCCGCAATCTGAGTCCGCCATGGAGCACGGAGCGGCCGCTGGTGACCACCGCCGTGTGCATGCGCGGCCTCTTACCCGGAAGTGCGGGGGCCGTATCTGCAGCTAAAGCTGCTAAATTCACGACGTGTCCCTGCCATGCCCCTGCAGGGCTATGAAGAAGTGGCCTTTTCGCGCCAGTTTTTCTGGCGTGAAAGGCCACAGATTGTACGACGTCGTGGGGACATAGTCCCTGAAACAGAGAATCCAGCCCCAGATGTTTCGGTGCCGAGTGGATCTTAGGAACCAGCTTTGGAGGAAGTTGATTCGATTGGCCAGAGATAGTGTTCTGCCTGACAACAGTCAGTCATTGGTCCCTGCGTGATGCTTTCTGAGGGAGTTCACAGAAGTGATTAGAGATTGGAAGGAGAAGGAACAGTCTCTCTTCTTATCGTTGCTGAAGTAAAGAACTGCTTTATTGTTCTAAAACCAGTGAATGCCTGGCACATTTTTGCCATAAATGATCTTGAATCTACAGAAAAAGTAGACAACCTTGTCAGAGAAAACCATCTCAAGCCTAGAAGGAATAAGTACTAAAATGAAAACTGGAAGCCATCCCAATGGATCAAAGATCCTTTAATTTTTATTCATATTTTCTTTACCTCTCAATCACCCTTTCCCCTCTGTGTTGTTTGTCTGTCTGAGTGTATATACAGAGATTGGGAAAAGTTAGAAAGGGGAGTTGGGAAAGGGGCATTAGATAGTCAGTTATATTTTCCATTGGTTTAATTATAATATGGTACATAATAAAAGGTTACTTGTTTTAAATTACAAACCTGGTGACTAGTTTATTATTTCCAAAGATCTGTAGAGGGACAGGTAGTATTGAGGAAGCAAGGGGTCTGCAGAAGGGTTTGGACAGGTTAGGAGAGTGGGCAATGACGTGGCAAATGAAATACAATGTGGAAAAGTGTGAGGTTATGCACTTTGGAAGGAGGAATTTTGGCAGACTATTTTCTAAATGAGGAAATGCTTAGTAAATCAGAAGCACAAAGGGACTCGGGAGTCCTTGTTCATGATTCTTTTAAGGTTAACGTGCAGGTTCAGTCAGCAGTTAAGAAGGCAAATGCAATGTTAGCATTCATGTCGTGAGGGCTAGAATACAAGACCAGAGATGTACTTCTGAGGCTGTATAAGGCTCTGGTCAGACCTCATTTGGAGTATTGTGAGCAGTTTTGGCCCCGTATCTAAGGAAGGATGTGCTGGCCTTGGAAAGGGTCCAGAGGAAGTTCACAAGAATGATCCCTGGAATGAAGAACTTGTCGTATGAAGAACGGTCAAGGACTCTGGGTCTGCACTCGTTGGAGTTTAGAAGGATGAGGGGGGATCTTATTGAAACTTACAGGATACTGCGAGGCCTGGATAGAGTGGACATGGAGAGGATGTTTCCACTTGTAGGAAAAACTAGAATCAGAGGACACCATCTCAGACTGAAGGAACGATCCTTTAAAACTGAGATGAGGAGGAATTTCTTCAGCCAGGGAGTGGTGAATCTGTGGAACTCTTTACCGCAGAAGGCTGTGGATGCCAAATCATTGAGTGTCTTTAAAACAGAGTTAGATAGGTTCTGGATTAATAAGGGGATCAGGGGTTATGGGGAGAAGGCAGCAGAATGGGGATGAGAAAAATATCAGCCATGATTGAATGGCGGAGCAGACTCGATGGGCCGAGTGGCCTAATTCTGCTCCTATGTCTTATGGTCTTATTAGGCTCAGCCAAGGACCTTGGTTATTTTAAATAAACTCTTTTTTCACCCGTGTTGTGACTCTGGGTCAAGTGGGGCTAGAATTGATCGTGCGGGGTGATGTGACATTGTATTGGACAGGACTTTGCAAAAACGTGGACCACCTGCGTGGGCAAGAGTCACCCCAAAAGCCAGCCTGACTCGCTGCTGACAGCCGGAGGCGTTGGTGGGTGCCCGGGAAGTCACATTTCCAACGGAAACAGAAGAGGTTAAAACCTCAGTTCCAGAGGAGACATCAAGCGTGACAGTTTGGGTAGTAACTTCCCCGACAGAAAGCAGCCCAGTCGGTGAAGTTGAGCCGTCCTACGAGGAAGTGGAAACCACCAGAGAGACTGAGCTTTTGATGGACTGATTAAAAATACTCATTGCTGTAAATTATGGGGAACTGTATAAGTTGACTATCATTCTGTGCATTGAAGAACTTAGGGGGGAGGGAAACAGTAGCTAGCCTTTAAGGGGCGATCTTCTGAAGGGTCGTGGGACCCGTTAGTCCAATCGGTAGATAGCACGCAGGAATCACCGAGCGGAACGCGGGCGTTGGCTCCGTTCGATCCACGAGGCAGACTGGCAGCATTGTGGCTGCACTATTCTGTACACAGCAGGTCATGTAAATATACTAGAGCTGGATTCTCCGTCAGCAGGTCCCTCCGTTTCGCTAGCAGCTCGCTCACGCCCGCAGATTTCCCGATGGCGTGGGGTTGCACAGAATGGGAAACCCCATTGGCCGGCTGGCAGGACGGAGGACCCCGCTGTCGGCAGGGGCGTGCCACGTCAGAAAATGGGCGCGGCGGGACGGAGAATCTCGCCCTTGTTGATTTACCCAACAGTGGAGCCAAGTTACTCCGGCAGTCACCTTGCAGTGGACAATAGGTGCCAAGTGTAGTGCTTCAGCGAATCTAATCCATGGGGTGCAGAGCAAGTGGTGTTTGCAACGCTCATCATACATTGGTTCTCTGAGCGAGCATTCTACCTCGTCCCACTCCCCTGCCTTATCCCCCGAACCTTGCTCGTTCTTCCTTTACCGGTAGCAATCCAATTCCCCTTTGAATACCTCGGTCTAACCTGCCTCCACCGTCCTCTCAGGAAGTTCGCTCCACACTCCAATCACACACTGGGTGAAAACATTCTTGCTCACATCACTTTTGCCAGTTATTGTGAATCTGCCTTCTCTAGTTCTTGATGCTCTCTTGAGTGGGAACAGCTTCTCGCTCTTTACCCTGTCCATACCCCTCAGGATGTTCAATGCCTCAATCAAGACTCCTCTGGGCCTTTTGATCGCCAAGGAAAACAGTCCTAACCCCTCCAGTCTATCCTCATAAATACAAATTTATCCATCTCTGTCTGGAACATACTCAAAGACCAAGACTCAAAAACCAAAGTTAGTCTAAGTAACAATGACCTTGGCAACTGTCTCTGATTGGGGTAATAACTCATCTGCTTCACCCATGTCCTTTAGGTAAGGAAATCTGCCGTCCTTATCCGACCTGGCCGACAGGCGCCGGAATGTGGCGACTAGGGGCTTTTCACAGTAACTTCATTGAAGCCTACTTGTGACAATAGGCGATTTTCATTTTTTTTTTCATATGGCTCCAGACCCACAGCAATGTGGTTGCCTCTTAAATACCCTCTGAAATTGCCAGGCAAGCCACTCAGTTCAAGGGTAGTTATGGATGGTCAACAAGCACAGGCAATGTCGACATCTCACCAAAGAATAAGTTTTTAAAAACATTCTAACAGGGACTAAAAATTGTCGGAGTAGCTTTTACCAGAAATGGAATTACGACTTCCCCAAATAGTTAAAAGAAATGACCGAAACAAAATGGCTTATCCCAAGAATTCAGGAGGAACACCTTCATTAGGGAACGTACCCCGACATGTCATAATGAGACCAGTAAGGAAATGGATCTCCGGTCAGAGTGAAAGAATTAAGAGAGGTGATTGATAATTTGGTTCCAACTGGCTCGCGATGAATTCTTTCAAGTGAGCACTGGACCTGTTTCTGGTTGGGGCATTCCATGGGGCACCACAGTCACATGGTACAAGCTGGATGGGCCACAGAGCATTTCCCTGTCCGTCAGTCTCCACGTGCTCGGGTTTTGAACTTTGCTGCCTGTGTCCCAACGTGCACAGGGTCTCGTTCACCCATCATCCCTCCCCCCCCCCCCCCCCCACCCCACCGTGCCCACTGACCTACACTGGCTCCCAGTCAAGCAATGCCTCTATTTTAAAATTCTCATCCTTGTTTTCAATCCCCTTTATGGCCTCGCTCCTCCCTATCTCCGTGATCCCCTCCGGCCTGGAAAACCTCCGAGGTGTTGGCACTATTCCACCTCCTTAAGCACCTCTGATTTTAATCACCCGCTGTTTGGTGGCCATGCCTTGAAGCACGTTGGCCATAAACTGTGGAATACGCTCCCTGAAACTAGAACTGGGGGCACAGTTTAAATATGAGGGGTCTCTCATTTAAGGTGGAGATGAGGAGGAACGTCCTGTCTCAGAGGGTCATTGGCCTTTGGAATTCTCTTTCTCAGAGAGCAGTGGAGGTTCGATCATCGAATATAATCCAAGGCCAAGTTAGATAGAGTTTTGATTGATAAGGGAATTAATCGTTACGGGGCAGACAGGTGTAGCCTGATGGGTATTCGTAAATACACCAACAAAGTGAAGGCAACAGCAAAGCCTGATGGGTTAAAAGAACTAACTTTGTATCAGGTTAAGGATTGAGGAAGCAGTAATGCTGTGGGGAGTGGGCGGGCGGGCGGGCTGGCGGGGGGGGGGGGGGGGGGGGGGGGGGGTCTGCAGTGAAGAACAGGATGTGGAGCCAGAGAGTGAGTACAGGAGCTCATTGGAAAATACTGCTGCATTGCCTTGAACAGATTGCCAACAGACCCCTGTGCGTTGTGCTCCTGAGAGAATTATGACCCCTGAGTTAGTTATGACTCCCGAACATTCGTGGCCTGAAGGACAGTGCTTGATTCGTGCTGCCCTGTGAGTACGTGACTGGAAGCACGGGCAAGTGTTCTGTATAAAGAGGAGGGACAAAGGAACTCCTGGAGAGATAATCTTCAGGAATAACCTTCGTTAGAAGCCGTGCCCTGGGTCAGGGACTCAGAGAGGACATCGGGATCCAACAAGAGGGAGTCTGATCACCTCGCCTCTTAACGAGTGGGATTTAGGTCCAAACAGAGTTTTGATACTGTGTGTAACAGAGCTTCAAATACTCTTTATAGTGGTGCTTTGGTACTTTTTGGATAACTTAGTAAGGTACAATAAAGGAGATTGTCGTATGATAATTTGAGAGTTTGCGTGTTTTGTCTGTTATGCTAGTTTACCCAAGTTTGAGGTGCAACATTTGGCATCCCTGGATGGGCCCAGTATTCAACAAGATTGACCAAGTGTGATAGGCTGTGCTGAATCGTAAAGCATTCGGACGTTGAGTTTGGTCCTCTGGGAGTGCCTAAGCAGGGGACTGGGACCCATAGAATTAAGAATAGGAATAGACTAGTCAATAGACAGGGGTAAACTCTATAGTCAGCCTTGAGAGGTGCTCAGTGTATCTCCTGTGCATGACCCGGAGAGTCCGGATGGAAATTTAGTAAGGGAAGACTGTCGATGAGGGTTTGATACTAAGGTTTGTTTAAGTGACGACATAACCCATGAGCACAGCCCGCCGCGGAACAGAACCGCCAAAGCCCCACACTTGTCGCCCCGCGTCTTTGACTAGATGTACAAGCAGGGAAGGGCTATTCAAACCACCTTGCAGATGGTGCCAGTGACAAAAGGCTCCTGGAAAAACCCTTTGTGTCAAAGGGAGTAAGAAATCTGAGAGATTGTTGAGACCGAGCAAGCGATATTGGGGTTAGGATAAGGGTTAGGGATCATCCCCAGAAAAATGAAAGACGTGCATCTTGATGCGTGTGTGCGTAATGAGTTTTACAAGGCTGATTTGAGCTGGTTGAGCTGGGGGCTGA
The DNA here is from genome assembly GCF_902713615.1 of Scyliorhinus canicula. Taxonomy (NCBI): domain Eukaryota; kingdom Metazoa; phylum Chordata; class Chondrichthyes; order Carcharhiniformes; family Scyliorhinidae; genus Scyliorhinus; species Scyliorhinus canicula. The sequence goes on from NC_052159.1 coordinate 10,913,172, forward strand.
TTTAGCTCACTGGGCTAAATCGCTGGCTTTTAAAGCAGACCAAACAGGCCAGCAGCACGGTTCGATTCCCATATCAGCCTCCCCAGACAGGCGCCGGAATGTGGCGACTAGGGGCTTTTCACAGTAACTTCATTGAAGCCTACTCGTGACAATAAGCGATTTTCAATTTTCAAGAAGTCAGTGTGGGAGTTGGTGCTCAGGGAGTACCTTAATGAACAGAAGTAAGTGTCAGAGGGAGATCAACAAGTTAAAGTCTCTACTCTCATTTCAAAGGGATGTGATGTGCACCCTTGGGGACCAAGAGACAGATTAAGATGACTGTGAAGATGGAGATATCGAGTGAGGAGGTGTGAAGGATGAGTTTGGAAAAGTTAATTAACAATTTGGGAAAGAGCTTGAATTTCTGCATTCTGAATGCACATTTGAAACAAAATGCCCGATTCGGGGAAATAATTGGTTTTATTGAACGTAAGGTTAAAAGGTATTTTTCGGACTTAATCAAACCTTTCAGAGCAGCTGGCAGTTGAGTTGATTTGAGTAAATTGGCGTCAGTATGTTACAGTGTCTGTGATTTTCGCTGTCTATGGAACTGTGTCTCATGCCTGCAGAGTTAACCTCTGTGGTCTGTGTAATGATATGTATATAGTCAGGTTAGTGAAGGGTTAATAATTACATCCCTGTGTAAATCAAACACTGGAGGGCGTTACCACTTCTCTGTATTTAAGACAGCCTCTCAGGGAATTCATGGAATAGCATAAGGAGAAGTATGATGAAAGCACAAGAAAAAGCTGAGAGTAGATAGAAATAGCACGAGGTTAGATCATAGTGTAGTTAGTGACTAGGGGCGGGATTCTCCGTCCCCCCAGGGAGAAACACCCGGGGCCAGCGTCCATCCCGAACCCGGCGTGTCCCAAATTCTCCGCCCCCGAGATTCGGCGGGAATCGCGCCGCGTCGTTCGACGGGCCCCCCGCGGCGATTCTCCGGCCCGCGATGGGCCGAAGTCCCGCCGCTGACAGTCCTCACCCGCCGGCATGGATTAATCCACCTACCTGACCGGCGGGGATTGGCGGCGTGGGCGAGCTCCAGGGTCCGGGGGGGGGGGGGGCAATCAGACCCCGCGGGGTGCCTCCACGGTGGCCTGGCCCGTGATCAGGGCACACCGATCGTGGGGGCATTCTTTTTCTTCCACCTTCGCCATGGTCTTCACCATGGTGGAGGTGGAAGAGACCCCCTCCCCTGCGCATGTGCCGGGGTGACGTCAGCAGCCGCTGCCGCTCTGGTGCATGCGCGTACTTATGCTGGCCGGCGAAGTCCTTTCGGCCCCGGCTGGCGTGGCGCCAAAGGCCGTTGAAGCCAGCTGGTGGAGTGGAAACCACTCCAGCGTGGGCCTAGCCCCTCAATGTGAGGGCTTGGCCCCTAAAAGTGCAGAGACTTCCACACCTTTGGGGCGGCCCGACGCCGGAGTGGTTCACGCCACTCCGACACGCCGGGACACCCCGCCCCGCCGGGTAGGGGAGAATCCCGGCCAAGATATGATATTGATTACTTTAAGACAGATTCAATATCATTTAATTATTATCTGTAGCTCAGTAGAGTGTTCAAACTTCATTTGATTCGTAGTGTAATAATAAATTAGTTTTGTTTCAATCTTTTGATTGGTACATTCTTTGTCAACACAACATTGGGTCATTCTGGACGAAAGGACAAAGAATACAACATATTACAAATCATGGCAATATAACAGTCTGGTTTTGTTAGTTGCTTTGAAGTTACTTGTGTATGTAGTTGTATTTTGAAAAAGGTGAAATGAGAAGGAGGATAAGCTGGGATAAAATGATAGTGAGGTTGTTACAGCAATCACTTGGTTCTGGCAAGGAGTGAGGCTTCTGGGCACTGTAATACGGTGCTTTACATTTGGTGTAACTTCAAAGCCCCCCCGCCCCCCCCCCCCCCCCCCCCATGGCTGTGGAAGAGTGTTAAACTTATTCTTTATATATCATTCTTGAGACTTTGAGTTTTCCTTTGAATTTTAATTACAGCTTTTGAAGAAAGATGAATAAAGAATACTGTCTTAATCCATTTCCTTTGTTTCCGTTGAACACTGTATTTTCCCTTCAGTTTTAAATTGATAAGATTGGACGGATGTACAGTTAAATATTGTGGCCGTGATGCTTTGGGAAGCTTCTATGAATGAGTGTGTGTGTGTGTCTAATAAAGACTTTGTGTGGATTTTCTTTGTGTTGATAGCTTTGATGTTTTACGCTGTTACCCTAGGTTATGATTTTGCAATAGTAGTTTCAATACTGAGTTTAAATCAAATGGGAGCTGTGAGTTGGATTAAAAGGGTCTGGTTACCACTGCTGCCCCACAGCGGCAGGAATGCGGGTTCGATTCCGGCCTTCGAGGGTCATAGAATTTACAGTGCAGAAGGAAGCCATTCAGCCCATCGAGTCTGCACCGGCTCCTGGAAAGAGAACCCTACCTAAGGTCAACACCTCCACCCTATCCCCATAACCCAGTAACCCTACCCAACACTAAGGGCCATTTTGGACACTAAGGGCAATTTAGCATGGCCAATCCACCTCACCTGCACATCTTTGGACTGTGGGAGGAAACCGGAGCACCCGGAGGAAACCCACGCACACACGGGGAGGATGTGCAGACTCCGTACAGACAGTGACCCAAGCCGGAATCGAACCTGGGACCCTGGAGCTGTGAAGGAATTGTGCTGTCCACAATGCTACCGTGCTGCCCAATAGAGGGGTCCTTCTTGGCGCTGCAGACACCGAGAAACAGCCCGCTATTTGCGCCCAAAACGGGACTCCTTCTTTTCTGTCAAATTGCGTCCAATAATTCCATCTAATATTGTCTGTGTGGAGTTTGCACGTTCTCCTCGTGTCTGTGTGGGCCTCACCCCCACAACCCAAAACGATGTGCAGGGTAGGTGGAGTGGCCAAGCTAAATTGCCCCTTAATTGGGACAAAAAAGGGAATTGGGTACTTAAAATTTTTTTTTTAAACATACCCATTGTAATAGAACATAGAACAGTACAGCACAGAACAGGCCCTTCGGCCCTCGACGTTGTGCCGAGCAATGATCACCCTACCCAAACCCACGCATCCACCCTATACCCCTAACCCAACAACTCCCCCCCTTAACCTTACTATTAGGACACAATGGGCAATTTAGCATGGCCAATCCACCTAACCCGCACATCTTTGGACTGTGGGAGGAAACCAGAGCACCCGGAGGAAACCCACGCACACACGGGGAGGACGTGCAGACTCCACACAGACAGTGACCCAGCCGGGAATCGAACCTGGGACCCTGGAGCTGTGAAGCATTTATGCTAACCACCATGCTACCGTGCTGCCCCCACTAGGACCACTATTGCTGATATTTTGTCTGGTCTTACTTGCCTTTATATAATTGTTCTTGATAGCTAATTGACTGAACAATGCAATGGAATGGCGACTCCTATAAAAGGGGACGTTACCTAAAGTTTATGGGGATAAGCAGATTTTAATCTTTGACAAATAACGGGTACATAGAACATAGAACAGTACAGCACAGAACAGGCCCTTCGGCCCTCGATGTTGTGCCGAGCAATGATCACCCTACTCAAACCCACGTATCCACCCTATACCCGTAACCCAACAACCCCCCCCCCCCCTTAACCTTACTTTTTAGGACATTACGGGCAATTTAGCATGGCCAATCCACCTAACCCGCACATCTTTGGACTGTGGGAGGAAACCGGAGCACCCGGAGGAAACCCACGCACACACGGGGAGGACGTGCAGACTCCGCACAGACAGTGACCCAGCCGGGAACCGAACCTGGGACCCTGGAGCTGTGAAGCATTTATGCTAACCACCATGCTACCGTGCTGCCCTAATGAAAAGATAAGTTTATATGGAGTTTGAGCGTCAAGGAAAAATGCTCAAAAAGCGATTCTCAGCTTATGATGCCACGATTTGAATCTGGGTTAATTTTATAAAAACAGGGCGGCATAGTGGTTGGCACTGCTGCCTCGCAGCACCGAGGACCCACGTTCAATCCCGGCCCGGGGTCACTGTCCGTGTGGAGTTTGCGCATTCTCCCCATGTCTGCGTGGGTCTCACCCCCCATAAGGGTGATCATTGCTCGGCACAACATTGAGGGCCGAAGGGCCTGTTCTGTGCTGTACTGTTCTATGTTCTATGTTCTATAACCCAAAGATGTGCAGGGTAGGTGGATTGGACACACTAAATTGCCCCTCAATTGGAAAAAAAGAACTGGGAGTTTTATAAAAGTAATATTTGTTCTTCTTTTTGTGTTACTTATAATGAGTACATGTTGTCAGAGGTAATGCATATGTCAACATGTAAAATCTGTTTCTTTAATTCTGCTTAAATGCTGATGGAAATTAATGATTTTCTGTGAAAGTATAAGGACACCTATGTGTTCATGAGTAAGGTGATCTGCAGGTGGGGACATATTGTTAAATCTAGAAAGAGACGATGACATTCCAACAGATAACAGGATTGTCCAATTATTTGTTGTTATCTGGGGTTGTGGAATGGAAGTCAAAACCTCAGAAGAGGAACAAAGTGATGTGTTGGGTAAGCTGGGTCTGCGAGGACAGAGTTTACTACCGTAGTTAGAGAGAGAGACAGGCTTCCAACACTTGAAGAAATGCAACTCGATTTTATTGAACTCTTAACTATCATACATACTTTAACTGTGGGTTGACTGGAGACCTGAGGCTAACCTGACCAGACTATCTGACTACCACATGGTGTTTGTTCTAGTTGCTGCTCACGAGCTCTGACTGTCTCAGAGGCGGGAGAGAGAGCGGGTAAACCAGTGCCCTCTGGCTTTATAGTGGTAGTGTCCTGTCTGGTGATTGGCTGCTGTGTTCTGTGTGCTCACTGGTCATCCTGTGTGTCAATCACTGCTTGTCTGTGCACCATCATATACCTGGATGTATATTATGACACAAAATACAGAATTTGTGTCAATCGGAAGGAAGATTGGTCAAGGACAATGCTGAGATAATGGAGGAGTTTCCTCGGCAATTTGTTACAGTGGCATAACATTTGTTGAAGTTACTTATTACCTGTACTAAGTTATTTAAGCCTCAGCAGGGCAGCACGGTGGCCTAGTGGTTAGCACAACCGCCTCACGGCGCTGAGGTCCCAGGTTAGATCCCGGCTCTGGGTCACTGTCCGTGTGGAGTTTGCACATTCTCCCCGTGTCTGCGTGGGTTTCGCCCCCACAACCCAAAAATGTGCAGAGTAGGTGGATTGGCCACGCTAAATTGCCCCTTAATTGGAAAAAATAATTGGGTAATCTAAATTTTTTTTTAAAACTTTGACAAATTTAAGCCTCAGCTTGTGTATGCTAATAGAGGGACAAAACAACGTTTGAACGATGACCATTGAGAATTAGATGTGCAATGATAGCTGTGACCAAGGTATCAAATAAACAAACAAAACATGCTAAAGCCTAGAACCGTATGGAGTGTTTGATTGTTGAAAGGAAAAACAAATATTGTATTGGACAATGGTGTTTTTACAAGGGTAGGCATAGAATAGGATGGTGGTTAATAGGAAATGATGGCATCTCAGGTATGAATATGTGTAAACAAGCGGGGAACAATAATTGGATTACAGTCAGAATACCGAGGCGAGGCCAAACTATGAAAGAGCACTGATTTTGGATGGGGGCCAGGGAAGAGTAGAAGGCCCTATTAATGACCATCTTTTACCTGAAGTCCAAATTCAGGCCAGGATAGCTACCAATATCACAACACCTGCAATGATTGAAACAATTAACGAAAACCCATCGGACATATATCGGTGTTGTCCAGCAAGCTAGGGGCACCAGGAAGAAAAATTGAAGCCACAAAAGAAATTAGCAGGTGGGATGATATTTGGAATTGGAATTGGATAAGAATTGCTTTGCATATTATGATTTGATACCTGCTAGTGAGAAAGAGAGAACAAATTGTTAAGATGAGACTGCGAAACTGTGACAATGCTTGGACTCGAATGCTGACTCAGAATGTCGGCAGGTTTAATTCAATCCCAATTCACTCACACTCAATGGGGCAACGGGAGGACTGTAGCCTGATGGCTATTCGCGAAGAGACTCCAGCAAAGTGAAGAAAGCAGCAAGGCCTGATGGTTAAAAGAGGAGCTAACTCTGTATCAGGCTAAGGACTGTGGGAGCAGCATGGCAGAGGGGTCTGCAGGGAAGAACAGGCACAGGAGCTGACTGGACAGTGGCTGTTGCCGTGTCTTGAATAGACAAGTGATTGCAGACAGACTCCTGTGCGTGTCACGCTGCTGAGAGAAACACGGGGCGGCACGGTAACACAGTGGTTAGCACTGTTGCTTCACAGTGCCAGGGTCCCATGTTCGATTCCCAGCTTGGGTCACTCTCTGTGAGGAGTCTGCATGTTCTCCCCGTGTCTGTGTGGGTGTCATCCGGGCGCTCCGGTTTCCTCCCACAAGTCCCGAAAGACGTGCCGTTAGGTGAATTGGACATTCTGAATTCTCCCATAGTGTACCCAAACAGACGCCGGAATGTGGCGACTAGGGGATTTTCACAGTAACTTCATTGCAGTGTTACTGTGAGCCTACTTGTAACAATAATAAAGATTATTATAGATTATTATTATTATAGGTTAATATAGATTTTTATTAGAGATTATTATTAGAGATTATTGTTATAGATTATAGATTATTATAGATTATAGACTCTGCCTGAGTCACGACTCCTGACCACTCGTGACCTAAAGGACAGTGATTGATTAGTGCTTGTCCTGTGAGTACGTGACTGGAAGCATGAGCAAGTTCTGTATCAAAAGGAGGGTCAAAGCATCTGCACTGACAACGTTCAGGAATAACCATCATGACAAGCAGAGCCCTGGGTCCGAGACCCAGAGAGGACATTGGGATCCACCAAGAAGGAGGCTGGTCACCTTGCCTCTGAACGGGTGCCATTTAGGACCAAGCCGTGAGTTTTGCTGCCTTTTGTAGAACAGTTTTGATACTGTTAATACTGTTTGATACTGTTAATACTGATACTGTTACTGTGTAACAGAGCTTACGATACACTTTATATTGTGTTTTGAGATCTCTGGGGTAACTTGGTCGGGTACAGTAAAGGGGATTGTTGTACGATAATTTGAGAGTTTGAGTGTTTTATCCATGACGCCAGTTGATGCAGGTTTGAGGTGAAACAGGAAAGTGGAGTTAAGGCAATAATCAACTCAGCCTTGATCTTACTGAATGGCAACATTGGTTACAGGGGCTTCCCCTGCTCCTATTTTATTATATGTTCTCAAAACTCTCCAATTCTCTCTTCCTCCAACAGGCTCTTTAAAACCTCCCTCTTTAACCAAGCTATGGGTCATCTGACTTCATATCGCCTTATGGGGTTCAGTGTCATGTTTAGTGTTTTGTTTAACTTTTTAAAAGTTCATTTCATGGCTCATGGGCCTCGCTGGCAAGGAAAGCCTTACTTCTCCCCTCCCCCCGCCCCCCCATTGCCTTTGAACCAAATAGCTTACGAGACCAATTCAGTTAAAAGTCAACTCCATTGGCGTAGCTCTGGTGTCAAATGTGGGCCAGGCCAGGTAAAGGTGGCACATGGCCAGGTAAAGGTGGCACATGGCCAGGTAAAGGTGGCACATGGCCAGGTAAAGGTGGCACATGGCCAGGTATAGGTGGCACATGGCCCAGGTACAGGGGCATTAGTGAGCTAGCTGCTGTGGTGGGTTTTGAACCATAGAAACAAAGAAAATAGAAGCAGTTGGAGGCCATTCGGCCCTTCGTATCTGCTCCGCCATTCATCATGATCATGGCTGATCATCAAGCTCAATAACCTGTTCCGCCTTCCCCCCTACATCCTTTGATCCCTTTAGCCCCAAGTGCTATATCTAACTGTTCCTCGAAAACATGCAATGCTTTGGCATCAACTACTTTCTGTGGAAGCACAGGCTCACCGCTGTCTGGGTGAAGAAATTTCTCCTCATCTCAGTCCTAAATGGTTTACCCCATATCCCTCGCTGTCATCCCTGGTTCTGGACTTCCCTGCCATTGGGAATATCCTTCCTGTCTAGTCCTGTTAGAATTTTATAGAACATAGAACATAGTGCAGAAGGAGGCCATTCGGACCATCTAGTCTGCACCGACCCACTTAAGCCCTCACTTCCACCCTATCCCCATAACCCAGTAACCCCACCTAACCTTTTTGGACACTAAGGGCAATTTATCATGGCCAATCCACCCAACCTGCATGTCTTTGGACTGTGGGAGGAAACCGGAGCACCCTGAGGGAACCCACGCAGACACTGGGAGAACGTGCAGACTCCGCGCAGACAGTGACCCAGCGGGGAATCGAACCTGGGATCTTGGCGCTGTGAAGCCACAGTGCTACCACTGTGCTACTGTGCTGCCTTATAGGTTACAATAAGATCCCCCACTCTCATTCTTGTAGACTCCCGTAAATATAATCTAATCAATTTAACCTTTCCTCATATGTCGGTCCGGCCATCCCAGGAATCAGTCTGGTAAACCTTCGCTCCACTTCCTCTGTAGCAAGAACATCCTTGCTCAGATAAGGAGACCAAAATTGCACATAATATTCCAGGTGTGGCCTCACCAAGGCCCTGTATAATTGCAGCAAACATCCCTGCTCCTGTACTCGAATCCTCTCACTATGAAGGCCAACAGACCACTTGCCTTCTTTACATCCTACATACTTAGTTTTAGCGACTATGTACAAGTTTCATTGCACATTCCCCTATCCTAATCTATAGCCATTCAGATAATAAACTGCCTTCCTGTTTTTTGTGAGGGCCACGAGGAATCCATCACGGGTTTGTGGAGTCAAACAGAAAGTAACTTAATTTTCAACAATATGTACACAACAGCAGTAGCTAACCATTGCTTCCTGCTCTCTAGCCGGTTTCACACTGGGCAGCTCTATTTATACAGCAGCAACAGCTAATCAGTGCCCCACCCCACTCAATGGGGGGGGCTCACACTCTCCAAAATGGGTCCCCAGGCAATGGGATTCGGGCACGTAATAACCCTCTTTTTGCTACCAAAATGGATATCCTTAGATTTATCCACATTATACTGCATCTGACATGCATTTACCCACTCACTCAGCCCATCCAAATCACACTGAAACATCTCTGCATCCTCCTCACAGCTCACCCTCCCACCCAGCTTTGTGCCATCGGCAAATGTGGAGATTTTGGGCGGGATTCTCTAATAATGGGGCTAGGTCTCCACGCCGGCATGAAAAGAGGCGTCAACCACTCTGGCATCAAGGGTCCCCGAAAGTGAGGAATTCTCCCCTTCCTAGGGGGCTAGGTTGTCACTGGAGTGGTGCCCACACTCCAGCCAGCGCGGAACAGCCCGCGCGAGTTTGCACATGTGCAGAACGGCCGGTGTGATTCCGCGCATGCGCGGAACGGCAGCGTATTTCCACGCATGCGCGCCACGTCCGACGTATTTCCGCGAATTCGCGGGGGTTCCCTTATCCGCGCAGGCCCCCGGGCAACATGGAGGAGCCCTACAGGGGCCCGGCACGGAGTAAAATAGGCCCCCACGGAACCAGCCCGCCAGCCGATCGGTCAGCTCCGATCGCGGGCCAGGCCACCGTGGGCACCGCCCCCCCCACCCCGGTCAGATCACCCCCCACCTCCAGGACGGTCCCTGCACACTCACTTTTCAGGTCCCGCCGTGTGGGATCTGAGTAACCCACGCCGGCGGGACTCGGGCAAACTTGTCGGCCACTTGACCCATCGGGGCCCGGAGAATCGCCAGGGCTGGGAGGCCCCGACCGGCGTGGCGGGAATCCCGTGGGCACCCAAGAATCGGCATCGGAGAATGGGGAAGCCGGCGTCGGGACGCGATTCTCGCGCCCCCCCCCCCCCCCCGCCCGGGGATTCTCCAACCCGGTGCAGGGTCGGAGAATCCTGGCCATTATATTTTGTTCCCTCATCTAAATCATGAATATATATTGTGAATAGCCGGGTGCCCCATTGCTCACTGCCTGCCATTTGAAAAAAGACCCGTTTATTCCATTATTTACAGGGCCACTTCCTGAAGTAATCCGGGATGTAGATTATCAGGCCCTGGGATTTATTGGCCTTCAATCCCATCAATTTCCCCACCCATTTCCCGACTAACATTGATTTCCATCAGTTCCTCCCTCTCACTAAATCCTGTGTTCCCAAAATTTTTGGTATGTTATTTGTGTTCGCCTTTGTGAAGACAGAATCAAAGTGTGTATTTAGTTGGTCAGCCATTTCTTTGTTCCCCGTTATAAATTCACCTGTTTCTGGTCTTCACCAATCTTTTGCCCTTCACATACCTATAGAGAGTTTTACAGTCAGTTTTTATGTTCCCCACACGCTTATTCCTATACTCTATTTTCCCCTTGTTAATCAATCCCTTTGTCCTCCTTTGTGAATTCTAAACTGCTCCCAATCCTCAGGTCTGTTATTTTTCTGGCCAATTTGTATGCCTCTTCCTTGGATCTAATACTATCTCTAATTTCCCTTGTGAGCCATGGTTTGGCCGCTTTTCCTGTTTTGTTATAGCACCAGACAGGAATGAATAATTATTCCAGTTCCCCCATGTGCTCTTTGAATGTTTGCCAGTGCCTTTCCACGGTCATCTCTTTAATTAACGTTCCCCAGTCCATCACAGCCAACTTGCCCCTCTTACCATCGTAGTTTCCTTTATTTAGGTCAGGACTCTAGTCTCAGAATCAACTACATCACGCTCCATCTTGATGAGGCCAAGTCTTCCAGATTAGCCAGACCACTGGATTTCTAGTCTGGTGACATTACCACTATGCCGTTACCTACCCGACAAATGTATCTGTGAAGCATCTTGACCTGTTTTATCATGTTAAACATGTTATATAAATGTAAGTTGTTAAATCTGCAGTGAAAAATGGCATTAACGATCATACATTTTCCTCCAAATGAAAATCCTTGGTGATCCAAAGTGTTCAGAACCAAAAGGTGAAATGATCCATTGAGGGGGGTGAAGAGAGCAGGGTGCAGCCTGGGGCAGAGTCATGTGGGAACGGAATAAGGCCATTCTGCCCCTCTAGCCTGTTCCGCGATTCAAGACCTCCGACCGTCACACCGACTAGAGCAAACGGGCTTCAGTGTAGGATGGAAGATCCTTACCTTGCTGCAACAGAATTCCCCAGGAAGGATCCGGGTGCGCTGGTAGCGCCTCCACTGGCAACCGTACAGCCCCGCCAGGCAGGAGAGGAAAGGCTGGTACTCATAGCGTTGGAGCAAACGCCTGCGGACGATCTGGAGCTTCCCCAGTTTGATCTTGGTGAGCTGGGTTGCGGTGCTGCCCATTCCGCACAGGTCAAGCCTTCCTTAACGCTGCAAAGACAGAAGAGCAAGAAAGAAAGACTCACATTTATATCGCACCTTTCATGACTTCAGGGTGTCCTGGAGCACTTTACAGCCAATGTATAATGATAAATAAGACCGTTAGAATGAAGAACAAGAGTAGCCCACTCAGCCCCTCAAGACTACCCCCATAATCCTTGACTTCCTTTTCTAGCAGAAATCTATTTAACTTGGCCTTGAATATATTCAGTGATCCACAGCCTCTACTGCTCTCAGGGTAGAAAATTCCGAACACTAATGACCCTCCAAGAGATCAAAATTCCTTCTCATCTCCATCTTAAATGGGAGGCCCCTTGGGCGCGATCTAAGAGAAGCACTAAGTGCAGTACACTAGGCTAAATCGCTGGCTTTGTAAGCAGACCCAGGCAGGCCAGCAGCACGGTTCGATTCCCGTACCAGCCTCCCCGAACAGGCGGCGGAATGTGGCGACTAGGGGCTTTTCACAGTAACTTCATTGAAGCCTACTCGTGACAATAAGCGATTTTCATTTCATTTCAGTAGCGAGCGCGACTTGCCAGGTACTTCCTGAGGGCTGACCAGGTGCGACTGCGCCCAGTATCGGACGTCAATTAGGGTCCGTAATGGTCCCCCAGGGGCTTCACGGCAGCAATGGCTGTCTCGCCAGCTGATTTGCCTGGACCGCGTCCAGTTGCTTCCCGCTAATAAGTGGGAGCAGCACATGAATCACTCCCTCCGAGCAAACCCCAGGCAGCACGCAGGAATGCCACCGCGCATGCCAGCCCCACGCTTTGGAGATGCCAACCTGACCCGACTGTTGAAAGCGGTGTAGTCACGACGGTACAGTTCCCCTGAGGGGGGTCAGAGGGTCAGCCACAGGTCAGTCAGAGCCGATTGGGGGGCGACGGCTGTCAGTTTGCGGAGCGTTACGAGGAGGACCACAGTCCAGTGCCGGAAGAAGCTCAACCGCCTCCACCGGACTGCACAGTTGAGTTGGCATCGGCCCTCTGCCACCGGTCCCGCATGCCACCCCCCAGACCTGCTCCTCCTCCAATAAGCCGCACTGCACCCCCCCCCCCCCCTCAGCATTATACCACGCCTATGCCCCAGCACACCCCGGCACCCACCAGCACAACCTACTCATGCCCAGCAGCGATGCCCATGCCTGTCTCCCCCCATAGACCCCACCGTAGCATGAAGCGGGAGGCATGCGGCTCACAATGCTCCATCTCATTCCCCCCAGGAGAAGTTGGCCACAGCAGGCGGAAAAGAGCCGAGACAGGTGGCATCCCAGACATCAGAGTCCTCACCCTCCATGAAGAGCAGGCCTGGAGGTTGCTGGGTGACCGAGTAGAGAGCAGTCACCGGCAGCGAGGTTGGTCTGCGCTGCAGAGGTGAGGACCCACTGCCCCATGAACTGTCTCAAGTTAGTTGTTCATGTCAGACATAATGATCCTCCGCTCACTGACCACATGTCCATCCTCCCGCAGAATCTCCATGTCCATCTCCAATCCCCCCCCCCCCCCCCCCCCCCGCCTTTCAAGAGGACACCTGGCAGGTGAGTTCCGGGGACGCCATCATCGATGAGTCACGGCTGTCATCCCCACCTTCCTTCAGTCCAGAGACATACATCATGGCGGGCGACATCAGTGGACAGGCTTCAGGGGCACAACCTGGTGAGCACCGCACAGACGCTGATGCACATCAGGTGGAGGCAGGAAGATCCAGGGGGAGACAGCAGTCGGAGGGCAGCTGGATCCAAGGACCCAGATGGGTCCCAGTCAGACGCCGAGCCTCTGGACAAGGTTACCCCAGAGCTGATGCGGGTGCTAGGGTGTGGCCGTGAGATTCAGGAAGGGAAGCCAGTGACACTCCAGCGGCTCCATAGCCGATTGGAGGAGTCACAAAGGTTACGGGCACAGAGATGGCACCGGCAATGCGCGGCACTGAGGCCAACACTGCGAGGGTGGGGACCGCAGTGGAGAGCCAGGAGCACGACATCAGCATCATGGGTGGTGGTGGCGTTACCCAATCAGTGACGACCATGGCTGAGTGCCTCGACATCACGTCCTGGCCGCTGGCGGACGTGTCCCAGACGCATGTGGACCTTGCCTAGGTGCTGTGGAGTCCCAGTCTCAGCTGGACATTGGCTGAGGCACTCCAGAGCGTGTCCCAGTCACTGAGGGGTGTGTCACAGATGTAGATGGACAATCCTGAGGCACTCTGGAAAGGGAGCGGGGGGAGGGGGCGGGGTGATGGACAAAAGCTCCATCCTACGTGAAGCAGGCGAGGATGATGGTCTCCCTGCTCCTCCGGGCATGCCAGGCCCTCACCGTCGACAGTCCTCCATCCTCCATCGGGTCCTCCTGGACAGGTTCCACCTCACCCTCCTCCTCAGATAGGGCCGCCCTCCTCCTCCACCTCCAACACATCGCCTAGTTGCTGTGCCAGGTTGTGGAGGGCACAGCAGACCACTACAAAGCAGATGACCGTCTGGGGAGTGTACTGCAGGGCACCACCAGAGGGCCGAGGTATCGGAACCACATTTTGAGGGGTTCGATGCACCACTCAATGGCAGCACGGGTGGCTGCACGGGCCTCGTTATATTGGGCCTCGGTCTTCCGCCTCCGTACTGTAGTCATCAGCCAGGGCCTTAGCGGCTACCGCTTATCCCCCAAGAGCTAACCAGCCACCCTGGGGTGGTCCTCGAAGAAGACGGGGATCTCCGAGTGTCCCAGGATGTAGTTGTCATGCAAGCTGCCTGGGAAGCGGGAACATATGCATGGCCCGGAGGTGGTTGTCACTCACAAGGTGACCATTCAGGGAGTGGAACCCCTTCCTGTTAATGAAGGGCACTCCCTGATGCCCCGGTGCGCAAGGCGGCATGCGCGCCCTCTATTAGCCCCTGGACATGGGCCATCCTGGCGATGGCAGAGAATCCTGCTGCCCGGGCATCTTGTTAGGCCTGGTCCAGCTCGAAGGTTAAATAGTCCGATGTCCGGGATCCAGGACTTGACGGGTGCACTTGTGGGCTGCAGTTTGGGACATTCCTCACCAGACCCTGCTCCAGCCCCAAGCTCACAATTTAAGGGTTGCAGTGACCTTGTTGGACACCGGGAGCGGGTATCCCCCTCCCGTATGCGGTACCAAGTCCGCGAGGACATGGCACAGTTGCTGCACCATCCGCTTGCTGAGATGGAGTCTCCTGTGGTACACCCTGTCCGACATCGCCTCAAACGAACAACGACGCCGGTACATCTTCGGCCATCACTGGCCTCCCCCCTGAGTCCGTCCCTGGCTGCTGGGTGGCAGGGTCCTCAGGGTGTGGGGTGGGCCCAGGCACGTGGGCTGCCGCCTCAAGCCTGAGTCGATGCTGCTGTTGCCGCTTTCTCCAGCGTCTGGCCACCTGGGCTGCCATCAGCACCCCGAGAGCAGCTGCCACGGGGTCCGCAGAATGTGATAGGTGTAAGGAACTGGAGGGGGTGAGAGATCAACAATCAGTTATGGCTTCCACCCCGGGACCCTCGAGACCCCCAAGCCTTCCCTACCCTTAGATTCCTTGCCTTCTCTCAGGGTACCATCCAACAAGCCGGATGTGCTGGGGAGGGGGGGGGGGGGGGGGGGGGGGGGGGGACCCCACCTTGCACACACACCCCCAGTCACAGCAGGGGTCCCGGACAACAGACCCCGGACCCCAGATCCGTGTTGGGAACATTACTTGGAACAAGCTCAGGCGCCCTCCCCGATCAACAGCCTCACCCTCTGGTCGTGGGGATGTTCCCAGTGCTGAAACCCAGCTCTCGGGTGTTTGATTGTTGGCTGCTGCCTCTGTGGTGTTGA
Organism: Scyliorhinus canicula; assembly: GCF_902713615.1. Classification (NCBI taxonomy): domain Eukaryota; kingdom Metazoa; phylum Chordata; class Chondrichthyes; order Carcharhiniformes; family Scyliorhinidae; genus Scyliorhinus; species Scyliorhinus canicula. The sequence continues at coordinate 10,928,420 of NC_052159.1, forward strand.
TGCCTCCAGGGTTCAGGCAGAGTGTCCAGGCCTCGCGGATTGCGATGCTGTAACACGTGCCTGCGACATGGCACATCGATCCACTGCAATCCACTTAAGAGCCGTGAAGTGGTCATATAACCGGCAATGCCAGTTCCCTATTAGCAATAGCCTTCAGCTGTGCAGCCAGCAGCTGTTCACGGTCCAGGGGAGTTAAAGTGTCCCTCACCACGTCACCACGGGCAGGGCTCGGTCCTGGGGGTCCTCAGTGGGATGGACAGGCGGTGGCTGCAGTTGCCTGTTGCGGGTATACATAATCCGTGGGGGTGGTCTGTGGGACCCTTGAGTGCTGAGCCCCTCGCACCCCCCCCCACCCCTCCCCAGCCCAGGGACTACCACCCACCGATGGTGCCAGCCCCCTTGCGCCCCCCCCCCCCCCCCCCTCCAGGAACTCTTCGACCTCTCCCACGATCTTACCGGCATGCAGGGTCCGCGCCGGGAGCAACGTGGCCGTTAGGTCGCGCCCTCTCTGTCCACCATCCCCTCAAGTCCCCCCAGAATCTCTGTGTTTCAATAAGATCACCTCTCATTCTCCCAAACACCAACGAGCACAGGCCCCAAACTGCGCCACCTTTCCTCATTCGGCAATCCCTTCATCCCGAGAAGCAGCCTGTGAACCTTGCCTGAACTGAAGTTCTGTTTTGAACTGAAGTAATTGTTGTAACGAAAGGCCTTCAATTCCGCTCAGAATAATCCAATTACTCCGACCTGGCGTGGAACATCGGATCATTTCCTTCAGTGGCTGTACTCTTGCCTCTTTGTCAGAAGGTCTTGGGTTCAAGTCCTACTCTGGATGCTGGATGATGGGGCGGCACGGTGGCGCAGTGGTTAGCACTGCTGCCTCACGGCGCTGAGGACCCGGGTTCGATCCTGGCCCCGGATCACTGTCCGTGTGGAGTTTGCACATTCACCCCGTGTTTGCGTGGGTCTCACCCCACAACCCAAAGATGTGCAGGGTAGGTGGATTAGCCACGCTAAATTGCCCCTTAATTGGAAAAAATTAATTGGGTAATCTAAATTTACTTTTAAAAATTGGATACTGGATGACAAATATGTAGAGCGCGATCCAACTGCCACGCTTTGCCGAAAAAGCAGCCTGCGGTGGGGCAATGTGGCCCCAAAACCAGGAGATCCCGCTCCCTGGCTTGCAATGCCTTACGATGGGTTGTAAATCCAGCCCATTGTGGGCAGGATCACTCATTGGCAAATCCCGAGGCTTTGGGATTCACCCCCTTCTCCCCGGAGAACTTGGGCGAGCGCCGTACAGCACAGGTCTCCACAAATAGGGACCAGGTAGCATAGCACTCGTGGGGGTCTCCCAGGGGATTGGAGCCCCCCACCCCACTGTATGACGTTTGGACAGGGTGGTACCCTGGCACCCCTGGTGCCACATTGACACCCTGGCAGTGCCACCTGGGTGCCAACCTGGTACTGCCAAGTTAAACGCCAGGTTGGCACCTTTTGCGTGTGGCGTTTGGGCCGGGGGTTACCCTGCATGAATGTTGGGGGGGGGGGGGGGGGCTGCGGGGAGGGATAGGGATCCTCCCATAATGCATTTGGGCTGGACGGGAGGTCGGGGATTGCTTTGGGGGGTCTAGTAATTTAAAAATACTGACCCGATCTCTCACTGCACTGGTGGGTTCCAGCGAGCAGAGCTCCCTACTGTAAAAAACGGGGCTCTGTGCAGCTACAGCCCGCGTTCCCCATTGAGGCCCCTCATACAACGCCAGTCGCATTGAATAGCCAAGTGTTTCTCGGTGCTGTGAGCGCTGGGACACACACGGCTAAACGCACTCGCTATGTGACTTTATTCCCATTTGGGTGAATCCCAAAGTATCTACTTCAGAGGGCAGGCGAGACCTCAATTCAATATTTCTTTGAAAAGACGGCAACTCCAATAGTGTAGCACACCCGCAATATTGGGAGTGTCAGTGTAGATTTGTGTGGCCTTGTCTCATCTATCCCGTCACGCCCTGCAAGAACTTTGTCAGTTTCAACTAAATGAAACTCTCATTCATTGGAACTCTCGGGAATATAGGCCCAGTTTCCTTAATCTCACCTCATAAAACAATCCTGCCATCCCAGAGATTAGTCTGGTAAACCTTCCTCTACGGCAAGTATATCCTTCCTTAGCTAAGGGGGCCGCAACTGTCCACAATGCTCCAGGTGCCACCTCACTAGGGGCTGGTTTAGCTCACTCAGCTAAATCGCTGGCTTCTAAAGCAGACCAAGCAGGCCAGCAGCACGGTTCGATTCCCGTACCAGCCTCCCCGAACAGGCGCCGGAATGTGGCGACTAGGGGCTTTTCACAGTAACTTCATTGAAGCCTACTCGTGACAATAAGCGATTTTCATTTTCACCCAGGCTCCATACAATCAAAGCAAGACACCCTTCCACCTGCACTCAAATCCTCCTGTACTGAAGGCCAAGATCTCACTTACTTTCCTGACTGCTTGCTGCAGATGCAGGCTCGTTTCCAACATTAGGAAATGTCTCCATCAGACCTCGAAGGAAATCTGCCACCCTTACCCGGTCTGACCTACACGTGACCTCCAGACCCACTGCAACGTGGTTGACTCGGTACATGTTCTCAAGAGCAAATCAGGATGCACTGGAGGAGTTCTGGAAGGGGGTGGCAAGGACGGTGTCAAGGGTGGTAGGGTCCAGGGTCAAGCCAGGCTGGGGACTCGCGGTTTTTGGGGTTGCGGTGGAGCCGGGAGTGCAGGAGTCGCGAGAGGCCGGTGTTCTGGCCTTTGCGTCCCTAGTAGCCCGGCGGAGGATCTTGCTACAGTGGAAGGATGCGAGACCCCCAAGCGTGGAAACCTGGATCAACGACATGGCGGGTTTTATTAAGCTGAGAGGATCGGTACAAGGGTTCTTTAGGCGGTGGCAGCCTTTCCTCGACTTTCTGGCTCAGCGATAGGGAACTAGGTCAGCAGCAGCAGCAACCCGGGGGGGAGGGGGAAAAAGGGGGGGGGGGGGGGGGGGTGTTGACTATGTTTATTTAATTTAATTTATTTTCAAGTTCTCGTGTTGTTTACCGGATTTCGGGGGGTGGGGGGGGCTCGATAATGCGTTGCTACGGTCTTGGGGGTGTTATGCTTATTATGTTGTTTTATTGCTGTTTGTTACTGTTTGTTGTTATATATTTTGTAAAAAATTTTCAATAAAAATTATTTTTTTTAAAAGAGCAAATCAGGATGGGAAACCAATACTGACCTTGTCAGTGACGTCCACATCCCATGGTCAAACTTTTTTTTCAAAAATTCCACTCTGACGCTTACTCCTTTCAGTGCGATCATACCTCATTCTTCTAAACGTCAGAGAATACGGGCCTATTCTACTCATCTCTCCTCATGGGAAAACCCTCTTGTTATGATTTTTACTTACAGGATAAAGGAAATGGAGATGTTGAAGCATGAGGGTTGAATGCAATAATCAAGAGGTTTATTAAATGGTTGTTAACTTTACAAAGGCTGAGCCTGGACTGACTCTAAGCCTGTGAAGTAGCCGAAGACGTCACGGACTATCACATGACTCAACTCTTAAAGGGACCATGCAACAATATCAACCCACATATTCAACACCTCTCACCCCAGGATTCAACCTAGTCAATCTTCATTGCACACCCTCTAAGGTAAGTATATCCTTCCTCAGGTACAGAGACCAAAACTGTATCCGCTACCCCAAATGTCATCTCACCAAAGTCCTATACAACTGCAGCAAGACTTCCCTTATTCTTATACTCAACTGCCTTGCAACCAAAGCCAAATTACCTTTGTTGTTTCAGTATGTTAACTTTCTGAGTTTCTCCCACAAGGACATCTGTGATATATTTCCAATATATCCCCCCGTGATAAATCCCCTGAAGGCCAACCCTTAATAGTTTTGCACCATTTAAAAAAATATTGCTTTTCTATTACACTTGCCCACATTAAAATGCATTTGCCCTCTGGTAGTGTCTGGTACATACAGGATTAATATCTGACTGGGTATATCACTGGGTTACACAGTGATGGAAGAAGACACATGACCTAGTGCCAGGGTCAGTCTCGAGATGGACAGAGATGTGTGAAGAACGAAGATGGAATCAGCTCCATACCTGCACTCTCTACTGCGTACATGTGCAGAGTTGTGAGTTATTGATGCTCCGATGTTCCTATTGATGAAGACTTGCTATAATCACAAAGCCTACTTCATGGTGTCGGAAGCAAAATTCCTCACACATCTTACCAGCTTATGTAATCTGTCTGTGCACCATTGCAGACTCTCTGTCCTCCTCACAACTTACTTGCCTTTATGCAGCAACATTCATTTTTTTTTGGTACGTTTTTTTTTAATTTAGAGTACCCGATTCATTTTTTCCAATTAAGGGGCAATTCAGCGTGGCCAATCCACCTACCCTGCACATCTTTGGGTTGTGGGGGCGAAACCCACGCAGACACGGGGGAGAATGTGCAAACTCCACACTGACAGCGACCCAGGGCCGGGATCGAACCTGGGACCTCGGCGCCGTGAAGGCAGCAGGGCTAACCCACTGCACCACCATTCATCACCACGGGATGTCCCAATGCCCTTTCAAGCCAATTACTTTTGAAGTTGTAAAGCTGTATTAGGAACGGGTAACTTGAGCACTGTAAGCTGTTTCTGAATATAAACTCTGTGCGATCCCATGTAATCTTGTTTTGGATAATAAACATCCGGCTGAACAATTTATCCAGCGTAACATCCAATTGAGCGCTACAAGAGCAGTCGATTAAATGAGTAGGAGACTGGGGAGCATTTACTGGAGAAGTTGCAATCGTTCTTGCTAACGGAAACATCAATTTGTCAACTTAATTACCCTGGCAAAGGCGGCTTGTATAAATATTAAACTGATCTCTCCAAAGCAGCTATTTGATATAAATATAGAACTGCAAGATACTAACTGAATCAGGGAAATGATGTCGGGATGGAGTATCCTGGTGAGAATCATTCTCAGGTCACATTACCTGGTGTGGTGATACCTTCCGTTTGTACTGCCTTTAGCTTCACAAAACGGCCGCATCAAGATCGTCTACTGAGCATTGACTCAGAAATTGAGGGACATCATTAAATGTGAGGTCTGGATTTCAGATTTCGGGCGGGATTCTCCTGTCGCGGGAAAACTGGCGCGAACCAGTCCGGCGTCAACAGCCCCCGGAAGTGCGGAATTCTGCGTACTTTCAGGGGCTAGGTGGACAGCGGAGGGGTTGGCTCTGCGCCAGCTGGCGCCGAAGGGACTGCGCGAGTCCATGCATATGCCAAAGTGCCGGCGTGATCCCGCGCATGCGCGGAACTGGCGGCGTATTATGGTGCATGCGAAGGGGGTTGTCTTCTCCGCGTCGGCCGTGGCGGTGCCCTACAGGGGCCGGCACAGAAGGAAGGAGCGCCCCCATGGCACAGGCCCACCCGCAAATCTGTGGGCCCCGATTGCGGGCCAGGCCACCGTGAGGGGGCCCCCACCCTGGGGTCAGATCCCCCTGCGCCCCCCTGAGGACCGCCCCAGCCGACTTGCCGGCCAGGTCCCGCCGTGTGGGACCATGTCTAACCCAAGCTGGGCGGACTGGCCAAAAATGGACGGCCGCTCAGCCCATCGGGGCCTGGAGATTTGCTTGGGGGGGGGGGGGGGGGGGGGGGCGCTGCCTGCTGCCGTGGCGTTAACCCCGCCCCTCCCCGAAAACCAGCGGCAGAGAATATGGCAGCCGGCGTGGGGGCGGTGGGGTGGGATTCGCGCCGCCCCCTGGGGTTTCTCCAACCCGGTTTTCCTTTAAGAGCATAGGAACAAGAATAGGCCATTCAGCCCCTCAAACCTGTTCCCTTATTCATTGAATTTATGGCTGATCGTTCTTTAACTATGCGTCTTGACCCCAAATCCTTTTATACCCTTGCCTGCCAAAAACCTATCAACGAGATTTAAATTTACTAATTGAGCTAGTAGTGGGGCAGAGTCTTCTAGTGGGGCAGAATTCCCCATTTCAGGCCAGCTAAGAAGTTGGGAATTCAGCAGCAAGTAACTCACCTCCTGACTCCCCAAAGCCTGTCTACCATCGACAAGGCACAAGCCAGGAGTGTGATGGAATACTCTCCACTTGCCTGGATGAGTGCAGCTCCAACAACACTCAAGAAGCTCGACACCAGCCAGGACAAAGCAGCCGCTTGATTGACACCTCACCCTCCTTAAACATCCACTCCCTCCACTATCGTGCACAGTGGCAACAGAGAGAACCATCTACAAGGTGCACTGCAGCATCTCACCAAGGCTCCTCGGACAGCACCTTCCAAACCTGCGACCACTACCACTGGGAAGGACAATGGCAGCAGATACCTGGGGACACCATCACCTGGAGGTTCCTCTCCAGGTCACTCACCATCCTGACTTGGAAATATATCACTGTTCCTTCACTGTTGCTGGGTCAAAATCCTGGAACTTTCTCCAAACAGCATTATGGGTACATCAACGCTACATGGGCTGCAGAAGTTGAAGATAAGATGACCCCCCACCACCTTCTCAAGGGTAATTACACATGGGCAATAAACGAGCCCAGCCAACGACATTCACCCCTCATAAACAAATAAGGGAGGAAGTGTTACCGAACTTCTCTCCTGAACAGCCTGCTTCTGACTTTATAATAATATTCTTCATTAGTGTCACAACGCTGCAATTAAGTTACTGTAAAAATCCCCAAGCCGCCACATTAAATCCCCTAGTCGCCACATTCTGGCATCTGTTCGGGTACACAGAGGGAGAATTCAAAATGTCCAAGTCACCTAACAAGCACGTCTTTCGGGACTTGTAGGAGAAAACCGGAGCACCCGGAGGACACTCACGCAGACATGGGGAGAACGTGCAGACTCCGCACAGACAGTGATTCCCAAGCCGGGACTCGAACCTGGGACCCTGGTGCTGTGAAGCAACAGTGCTAACCACTCTGCTACCGTGCCACCCAGGGCTAATTCCCCTTGTGTTGGATTCGCAAAACCAATGTTCCTCACATGCATCTTTGCAGTTTCTTCCAAAGTGCTCGGGAATAATTTAAATCAAACGGAGAGAGAATTTGATGTTAAAACAATCGACAGAAAAAGAATGTCAAGCAGAGAAATATAAGAATTGGGTACTCTAAATTTATAAATTTTTTTAAAGGGTTGTATTTGCTGGAGTTCAGAAGAATTAGGTGGATCTCGTAGAAATCGCTAAAATTCTAACAGGACTAGATTCAAGGAGATGTTCCTGATGGTGGGGGTGTCCAGAATCAGGGGTCACAGTCTGAGGATACGCGGTAGACCATTTAGGACTGAGGTGAGGAGAGATACCTTCACCCAGAGAATGGTGAGCCAGTGGAGTTCTCTACCGTAGAAAGCAGCTGAGGCCAAAGTATTGTAAGTTTTCAAGAAGCAGTTAGATACAGCATTGGGACGAAGGGCATCAAAGGATCTGTGAGGGAAGGTGAGATTAGGCAATTGAGGTGGATGATCACCCATGATCATAATAAATGGTGGAGCAGGTTTGAAGGGCTGAATGGCCTCCTCCTGCTTTCATTCTCTATGTTTCTTGGACCCCTGATTCTCGTCCCTTCCGCCAATTTCTCTCTTTCTGTCCTGTCCAGACCTCCTGTGGCTTTTAAACATCTCTATCAAATCCCCTCTCACCCTCCCCTTCTCCAAGAGGAAGACCCAGCTCCCCCAATCTATCCACTCAAGTCCCCCTCGTTCAAAGAAATAGCAATTCTGTCTCCAAAAAGAAAGCCGAAAGTGAAATAATTTCCAAGAAATTAAAAAAGATGCAGAGATTTAAATAACATCAAGAATGGCTCCAGAAACGTCGAGGGGGAAAGCCTGAACCGAGGCAGATGGAGAGGTGAATAATTTCAATCTCCTTTAAGCGCTCGGTCGAATTTAGACATTAACATTGAACATCGAAAATAGCCCGAGACGTTCACAGGAAATTTCACCTGAGAAACAGGCAGCACCTGGTTGCCTGAGGGAAAAAAAGGGGATCTTTGAAAATCACACCTCATTCCATCTTTCGGAAACCGTGCCTGAAAATCTGTCCGTCCTTAAGATCATGTGTGTGTCCCCATGATCTGGAATCACTCTTTTATTGGAATAGTTCCTCATCTGCCCACACACGACACTCATAGTGAATAGGGATTTTTTTTCAACATGGCCTTGTCTAAAAGGCAACACTTCTCTCTCTCTCCCCCCTCCCGGGATCAGTCTCACTGTCAACACATGAGGCAAACATCTTGATGAACCATCAATCGAACGCGAGATAAGTTGCTGTACAAAAGTTAGGCTTTAATAATCTAGAAGTTAGCCCTGCGGTCGATTACAGTAAATGGACGACCGCCGGGCATTCTGGCTATTTATACCTCGATCTGGAGGCGTGGTTAACTCAGCCTCTCGACCAATCGGAGAGCCGTCACATGACTGGTCTCAACCAATCGGTCGAGAGGCACATGACTGACCAGGGCCAATGGTAAGCCGGTGTTCTGCACCAATGGCAGACAGCTATGCAAATCATACCATCACACACCTTAAAGGGGTGACCTCAATTTTTTTTAAAAGCAACTGGAATTCTGCACAGCGCCGTTCCTCTCCACATATTCTACATCCCATAAAGAATAACGAAATTACTTCAAATTAATAAAATTAGAGAGAGTAACTTAATGTCCGGTGATTTGACTGTAAAGCTGTTCGGCTTTGTTCCCTAGTCTTTGCCATGCATTGTGCTCTTGTTTTCTAAAATTAGATCAAGCTGCACATAAATGACAATCGGGTAAAAGGTTTCTTAGCCTAATCAGTCTATCTTGTTGTTCATGCTCCACACAAGCAGTGCTCCGAAAGCAATATGTTCATTCTCATTTATACAGTTGCCAACAATTGTGGTCTACAGGCTGATTTCTAATCAAGGCATTCAGGTGCGGTTTATATATAATACATGAATCCAGCTGGCAGATGAAGTTCAATGTAGCCAAGTCTGAGGTGATACATTTTGGTCAGAAGAATGAGGAGGGGCAGTGGTACTGGCGCGTGTACCATATACAAGATGCACCTTCGACAGAGCCTTCCAAATCCGCAGCCTCTACCACCTAGAAGGACAAGGGGGCCTGTTTAGCACAGAGCTAAATCGCTGGTTTTTAAAGCAGACCAAGGCAGGCCAGCAGCACGGTTCGATTCCCGTACCAGCCTCCCCGAACAGGCGCCGGAATGTGGCGACTAGGGGCTTTTCACAGTAACTTCATTTGAAGCTTGCTTGTGACAATAAGCGATTTTCATTTCATTTCACAAGGGCAGCCGACGCACAGGAACACCACCACATACATGTTCCCCTCCAGGCCACACGCCATCCTGACACGGAGCAATATTGCCGTTCCTTCACTGTCGCCAGGTCAAAACCCTGCAACTCCCTCCCTAACAGCACTGTGGGTGGACCTACACCGGACGGACTGCAGCGGGACAAGGAGGCAGCTCACCGCCACCTTCTCAAGGGTAACTAGGGATGGGTAGTAAATTCTGCTCCAGACAGCGACACTCACATCCTGTGAAAGAACGAAAAAAAGTGGTGTAATATTTGCTCCACCTTCTCCTGACAGTTAATGGCTACGCAATCACTCAATCAACAACTTGAAGATTACCACTGACCAGAAACTTTGCCCTTTTTAAAAATTGATTTGTTCATGGGATGTGGGCATCGCTGGCTGGGCGAGTATTTATTACCCATCCCTGAGGGCATTTAAGAATCAACCACATTGCTGTGGGTCTGGAGTCACATGTAACCGGTAAGGACGACAGATTTCCTTCCCAAAAGGAGATTAGTGAACCAGATGGGTTTTTACCACAATCGACAATGGTTGATCATTAGACATTTAATTCCAGATTTTTATTGAATTCAGATTTCACCATCGGCCATGATGGGATTCGAACCCGGGTCCCCAGAGCTTTGCCCTGGATTACTAGTCCAGCAGCAATACCACTAGGCCGCTGCCTCCCCATTTCCAGAAGGCTGTGAATTCAAGTCTCAGTGAGTCTTGGACACATAATTCATTTATATAGTGCCTTCCACAACCTCAAGAAGTCTCAGTGTGCTTTACAGCTAATAAATTAATGTTATAATGCTGTAGAGCAAGCTCCCACAAACTGCAATATTTTACTGGCCAAAAAATCCGTTGGTGCAACGTTAATTGAGACACAAATGTTGGCCAGCACACCAGACCCGTGTTATGCTCCTCGTGCTCAATGTGGGAGTTCAGGGACGCGGCCGATACCCCTGACTCCTTCATGTGCGGAAAGTGTGTCCAGCTGCAGCTCCTGTTAGACCGCATGACGGTTCTGGAGCTGCGGATGGACTCACTTTGGAGCATCCGCGATGCTGAGGAGGTCGTGGGTAGCACGTTCAGTGAGTTGGTCACACCGCAGGTTAGGATTGGTGAGGGAGACAGGGAATAGGTAACCAAAAGGCAGAGAAAGAGCAGGAAGGCAGTGCAAGTGTCCCCTGCGGTCATCTCCCTCCAAAACAGGTATACCGTTTTGGATACTGTTGGGGGAGGTGACTCACCAGGGGAAGGCAGTAGTAGCCAGGCTCATGGCACCGTGGCTGGCTCTGCTGCACAGAAGGGCGGGAAAAAGACTGGTACGGCTAAAGTCATAGTGGATTCAATCGTAAGGGGACTAAACAGCCGTTTCTGTGGTCGAAAACGAGACTCCCGAATGGTATGTTGCCTCCCGGGTGCATGGATCAGGGATGTCTCCGATCGGCTGCAGAACATACTGAAGGGGGAGGGTGAACAGCCAGTTGTCGTGGTGCATATAGGCACCAACGATATAGGTAAAAAATGGGATGAGGTCCTACAATCAGAATTTAGGGAGTTAGGAGATAAGTTAAAAAGTAGGACCTAAAAGGTAGTAATCTCAGGATTGCTACCAGTGCCATGGGACAGTCAGAGTAGAAATTCAAGAATAGTCAGAATGAATACGTGGCTTGAGAGATGGTGCAGGAGGGAGGGGTTCAGATTTTTGGGACATTGGAACCGGTTCGGGGGGCAGTGGGAATATTACAAACCGGATGGTCTACACCTGGCAGGACTGGAACCAATGTCCTAGGGGGTGCTTTTGCTAACACTGTTGGGGAGGTTTTAAACTAATATGGCAGGGGGATGGGAGCCAGATTAGGAAGTTAGAGGTCAGTAAAGAAGCAGCTACTAAAGCCAGTAAGGTACGAGACAATAAACTCAATGTGACTAAGGGGAAGAGTAGACAGGGATGAGATGATGAACGCAAAGGGACAGGTGGTCTGAGGTGCATTTGTTTTAATGCGAGATGTGTAATATGATATTATTGGTATTACTGAGACTTGGTTGAGGGAAGGGCAGGACTGGCAACTGAATATCCCAGGGTATAGATGCTTCAGGAGGGATAGAGAGGGAGGTAGAAGGGGTGGAGGAGTTGCATTACTAGTCAGAGATGATATCACAGCTGTGATTAAGGAGGGCACTATGGAGGATTCGAGCACTGAGGCAATATGGGTGGAGCTGAGAAATAGGAAGGGTGCAGTAACATTGTTGGGACTTTACTACAGGCCTCCCAAAAATGAGCATGAAGTAGAGGTACAAATATGCAGACAGATTATAGAAAAATGTAGGAGCAATAGGGTGGTTGTGATGGGAGATTTTAACTTCCCCAACATTGAATGGGATTCGTGTAGTGTTGGAGGCGTAGATGGAGCAAAGTTTGTAAGGAGCATCCAGGAGAGTTTTTTAGAGCAGTATGTAAATGGTGCAACTCGGGAAGGGGCCATACTGGACCTGGTATTGGGGAATGATCCCGGCCAGGTGGTTGAAGTTTCAGTTGGTGATTACTTTGGGATTAGCGATCACAATCCCGTAAGTTTTAGAATACTCATGGACAAAGACGAGAGTGGTCCTAAAGGAAGAGGGCTAAATTGGGGAAAGGCCGAGTTTAACAAAATTCAGCAGGAGCTAGGGAATGTGGAATGGGAGCAGCTGTTTAAGGGTAAATCCACATTTAAAATGTGGGAAAGGTTGATTAGAGTGCAGGACAGACATGTCCCTATGAAAATGAGGGATAGAAATGGCAAGATTAGGGAACCATGGATGACGGGTGGAATTATGAGACTAGCTAAGGTGAAAAAGGAAGCATACATAAGATCGAAGCAACTCAAAACTGATGAGCTTTGGAGGAATATCGGGAAAGTAGGACGAATCTCAAACGCACAATAAAGAGGGCTAAAAGGGGTCATTAAATATCTTTGGCTAACAGGGTTAAGGAAAATCCCAAACACTTTTATTCGTATATAAGGAGCAAGAGGGTAACTAGAGAAAGGATTGGCCCACTCAAAAGACAAAAGAGGGGATTTATGCGTGGAGTCAGAGGAAATGGGTGAGATTCTTAATGAGTACTTTGCATCGGTATTCACCAAGGAGAGGGACATGATGGATGTTGAGGCTAGGGATGGATGTTTAAATACTCTAGGTCATGTCGACATACGGAAGGGGGAAGATTTGGGTATTCGAAAAGACATTAAAGGTGGACAAGTCCCCAGGACCGGATGGGATCTATCCCAGGTTACTGAGGGAAGCAAGGGTTGAAATAGCTGGGGCCTTAACAGATATCTTTGCAGCATCCTTGAGCACGGGTGAGGTCCCAGAGGACTGGAGAATTGCTAATGTTGTCCCTTTGTTTAAGAAGGGTAGCAGGGATAATCCAGGGAATTATAGACCTGTGAACTTGACAACAATGGTAGGCAAACTGTTGGAGAAGATACTGAGGGATAGGATCTATTCACATTTGGAAGAAAATAGACTTATCAGTGATAGGCAGCATGGTTTTGTGCAGGGAAGGTCATGTCTTACAAACCTAATAGAATTCTTTGAGGAAGTGACAAAGTTAATTGATGAAGGAAGGGCTGTAGATGTCATATACATGGACTTCAGTAAGCCGTTTGATAAAGTTTCCCATGGCAGGTTGATGGAAAAAGTGAAGTTGTATGGGGTTCAGGGTGTACTAGCTAGATGGATAAAGAACTGGCTGGGCAACAGGAGACAGAGAGTAGTGGTGGAAGGGAGTGTCTCAAAATGGAGAAGGGTGACTAGTGGTGTTCCACAGGGATCTGTGCTCGGACCACTGTTGTTTGTGATATACATAAATGATCTGGAGGACGGTATAGGTGGTCTGATTAGCAAGTTTGCAGATGATACTAAGATTGGTGGAGTTGCAGATAGCGAGGAGGACTGTCAGAGAATACAGCAAAATATAGATTGATTGGAGAGTTGGGCAGAGAAATGGCAGATGGAGTTCAATCCAGGCAAATGCGAGGTGATGCATTTTAGAAGATCTAATTCAAGAGCGGACTATATGGTCAATGGAAGAGTACTGGGGAAAATTGATGTACAGAGAGATCTGGGAGTTCAGGTCCATTGTACCCTGAAGGTGGCAACGCAGGTTGATAGAGTGGTCAGGAAGGCACATAGCATGCTTGCCTTCATCGGACGGGGTATTGAGTACAAGAGTCGGCAGCTCATGTTACATTGTATAGGACTCTGGTTAGGCCACATTTGGAATACTGCGTGCAGTTCTGGTCGCCACATTACCAGAAGGATGTGGATGCTTTAGAGAGGGTGCAGAGGAGGTTCACCAGGATGTTGCCTGGTATGGAGGGTGCTAGCTATGAAGAAAGGTTGAGTAGATTCGGATTGTTTTTGTTGGAAAGACGAAGGTTGAGGGGGGGACCTGATTGAGGTCTACAAAATTATGAGAGGTATGGACAGGGTGGATAGGAACAAGCTTTTTCCAAGATTGGGGGTGTCAATTACAAGGGGTCACGATTTCAAAGTGAGAGGGGGAAAGTTTAAGGGAGATGTGCGTGGAAAGTTTTTTACGCAGAGGGTGGTGGGTGCCTGGAACGCTTTGCCAACGGAGGTGGTAGAGGCGGGCACGATAGCATCATTTAAGATGCATCTAGACAGATATATGAACAGGCAGGGAACAGAGGGAGGGAAGTAGACCTTGGAAAATAGGGGACAGGTTTAGATAAAGGATCTGGATCGGCGCAGGCTGGGAGGGCCGAAGGGCCCGTTCCTGTGCTGTAATTTTCTTTGTTCTTTGTTCTTTAACAACAATTATATTTGTATAGCGCCTGTAACGGTATGAAAGGCCGCAAGGCGCTTCACAGGGGAACTACTGAGCCACATGGGAGTGCCATTCAGTCCGATGAGCAAGAACTCCCATGCTCTTTACTGAAATAACACCACACAATTTTCTATCCCCGCACATAACAAGAAATTCAGGCAGGCCTCCAGTTTAACACTTCCCCTGAGAGATGGCAGCCCTGATCATGGGGTACCCCCTCAGCACCGCACTTGAGCGTTAATTAAGATTTCTGAGCTCGAGTCTGTGGAGTGGGATTTTCAGCCTCGAGAGCCGAGATAACCCACCCAGCCAGGGGTGACTATAGTGTGAGAGACAGGACCGAAATAATCCCTCGGCTGTGAAACTACGAACAAAAGTACCAGCTGCAATTTGCCAGCCCTTACAGTCAAACGGAAGGCAGGAAAATAAAATAATCTTGAAAGCACAAGATCATTCACGCACCTCAACAATGTCAACAACCTGCTCCGGATTCTGGAATGTTCCTTGCAGCCCCCAATCAGATACAGAAACGAACAATGCTGTGTCGCTGAAATGTTAATAAAACTTCATTGACTTCCTGAGGTTGTGAAGGGTGCTATAGAAATGCATCATCGGCATCTCACACCATCTGTGAGCTCTCCCAACTTCCCTTTGCACAGGGTCATGTAGAACGGTCAAGGACAAAAGAAAGGTTCATTCAGCACAACAGTAACTTTGTCCCCGGATGGCACCTGAATTGGGGGGGGGCAGAGTCAACATGGAGGTAAAGTAGGTGAGGTAGAGGGCAGCACGGTGGCCTAGTGGTTAGCACAGCTGCCTCACGGCGCTGAGGTCCCAGGTTCGATCCCGGCTCTGGGTCACTGTCCGTGTGGAGTTTGCATATTCTCCCCGTGTCTGCGTGGGTTTCGCTCCCACAACCGAAAAATGTGCAGGGTAGGTGGATTGGCCACACTAAATTGCCCCTTAATTGGAAAAGATAATTGGGTAACCTAAATTTTTTTTTTAAAGTAGGCGAGGTAAAGCCACCATAGTCCCAGACGACCATAGGCTGCTTTGCCCTTTGAGGGGGAGAGCTGACTGGTGGTGGTTTAACCTGAGGGTCACCACACCTCAGGCGAGGGGGCAAGGTTTAAGCGACGGGGCCTTCATTAATAAGTCAGCCGGTACGAGTTGAACGCGCGCAGTTGGCCTCGCTCAGCGTCACGAACCAGCTGGAGGGCCGCAATAAATGACATGAAGACACGGGCCAAAGATTCTCCAGCCGTTGGGATTCCCTGTTCCCGTCGGCAGAGCACCCCCGCCCGTGGGTGTCCGGCGGCGCGAGGTTGCTTCAATGGGAAATCCCATTGACAAGCAGGGGGTAGGGAATCCCGCCGCCAGAGAATGCCGCTCCCCCGAGAAACAAGCGGCTGGTGTACCGGAGAATCCAGCCCATGATAGACTGGCAGCATGGATGTATAATTGGCAAAAAGAGTTTCGACACAGATAAGCCTGAGCCGTTACATTCTTGGAAGGAAGGCATGGTAACATATTACTTGGAAAGTAAGAATCTAAAAGATAAAGCTGAGGGAGTGCAAATACACAACTCGTTCAAAGTAGCAATGCAGAGCTATAAGGCCACGGCCAAAACAAATCAAAGGCTCCGGTTTATTTCGAGAGGGATGGAATTGAAAAATAGGGACATTTTGCTAAACTTGTATCAAGCCCTGGCAGGGCCGCAGTCGGAGCACTGTGTACAGATCCGGTTACCATAGAGTAACAAAGATACAGGACAGAATTTTAATGTTCCCCGGCAGGCAGGTTTGTAGGTGGAAGGTGAGCGTTAAAGTTTTCAGACGGCCTTCCCACATGGTTGCCACCTGCCCCGGCCTCTCCTCAATTTTACACTTGGACGGGCAAAGCTTAATATACAAGCATTTGAATTAGGAGCAAGGAGTAGGCCACTCGGCCCCTCAAGCATGCTCTGCCCTATGATGGCTAATCGGATTTTACCCTCAACTCCACATTCTTGCCCAGACCGGCCCACCCATTCGTGCCTCAGTTGAGGCCCTTAAGCTGCCAATTATTGACCACTCAAGGGGCGTTTCCTGCCCACCCTCACTTTTCAGACAGGCGGGGGGAGCCCCAGGGTGGGGTGAGCCTGAAAATAAACATGGTTTAGGGTTTGGGAGGGGAATTGAGTAGGCGCCTTTGTTAGCAGCCTGTTTTTAAGATTGGGTGCCCTGGACCCACCCGGGCTTCTCCACCAACACCCGCATACCCCTCCGTCCAGCCCTCCAGGACCCACCTCTGCTCCCCACCCTTAAACCGCCAAAATTTACCTAATCCCAGAATCCCAAGACTCAGATTCTGGAGACTATTTGTAATCCCAGAGCCGTCCACTGCATCTTCTGGTTCTGCAGGAACTAAAGGGCAATCAGCAAATAACACTTTTCGAATAAGCACATGGACACGGCATTCCTATGGATTTGGAAGTCCGGTATGGTTTTTGCAAAGGTGAAAGAATGTGTGCATGAGAAACCTGCTCAGAACTGTTTACAGCAACTCGTCTAACCATTTGGCCAATTCATACTGTGTAGAACTGGTCATCGACAAGATAAGGGTGTAGAGGGACATCACTTCTATGGGTCTTGGGCAGCCCATACGTAAGCGGACGCAGTGAACCATGAGGACGAAACCTATTACATATACCATCTGGCAGCTTGTCACTCTTACATTCAGGCAAGGTCCGGTCATACATGGCGGTAAGTCCAATGAATATGGAATTTGGAACTGACATTAAGCATTGGCGTGCATTTTGTGGATATGGTCACACTTGTTGAGGATGGTTATTCCAGTACCTTTGTCGGGTTTACAGATATGCGTCTAGGTTGACCTTGACACCTCGCAACCCTATCAAATATCAAATATTCGCGCTTCACGTGCACATCCGCCAAGTTGCTCGGAATCCCACAATGTGCGTCCGCTAGATCGGTCAGGTGCCCTTTTAAGGATTGAGCATCTTTTTTTTTATAAATTTAGAGTACCCAATAATTTTTTCCAATTAAGGGGCAATTTAGCGTGGCCAATCCACCTATCCTGCACATCTTTTGGGTTGTGGGGGCGAAACCCACGCAGACACGGGGAGAATGTGCAAACTCCACACGGACAGTGACCCAGGGCCGGGATTCGAACCCGGGTCCTCAGCGCCATAGGCAACAATGCTAACCACTGTGCCACCGTGCTGCCCAGGATTGAGCATCTTCAGTGGACGTGGTTTGTAGCTGGGAGCAAATAGAGTTCAAACTCAGCAGATGGGTCCTTATTCTCCTCTACCTGTGAGCTAAGTCTGTCAGTGAGGTCTACATCAAGCCAACCTTCACTGGGCAATACAAACGTTGGGATTCATGCACTTCCATGCACTATAAGATTGCTCTTTTCAGGTCTTAAATAGGACCTGAGCTATTTGCTCACCATTAAGCTTGAAGCTGAAACACGGCACATCAAAGATGGGAGCGACCTAACGGTGCCACTTGTGGTGGTTTTGCTGGGAGTTTCCTGCCCGCTGTGTCGGTGAGTTCTCCGACTGTCCGTGTGGAGTTTGCACATTCTCCCCGTGTCTGCGTGGGTTTCAGCCCCACAACCCAAAACGATGTGCAGGAATTGGCTCTGTTAAATTGCCCCTTAATTATTAGAGGGTCAGTGCAGACTCGATGGGCCGAATGGGCTCCTTCTGCACTGTAGGAATTCTATGATTCTATAATTCAATTGGGTCCTGTAAATTTGTTCAAAAAAAACATTTTTTAAAGAATTATTTTTATCACTGGGTAGCTAGATTGGCCAGACCAGTTCCTCAGAGATCGAGCCGGCATTTTGAAAGGGTGCCCTGAGCTCTCAGTGAGCTGTACGGCAGTGCAGAACACGCAGAGCACTCAGTACACTTGATTGAAACATCATGGCCGGGATTCTCTGGTCGGCCACTCGGTTTTCCTGGGCGGCGCACGTTCGCCGACAACGGGATTCTCCGTTCCCAACACCTTCCAATGGGATTTCCCATTGTGGCAACATCCCGTCTCTGGGAAACCCGCTGGCATTGGTGCGCTGCCGGCCTAATGGAGAATCCCGCTGGCGGGGAATCCACTGCACTGGAAAAGCAGCTTGCCGTGATGCAGCATAGCCGATGGGGGGATCTTCCGGGATCTACCCAGCTCCCAACGCCTCGCGAAATCCAAGGCAATTGCGCAAGGCATTGGGATGTAAGTCCCGCCCATTGTGGGTGGGATCTCTTTTTTTGGCAAACCTGCATATTCGAGCCAGTTAGTCTGACTCTAATGTGCAGATTCACAAGGTATCTGTGGCTTTGGGATTCATCCCCTTTACCCCAGAGACCTTGGGTGAGCTCTGCTCAGCACTGGTCCCCGCAGACAAGGAGCAGACTGAATGGCACTCGTGGGGGTCTTCCAGGGGATCGGAGGCCCCCCAACTGCATCTCCTTTGGGAAGGGTAGTGACCTGGCATTGCTGGTGCCACTTGGGCACCCTGACAGTGCCAGGCTGGCATCTAGGCAGTGCCTCCTGGGTGCCAGCCTGGCACAGCCAAGGTGCCTGGTGGCATTGTCAGCTGGCATGGGCACTGCCAGGTTGGCACTGTCAAAATGGCATGTGTGTGATTGGGCTGGGGTGCCCTGTGTGGGTATTGGGGGGGGGGGGGTGCAGTGGAGGGGGCTGGAGATCCTCCCATAGTGTGTTCAGACTGAAGTGGGGAGGTCAGGGATCACTTCAGGAGCCTCAGAGGTCGGGATGCCATTTCTAAACTCACTCAGTACGAGACTTTGTTCTCTTCTGGGAGAATCGTGCCTGAATCCTGAGGCATCCAGAGGGTAAAAAGAATGTTCCTCTTGTGGGAGAATCTAGAACGAGGGGTGAGTTTCTAAATAAGGGGTCAGTCATTTAAGATGGAGACGAGGAGAATGTTTTCTCTCAGAGAGCCCTGAGTCTCGGGAACTCTCTTCCTCACAAAGCGGTGGAAGCAGAGTCTTTGAATAATTTTAAGGCAGATCTAGAGAGAATCTTGTTAAGCAAGGGGGGTGAAAGTTTATCGGGGTTAGGCAAGAATGTGGGGTTGAGGTTACAATCAAATCAACCGTGATCTTAATGAATGGCGGAGCAGGCTCGAGGGACCAAGAGTGTACCCTGCCAGCCTATACTCACTGAAATGGGTCTGAACCAGAATCCAAATTTTGGATAAGATCCCGCACTAGAAGACATTTATTTGCATTTTGTAAAACTGTGAGGCTATGTTACTGCATCACAGGCGTGGTAACACTGACCAGTAGATGACTTTTATGTTAAAATAAACTTTAATTTGAACACAGAATTAAGGACATTAGCAACAAAGAAATAGCTTTACAATTAACAGTTACGACATCTTACCTTGCTTCCTAAAACCTGCCTCTACATTCCAATTAAGCAAACTCAAATATTTAAAATACCACTTATGTATAACGCTAACTTGGTGCAGAGTCCTTGGAGAGAGAAACCTTATGGAACAAACTGAAAATACTTCTGCCCAGTTTCGAGTCCTGAGACTGACTTTTCAGACAGACCTGGCCTCTCCCATTAGTTATTGTGTTGTACTCAAAGCACATGGCATTCATTTGTCTCCTATCACTGGATGTGCTTTGACTTGCTCAGCAATAACCAAAACACAATGGGCGCAATTCTCCCAAAGGGAGACAAACCTCTGTGTTTCACTCCGGCGTAGGAGGCCATTCCTCGTCCCCTATTCTCCCCCCCCCCGGGGGCTAGGAGTGACTGCACGTGAATTTCGCGCACCGGGCCTTGATGCTTGCGTCAAAGCGGCGCGCTGGGAATGACGCGGCCGGCATGCCTCAGTGACGTCAGCCACACATGCGCAGGTTGGCCGGCACCAATCCGCGCATGCGTGGTTGCCGTCTTCCCCTCCGTTGCCCCGCAAGACATGGCGGCTTGATCTTGCGGGGCGGTGGAGGGAAAAGAGTGCGTCTTTTAGAGACACCGGCCCGACGATCGGTGGGCACCAATCGCGGGCCAGACACCTCCTGAGCACGCCCGTGATTCTTGATCCTCCCTCCGCCCCCCACAGGCCCCACACACAGCGGTCACGCGCTGTTCACGCCGGCAGCGACCAGGTGTGGTTGGCGCTGGCGTGAACCGATCGGGTTTGGCAGGCCGCTCGGCCCATGGGCCGGAGAATCGCCGGTCACCATTAGAAACGGCGAGCGGCGATTCTCCGAGCGGCCTGTCGCAAAACGCGACACGTCATTTTGGTGGGTGGGAGAATCGCGGAGGGAGCCAGGGCGGCGTGTCGTGATTCACCCGGCCCTCCCGCGATTCTCCCACCCGGCTTGGGGGGGGGGGGGGAGAATCGCGCCCAATACCTCACTTTTAATCACAGTTCTAGCCACCACACAGTCTGCATCCATTTTTTATAATCTTT
This sequence comes from Scyliorhinus canicula, assembly GCF_902713615.1. Classification (NCBI taxonomy): domain Eukaryota; kingdom Metazoa; phylum Chordata; class Chondrichthyes; order Carcharhiniformes; family Scyliorhinidae; genus Scyliorhinus; species Scyliorhinus canicula. The sequence goes on from NC_052159.1 coordinate 10,949,081, forward strand.
ATTAGTGTCACAAGTGGGCTTACATTAACACTGCAATGAAGTTACCGTGAAAATCCCCCAGTTGCCACATTGCGGCACCTGTTCGGGGACACTGAGGAAGAATTCAGAATGTTTAATTCACCTAACAAGCACCTCTTTCGGGAATTGTGTGAGGAAACCAGAGCACCTGGAGTAAACCCATGCAGACACAGGGAGAACGTGCAGACTCCACACAGACAGTGACCCAAGAGCGGATCGAACGCGGGACTCTGGCACTGTGAATCAAAGTGCCAACCACTGTGCTACCGTGCCAAACCCAGATTTTAATAATATTACTGCATATTTATCACACTCAGAGCTCAAAACATAGTGTACAACATTACATGTGATTCCACGATTGGACAACACTTACTGAACAATCATGATTGTGCCAAGAATTTAAGATCATTAGTCAGGCTTACAATGTGGCTCACTTACACATGCTGGAAGCCACATGTATTCCCAGACAGGGCCCTGTCCTTTGCAAACAGAAGCATGTCCACAATTGTGGACATTCTCCATGACAATTCCTTGACCAATCAGAGTCAGCCTGCCTGGTTTTTGAATTTAAACAAAAACTTGGCGGTTAACTGTGTCCTGGTGCAAACTTCATGACATTGGCCTCCACCAATGACAGTCCACTTGACAACTAATCGGCATTCTCCTCTCACACAGTACAAGCTGTTGTTTCCTTTTGTTATTCTTGCAGACCAGATGAGTGTAAGATGAAAAACTTCGACAGCATGTGTCTTTTACGCAATATTCGATTTACAGCCTCTTTGGTATCTGCTACCTGATCTAGGTGAAGAACCTCAACAACAAAAAAAATGAACAAGAATACTGAAGGTGATGTTATGAAGTGACTGGATCACCGAATGGAGGAATCAGCGAGAACGGAATAATGAGTCAGTGCATCAAACAGTAGCTCCCTAAACTCAAAAAGTCACCCACGAGAAAATCTCAACAACAAATCTCAACAAGAGCACTCGAGAAAGAAATTGTTTTGGCCCCTGCAGGATCGAGCGACCAAACACTCATTCAAAGGAGTGGGTTTTAAGGAGCTTAACCCTCACCCTGGTTCAAAGCAGAAGGTTTTAGAGCATTTCAAAGGAGGTAGAGAAGCTCCCAGAGCGACTGAAGTCTTTCCAGTATTCTTTTTTTTCTAAATTTAGAGTACCCAATTTTTTTTTCAATTAAGAGGCAATTTTGGCGTGGCCAATCACCCTAGCCGGCACATGGGGGGTTCTCCAAAATGGAGACCAAGCGTTCGCGCTGTCGTGAATGCCGTCGCATTTCACGATGGTGCGAACCGGGCATGGGGATGACCGATTTGGGGGCCAGCACGACGCTGGAGTGGTTCACACCGCTGCAGTCTCCCTTCCCGGCACCAAATGGGCACCGCGCCAACCCGCGCATGCGCGGGGGACTTCTTCAGCGGGAGACTTCTGAACCCCAACGCCATGTTCAGTCAGGGCCAGCTGCGCAACACGGTAGGTCCGGGGGGGGGGGGGGGGGGGGAAGAGAGACCGGCCTGCCAATCGTAGGCCAGACCCCATCCGCACCTCGGAGAATCGGGTGCCGGCGTTGGGGCATCATGGCGCAGTTACGGCGATTCTCCAGCCCGGTGCTGGGCTCGGAGAATCTCGCCCATGTTTTGGGTTGTGGGGGCGAAACCCACACAGACGTGAGGCAGCAATGCTAACCACTGTGCCACCGTGCTGCCCCGAGTCTTTCCAGTATCCTAATAATAATCGCTTATTGTCGGCTTCAATGAAGTTACTGTGAAAAGCCCCTAGTCGCCAAATTCCGGCGCCTGTTCGGGGAGGCCGGTACGGGAATAGAACCCGCGCTGCTGGCCTTGTTCTGCATTACAAGCCAGCTGTTTAGCCCACAGTGCCAATCCTAGGGCCAATCCAGATCAATAATTTATCACACATCAAGCAACACCAATACCTGCCCACTGTCACACTGCTGCTGTGGAATCTTGCTGTGAGCTTTCCCGATGCTGTACAGTCTGTGAAAGGCGATGGGGCGCAGTGGGGGGTGGGAGGGGAGGGGCTGTGTGAGGCGCTACAGAAATGCAACATCCCAAATCGCACCAGTCCGTTCCAGCCAGCCTGCAGTCAAACCCCTTCGTTTTAACATGTTGATATCGTTAATCCCTCTCTCCGTGTCTGCTGCACTGTTACTATAGGCGATGTTTGCGGCGTCTCTCTGCTGTCCTGTGTTGCCGGGGTGGGTATGAACTGGGGGGTTTCGACAGGACCGACGCAGCCAAAGCTTTGCAAAAACACTGGAGAGAAATCTAGAGCTATTAAACAGGGGGGGGGGGGGGGGGGGGTAGAGGCAGAGAGGGGGAATCTGCCTTCACTCTGTAGTAAAGTGGACCCATCATGTAGCTAATTGTATTTTATTCCAACGTGGCAAATGTTGCTAGTTAAACATTTCAGAGTTCCTATAAACTGTGGGGTGGAGAGACACATATCTGTAACAAACATTAATATCCAGGTAGAGAGGGACAATGCAAATAATGTTATGAAAACAACTTGGATATATGGACATGTATCAAAACACACACCATGTCTCTGTCACTTCACCATATGTTAGACACCCCCCTCCTCTCTCGATACAGACGGTGCATCATTACTGTTCCAATATAAATACTCTTCGAGACAATGTTCTGACAATTCAGAATTTAAAATCTCACTTACTGTCTCCCCCCGTTTGTCCTTTCAGAGAGTGTCAAATTGTTGCATCCAAATTAATCCACCAGCTCCAGTCACACAGAAAGCCTTGTGGTCACAATAAATAAACCTTTACAAGATCCAGTCGGCAGCGGCCAGTAGGATTTCGAGCTGCTCAAAGGGGGAGGGCAAATGAGAGAGAGAGAATGAGGGGGAGATTGAGAGAGAGAGTTACACTCACCTCGTCTGAAAGTGACCCAACTCCGGGGAGGGGACCTGCTGCTCACTCTCAGCACACACACCCCGCACTTTCACTTCTACTTCAGGGAGGCATGGGGGAGGGTGAGGAGGAGCAGGGCTGAGAGGAGATATATGAAGGAGGGAGGGAGGAAGGGAGCAGAGGAGGGTGGCAGAGGAAGGAGGAGAGGGGAGGAGAGAGGGTGGAGGAGAAGCAGAATGGAAGGGGAGAGGTAGAGGGCGGAGTGGGGAGAGGTTGGAGGGAGGGGGCAGGAGGGGGAGAGGTGGGATGGAGGGAGGGGGAGAGGTGGGAGGGAGGGGGAGAGGTGGGAGGGGGAGGGAGAGCGGGGGAGGAGGGAGGGAGGGAGGGGGAGATAGGGGAGAGGGATAGGGGAGGGAGAGCTGGATGGAGGGGGAGGAGGGAGAGGGAAGGTGGAGAGGTGGGAGAAGGAGGGGGAGAGAAGGGTGGGGGAGAGGAAGAAAGGGGAGGGAGGGGGAGACGGGAGGGAGGAGGAGGAAATTGGGAGGGGGAGGAATGGGGCGAGGATTGAGGAAGGGGTAGGGGAGGTACAAAAATCACAGAATCATCTAATTTACAGTGCAGAAGAAGGTCATTCGGCCCTTCGAGTCTGCACCGGCTCTTAGAAAGAGCACCCAACTGAATCCCACGCCTCCACCCTATCCCCGGAACCCAGTAACCCCACCTAAACCTTTTTGGACACTAAGGGGCAATTTAGCACGGCCAATCCACATAACCTGCACGCCTTTGGACTGTGGGAGGAAACCGGAGCACCCGGAGGAAACCCACGCAGACACAGGGAGAACGTGCAACCTCCACACAAGGTGGGAGAGAGGCGTGAGGGAAGGTGGGGAGTGAGGGAGAGATGGGGAAGGAAGGGGCTAGGTGGGAGAGGAGGGGGAGGTGGGCGGGAGAGGGGGAGGGAATAGCAGGAGGAGAACAGAATGAGGGGGTGAAGGAGGAGGGTGGGGGAGAGAGGGAGGTGGGAGGGGGAGGGTGGGTGAAAGTGGAGGGGTGAGGATGAGGAGAGTTGAGGGAAGGGAGATAGGTGAGGGTGGAGGAGAGTGGAGGGTGAGGGAGAGGGGAGGGAGATAGGGGAGGGGGAGGGAGACAGAGGAGGGTGGGCACGAAGAGGCGGAGAGGAGAGGGACTAGAGAGGCAAGAGTGGAAGAGAGGAGGGCGGGAGGAGGGAAGAGGGCGGTGGGGAGAGGAGCAAGTTGGAGAGGAGGGGGTAGAGAGATGGGAGTGAGGAGGTAGAGGGGGAGAGGGAAGTACAGGAGAAAGAGGAACCGGAGAGGCAGAGGGGGAGGAGGGGAACGAGAAGGGAGCTGGGAGATCGAGAGAGATGGAGGAGGGGAGGGGGAAAGGAGAGGGTGGGGCAAAAAGAGGGGAGTTGTAGAGGGAGGGGAAGGGGAGAGAGATGGAGGAGGAGGTGAGTGGGAGCAGGAGCTGGGAGAGTGAGGGAGGAGGCAGCGAGAATGAAGGAGGGAGGGAGACCGAGGCAGGAGGAGATAGAAGGGGAGAGAGAAGATAGGAGGGAGAGGGAGGGACGAGAAAGATAGAGGGAGGGAGGGGAAGATAGAGGGAGAGAGGAGAAAGATAGAGGGAGGCGGGGAAAGAGGAGTGGGAATGTGGGGAGAAGGAGGGAATGGGAGAGGGAGATGACGGTGGGATTGGGGAGATGGAGGAAGGGAAGAGAAAAGGAAGGTAAAGGGGATCAACAGAAAGAAGAGAGGAGGTTACAGGGTGAGGAAGGAAAGTGGGGAAGAGAGAATAAAATTATGTTTTGAGAGAGGAAGAAGCAAAAGAGAGGCTGGAGGTAAAAGTGGAGTACTCACTCAGTGGGTCGTGCTTGTCTGCCCCAGTGCAGAAATCAAATTGCTGTTGTAACAGAATGCTGTTGCTGGCAGCTTTCACCAACACATTGCTATTGTTATAGGAACAGTCAGCGTACTCAGTCTGCCTCTAATCCCACACCAGTATCAACTGAGTTCTGATGAAAGATCATTGACCTGGAACATTAACACTTTCTCTCTTTCTTTCTCTCTCTCTCTCCACAGTGGCTGTGTGCTGAATGCTTGTTCAGTGTGAACCGTGCTCTCTGTACCCAATATAAAAAAGACATTCAGTAACAACATGGGCAGCACAGTAGCACAGTGATTAGCACTATGGCTTCACAGCGCCATGGTCCCAGGTTCGATTCCCGGCTTGCGTCGCTGTCTGTGCGGAGTCTGTACTTTCTCCCCGTGTCTGCGTGGGTTTCCTCCAGGTGCTCCGGTTTCCTCCCACAAGTCCCGAAAGATGTGCTATTAGATCATTTGGACATTCTGAATTCTCCCTCAGTGTACCCGAACAGGCGCCGGAATGTGACGACTCGGGGCTTTCCACAGTAACTTCATTGCAGCGTTAATGTAAGCCTACTTGTCACAATAAAGATTATTATTCTAAAAAGGGTTGAAACAAAACACCAAGGTCCCACTCCTCCTCCAGCAGGTTGGTAAGATCGAGTACGAGTAAAGTGTGAAAAGGGTTTCTCATAACCCTGGCTGGTTCTCTGCAATGTTCACCAATTAACAACAGCACCTGGTTAACTTTTGGCAAAGGGGATAAGTCAGGGATTGAAGACCAAAAGAGTTAACCTCCACCAACAACCCAGGTTAAACGCAACTAACTGAACAACCAAGGTAACTGACGATGTTGCAGCAGTTATACAAAGCTGCCTCTTGTAACCAGGCAATTATATTTTTAATATAATCCTCAGGAATGTTGATCACACCCAGGAGGACCAGGATTTAATGTCTGCACCTGGTTTCTGTGTGGTCAGCATGACTACTTTCGAAGAACACATTGGTGTGGGGCTGGCGTAGCCACCAAAGTACAGAGAAGTCAGGTGTTTTTCCTTAAAGGTTATTCATGGACCTTGTGTGTTTCGAAAAACTTTTACCGATCTTTATATGCAGATTTTCCAGCTGAATTCAAAATCTCAAAAGTGCACATACGCTGGGATTTGAACCCAAAGCCAGACTTTCAAAAAAGTCAAAACTGAGGCACATTGAAAGTCTTGAGGAGAGGGCAGGGCTCCATGCTGATTGACACATTGGGTGACCAAAGGCAGGAGTCTGGGGAGGGGAGGTTGCAGGTAAGGGGTCAGGTGATGCTATCTCCTGGAATACGTCCTGTTAGAGTTGGCAACCCAAGAAAGGCACCCAATCATTGAAGTCAATAGTTATGATTGGCCTATTTTTAATTTCAATGGTGTGTCTGCCTTATTTTCTTTTTTTGAAATAAATTTCGAGTGCCCAATTCATTCTTTTCCAATTAAAGGGCAATTTAGCGTGGCCAATCCACCTAGCCTGCCCATCTTTCGGCGGTGGGGGTGAAACCCACGAAAATACGGGGAGAATGTGCAAACTCCACATGGACAGTGACCCAGAGCTGGGATCGAACCCCAATCCTCAGCGTTGTGAGGCAGCAATGCTAACCACTGCGCCACGTACCGCCCCATTTTCATTTTCTTAAACTGTAGAAAGGGTCTGTTCGTCACCAGATCCCAGAAATATTTAAATAATAATCTTTATTATTGTTACAAGTAGGCTGACATTAACAGTGCAATGAAGTTACTGTGAAAATCCCCTAGTCGCCACATTCCGGCGCCTGTTTGGGTACACAGAGGGAGAATTCAGAATGTCCAATTCACCTAACAAGCACGTCTTTCGGGACTTGTGGGAGGAAACCGGAGCACCCGGAGGAAACCCACACAGACACAGGGAGAACCTGCAGACGCCACACAGACAGTGACCCAAGCTGGGAATTGGACTGTGGCACTGTGAAACGACTTTGCTAACCACTGTGCTACCTTGCCGCCCTTCTTTCAATGCACGATGGATTCTAATAATAGACATTGTTGGCTAGACAATGGAATTTAAACTGAGGTGTGAGCGATTTTGTTGGCACTTAAAGCGGCAAACCCATGGGGCGGGATTCTCCCCTACCCGGCAGGGCGGGGGGTCCCGGCGAGACGGAGTGGCATGAACCACTCCGCCGTCGGGTCACCCCAAAGGTGCAGAATCCTCCGGACCTTCAGGGGCTAGGCTCGCCCCAGAGTGGCTGGCACCCCGCGGGCCGGCGGGGAAGGGGCCGAAAGGCCTCCGCCGGTCGGCGCGACTCGGCACATGCATGGGAGCACCAGCACATGCTGGCGTCATCCCTGCGCATGCGCGGGAGGGTTCGTCTCCGCATCGGCCATCGCGGAGGACAACAGCAGCCGATGCAGAGGAATAGAGAGCCCCCACGGCACAGGCCCGCCCGCGGATCAGTGGGCCCCGACCGCGGGCCAGGCCACAGTGGAGGCACATCCCGGGGCCAGTTCCCACCGCGACCCCCCAAGAACCCCGGAGCTCGCCTGCGCCGCCAGGTCCCGCCGGTAAGGGACCTACTCTGATTTACGCCGGCGGGACCGGCTACAGACGGGCGGGACTTCGGCCCATCGTGGGCCGGAGAATTCGGGCGGCCCCAGTGCCCATTGAGTCACGCCGGACCCCGCCATTCTCTGAGGCGGGCGGCGCATCTCAGGCCGGGCCGGTTTTTGGGGGGGCGGGAGAATTGGGAGGACGGCGGAGGCGGGATTCATGCCAACCCCCGGCCATTCTCCCACCCGGCGGGGATGCCAACAATGGTCATACCAGCAATGGTCATACCAGCAATGGTCATACCAACGATGGTCATGCTAGCAATGGTCATACCAGCAATGGTCATACCAGCAATGGTCATACCAGCAATGGTCATGCCAACGATGGTCATGCCAGCAATGGTCATACCAGCAATGGTCATGCTAGCGATGGTCATGCCAGCAACGGTCATACCAGCAATGGTCATGTCAGCAATGACCATGCCAGCAATGGTCATGGTAACGATGGTCATGCCAGCAATGGTCATACCAGCAATGTCATACCAGCAATGGTCGTGCCAACGATGGGCATGCCAACAATGGTCATACCAGCAATGGTCATGCCAACAATGGTCATGCCAGCAATGGTCATACCAGCAATGGTCATGCCAACGATGGTCATGCCAGCAATGGTCATACCAGCAATGGTCATACCAGCAATGGGCATGCCAGCAATGGCCATGCCAGCAATGGTCATACCAGCAAAGGTAGTGCCAGCAATGGTCATGCCAACAATGGTCATACCAGCAATGGTCATGCCAACAATGGTCATACCAGCAATGGTCATGCCAACAATGGTCATAGCAGCAATGGTCATACCAGCAATGGTCATACCAGCAATAGTCATGCCAGCAATAGTCATGCCAGCAATGGTTATGCCAGCAATAGTCATGCCAGCAATGGTCATACCAGCGATGATCATGCCAGCAATGGTAGTGCCAGAAATGGTCAGGCCAGTAATGGTCACATCAGCAATGGTCAGTCAGGTCAGCAATTGTCATGCCAACAAGAGGGCAGACTGGCACAGTCCGCTGCAAACAGGAAAGGGTGATGACTGTAAAGAGTTGGCGAGTTCCTGTTCTGGGAGGTAAGTTATACATAAGATGAGCTGTGCCACGTGGAATGCAATATCCCGGGTATCGATGAGATTCTGTTTTGAAACTAAACAGGAAGAATCCAGTCCAGCCAGTTAGTTGTGCCTGATTGGAGTTTTCTTTGTTCTCTTGCTTTAGCAAGTAGACTGACAACAAGCCAAAAATAAAGACCTCTAATTTTCTGGTATCAAACAAAAACCAGTATCGTGTTCCAACCAGGAAATGTCAACTAGCATTCTGCCCGGACTGTAAACCTGCCCATATGGGGCGACTTTCACCCTACTCCTTCAATTTCCCGAAACCATTCAGCTATCCTGTTCTATTGTAATAAATCATTTCTGATACAATTTCCTGGTCACAATGAGAATCTCTTGAGGGTTCATTTATTTGTTTTATACTAGGGGGAATGCAACAGGGCCATTCCATTACCCATTGGCCATTGCACTCTCACCGTGGTGTCATAAAGGCCGTGAGAGTTTCAGGTCCCAATCCAGAAACATTGAATTATTTTTTTATTAATTGACAGGATGTGGGCTTCGCGGGCTATGCCTGCATTTGTTGCCCATCCCTAATTGCCCTTTGAGAAGGTGGTGGTGAGCCGTTTCTTGAACCGCTGTAGTCCATGTGGTGTAGGTACACCCACAGTGCTGTTAGGGTGGGAGTTCCACGATTCTGACCTAGCGAAGTGAAGGAACGGCAATATATTTACCAATTTGCATGATGTGTAACTCAAGAGAGGAACTTCCAAGTGGTGAGATTCCCAGGTATCTGCTGCCCTTATCCTTCTAGATGGTAGAGCTTGTGGGTTTGGAAGGTGATGTTAAGGAGCCTTGGTGAGTTCCTGCAGTGCAAGGTACACACGGGTCCCTGACACAGTGAGGCAGTAGTGCGAACCACTTTGTAGTGGTGATGTCACTGGACCAGTAAGCCAGAGGCCCAGCCTATTGCTGTGGGGAGGTGAGTACAAATCCCACCAAATTCAATTACTGAATCTGGAATTGAAAGCGAGTCTATAATGGTGACCATGAAACTATTATCAATTGTTGTAAAAACCCATCTGGTTCACAAAGGAAATCTGCCGTCATTACCCGGTCTGGCCTGCAGGTCACTCCAGACCCACAGCAATGTGGGTGGCTCTTAACTGCCCTCTGAAATGGACTAGCAAGTCACTCAGTTCAAGGGGAAATGCTGGCATTGGCAGCAATGCCCATCGCCCAAGAAAGAATAAAGAAAATGTGCAGGTAACAGCCATGGGCGGCCCAGTGCCACAGTGGTCAGCATTGCTGCCGCACAATGCCAGGAACCGGGTTCATTTCCGGCCTTGGGTGACTTGTCTGTGTGGAGTTTGTGCATCTCCCCCCCCATGCTTGCGTGGGTTTCCTCCGGGTGCTCCGGTTTCCTCCCACAGTCCAAAGATGCGCAGGTTAGGTAAGGTTATGGGGATAGGGCGGGGAGTGGGCCTCGGTAGGGTGCTCTTCCCGAGTGTTGATGCAGACTCGATGGGCCAAATGGCCTCCTTTTGCACTGTAGGAATTCTATGATTCTATGCCTTGCAGTCCCTGTGGTGTAGGTACACCCACAGTGCTGTCAGGGAGGGAGTTCCAGAATTTTGACCCAGCGACAGTGATATATTTCCGGGCAGCAGGGTAGCATTGTGGATAGGACAATTGCTTCACAGCTCCGGGGCCCCAGGTTCGTTTCCCAGCTTGGGTTACTGTCTGTGTGGAGTCTGCACATTCTCCCCGTGTGTGCGTGGGTTTCCTCCGGGTGCTCCTGTTTCCTCCCACAGTCCAAAGATGTGCAGGTTAGGTGGATTGTCCATGCTAAATTGCCCATAGTGTCCAAAATTGCCCTTAGTGTTGGGTGGGTTACTGGGTTATGGGGATAGGGTGGAGGTGTGGACCTTGCGTAGGGTGCTCTTTCCAAGAACCGGTGCAGACTCGATGGGCCGAATGGCCTCCTTCTGCACTGTAAATTCTATGAAATTATATGGAAAAAAAAAAGTCAGGATGGTGAGTGGCTTGGAGGGGGACGTCCAGGTGGTTGGGTTCCCATGTATTGCTTCCTTTATTCTTCTGGATGGTAATGGTCATGAGTTTGGAAGACACTGTTGAAGGAGCCTTGGTGAGTTGCTGCAGTGAATCTTGTAGATGGTACACACAGCTGCCACTGTGTGTCGGTGGTCAATGGGGTGCCAATCAAGTGGATGGTGTTGAGCTGTTGGAGATGGATTTACCCACAAAAGTGAGAGTGCTCCATCACACTCCTGACATATGATGGCCAGGCTTTAGGAAGTCAAGAGGTGAGTTACTCGTCACAGAATTCCAAGACCCTTGACCTGCTTTTGTATTAATGTGGCTAGTCCAGTTCAGTTTCTGATGGTAACCACCAGGATGTTGAAAGTGGGGGATTCAGCGATGGCAATGCTATTGAATATAAAGGGGGAGATGGTTAGATTCTCTCTTGTTGGCGATGGTCAATGCCTGGCACTTGTGTGGCATGAAATTTTTTTTGCCAAATAAGCCTGAATATTGTCCATGTGGTTGCTGTACATGGACATGGGTTGTTTCAAAGTCTGAGGTTGCGAATGGTGTTGAACATTGCACAGCCATCAGCAATCATCCCCACTTCTGACCTTATGGATGGAAGGGAGGTTATTGATGAAGCAGCTGAAGATGGTTGGGCCTAGGACACTACCCTGAGGAACTCCTGCGGTGATGTCCTGGGGCCGAGATGATTATTCTGAAGAATAATCGCAATAAACATAGTTGAAGGCTGAGGTCAGGTTAAGGATTTGTCCATGTGAAAATATCCTTCACTACGGAAATAATCGAGGGATAGGCCAGCAAATATAAATACTTGTGGAGAAACCCTATCTGCTGGATTCCGGGTAAGATGATACCAGAGTTAAATATCTGGCTCTGGAAGAATTAGGTTGACTATAGTCATGAGAGAATCTAAGTAACGTAAGATGTACCGTTGCTTCTAACTTTGACAGTGTGCATCAGTGCGCACAGCGGCAGATGCCGGTTCAATTGTTTTAAGTGAATAAATTGCCAATAGCAGTCAGATTTGAATATGTTGTCCCTCCTCAGGGCTCTGTTTGAAGATTGACATGTTGTCCTTCCCTTGTAAAATGTGCTGACATTCTGACTGTGAGAAATAAATTTAACCTTCCCTTTGAAAGCCACCTCTGGATTGCCCTTTGGTGAGAAACTAACGTCCCTTCGTCATCCTCTTGTTTAACGGCCCGAGCTTTTGTAAACCCTGGGTGCAGAGCTCAGGAGCGGCTGAAGCACCAGAAGAAAGTTTTGATACTGATGTCCTCCTGTTTGCTTTTTGAGTTTTTTCTTTTGTTGCTCTGTCACGGGGCGTGGGCGTCAACGGTAAGGCCAGCATTTGCTGGCCATTCCTAATTGGCCTGCGGTCAGGGTTAAATATTTGGAACTGGATAGTTGCCGCCGGAAGAACACGGATGACTGTACTCATGAGATTCTAAGCAAGACGTACCGATGCTCCGCCCTCTGCCAGTACGCATCAGTGCGCACAGCGGCAGAATGAGCAAACTGGAAATAGCAGTCAGATTTGAATATGTTGCCTCTCCCCAGGGCTCTGATTACTCGTACGAACATATGGATTAGGAGCAGGACTAGGCCACTCGGCCCCTCCAGCCTGCTCTGTGATTCAATAAGGTTCTGGCTGATCTGATTGTAACTTCAACCCCACATTCCTGCTCACCCTCCGATAAACTTTTAAACCCCCCCCCCCTCCCCCCCACCACCACCTGCCCCCGATCCACCTCCAACTTAAAAATATTCAAAGACTCTGGCTCTACTGTCTTTTATGGAAGAGAATTCCAGGGACTCACAGCCCTCTACGTGATTAAAATTCTCCTCAACTCCATCCAAAATGAGTGACCCCTGGTTTTTAATCAGTGACCCCCCTTGTTCTGGATTCACCCACAAGAAGAAACATCCTCTCCCGGCCCTGGGTAGCTGTCCATGTGGAGTTTGCGCATTCTCCCCGTGTCTACGTGGGTCTCACCCCCAATACCCAAAGATGTGCGGGGTTAGGTGGATTGGCCACGCTAAATTGCCCCTTTATTGGGGAAAAAAGTTTTAAAAAGAGGAAACGTCCTCCACACGTCCACCCTTTAGGATTTTACAGGGTTCCATCAAGTTGCCTCTTACTCTTCGAAACTCCAGCAGACACAAGCCCAGCCTATCAAACCTTTCAGCAGAAAACAACTTGTCCATTCCAGAGGTGCAATTGAAAGGCCACGCTGAGCCCAAAAAGCAGCTCGCCGCGGCGCAGCGTGGCTGATAGAAGCCGGGTGAGCCGGGATCTACCCGGCTCGCCACGCCTGGCAAGATCTAACGCGATCTGGCAAGACACGGCGATGTAAATCCCCCCCAATGTGGGTGGGATCACGTTTTTGGCAAATCTGCACATTAAAGCGAGGCAGCTAGTCTCACTTTAATGTGCAGATTCCTGAGGTACCTGAGGCTTTGGGATCTATCCCCGTCAACTCGGAGACCTCGGGTGAGTGCTGTTCAGTGCTGGTTGCCACAAACGGGGACCAGATGGATTAGAACTTGTGATGGTCTCCCGGAGAATTGGAGGTGCCCAGGTGCATGCCCTTGGGGCAGGGTGGTACCCTGGCACTCCTGGTGACACTTGAGCACCCTGACACTACCAAGGTGTCCAGGTGGTACTGCCAGGTAGGAACTGTCAAGGTGCCCAAGGTTGTACTTTCTGCACGGTGGTGATAGGGTTGACAGTGACCCTGTATGGGTGTTGGGGGTCAGGGTGCAGGGGAGGCAGTGGCTGGGGACCCTCCCTTATTGTGTTGGGGCTTGGGGGGGGGGGTGGTCAGTGGTCGCTTCAGGGGTTCCGGAGGTCAGGGCGGCCTTAAATAGCGTCCCGATCTCTAGCGACACTGGTCTCCCAGAGAATTGGAGGTGCGACTATATGAGGCCTTATCTTCCCGCTGAAAGCCCCTATCTAACCCAGATGCCGTTTCATAGCGTTGTGTTTCTCAGCACTGTGAGTACCGGGAAACAAGCGGCTAAATGCGCTCGCTATGAGTCTTTGTTCTCATTTAGTTCATTCCCACCTCTGGTGATAGTCTAGTAAACCGTCTCTGAACTGCTTCTAATACATTTACATGTTTCCTTAAATAAGGAGACCAATACTGTGCACAATACTCCAGATGTGGTCTAACCAATGCCCTGTACAATTGGAGCATAACCCCCCCCCCCTACTTGTGTATCCCATTCCCCTCAGAATAAACAATGACATTCTATGAGCTTTCCTAATTACTTACTGTACCTGTATACTCCAGGAGATTCATGCATTAGGGCAGCCGGGTCCTTCTGCGACTCAGAGCCCTGCAATCTCTCACCATTTAGATAATCAGTTTCTTGTCTATTCTTCATCAAAATGGATAATTTCACGTTATACTCCGTGGCACGCTCAGTCATTTCAGAGGACAGTTGGCAGTCAACCACATTGTTGTGGGTCTGCAGTCACAAGTAGGCTAGACCAGGCAAGGATGCGCCCGCACCGGCCTCCCCGAACAGGCGCCAGAATGTGGCGACTAGGGGCTTTTCACAGTAATGTCATTGAAGCCTACTCGTGACAATAAGCGTTTATTATTATGGATGTTTATGACAAACTCATTGTCACCAATACGGATGAGTGTTCAATTTCAGACTTCTTATTAATAGAATTGAGATTCCCCCAGTTGCTGCGGTGGGATTTGAACCCATGCCCACTAAGAATGAGCCTGGGCTGCCGGATCATCAACCCAGTGACATTACCATTATATCACCATCTCCCCTGACGTGATCTGGCAAGAAGAATATCACATATAGAGAGCCCCAGAGGGAGACTGAATTCCCATAGCAAATCACAAAAGGTTTATACTGACTGCCAAGATGTACTGTCTGAGGCGAATGCCTTCTGGTTGTTGAGAAAGACAGGTTTTGTCCTGAACTAACAGATTATGAGTCACACCTGATATCTTGCCTGAGAGTAAATGTACCGGCCACACAGCATTGGACAAAAACAGATACTTCAACCCTGCTGCCTCACGGCGCCGAGGTCCCAGGTTCGATCCCGGCTCTGGGTCACTGTCCGTGTGGAGTTTGCACATTCTCCCCGTGTTTGCGTGCGTTTCGCCCCCACAACCCAAAGATGTGCAAGGTAGGTGGATTGGCCACGCTAAATTGGCCCCAATTGGAAAAAATTAATTGGGCACACTAAATGGGGCTGTTTAGCACAGGGCTAAATTGCTGGCTTTGAGAGCAGACCAAGCGGGCCAGCAGCACGGTTCGATTCCCGTAACAGCCGCCCCGGACAGGCACCGGAATGTGGCGACTAGGGACTTTTCACAGTAACTTCATTTGAAACCTACTCGTGACAATAAGCGATTTTCATTTTTTTCATTTTCATTTAAATTTTAAAAAGCAGATACGTCATATGATGAAAGGTGATGGTCATTTTGGTCACCTGCTTCTGGGGTGAAATTGGGCGCTTGCCATGTTGATTGAAGGGTGACAAACGACTCAGAGCACCCAGTGTCACTCTAACCTCTCACCAATGCTGAATTAGCTGCCCACATTCATCGAGTCACAGAGTTTGCCCCAGCATCTCCAGGTCAGATGATGAGAGAGGGTGGTGGTGGGGGAGGGAGGAGGGGGTAGTATTGGAGCTTGTTATCATTATTGCCGATCTTATTATTTTTTAATAAATTTAAAGCACCCAGTTCATTTTCTTTCCATTTAAGGGGCAATTTAGCACGGCCAATCTCCCTACCCTGCCCATCTTTGGGTTGTGGGGGTGTGGCCTACGCAGACACATGGAGAATGTGCAAACTCCACACGGACAGTGACCCGGGACCGAGATCGAACCCGGGTCTTTGGCGCCATGAGGCAGCAGTGCTAATCATTGTGGGTCTCAGGTGAGATTGCTCTTGGTCAGGAATGATAGAGACTACTGGAGGCAAGTCCGGTGGTAAACGTTACCTTTTATTGAACATTCTATTAACTATGCACAGGGTAAGACTTAGCATGAGACTCTACATAGAACTATCGCTCGGCATACTCTGTCATAATGTGATTTTACATCATTGATGATGTCGACTGTCTATTGACACAATTAACATTAACCCTTTACACTACAGATCTCAGTCACTCTCTATTCTCTGAGTGTGAACAGAGTAAGAAGTCTTACAACACCAGGTTAAAGTCCAACAGTTTTGTTTCAAACACTAGCTTTAGGAGCACTGCTCCTCCCTCAGGTGAATGAGTGCATTCATGCTTACAGGACAGCTTCTAGTAGCTTCTGTGGTCCCTGTTTACTTTGCTCTGAGTCCACACCCAGGCTTAACTAATCAAGCACAGTGAGCATAGATCAGTTATCAGACTCACATTCACCTGAGGAAGGAGCAGTGCTCCGAGAGCCAGTGTTTGAAACAAACCTGTTGGACTTTAACCTGGTGTTGTAAGACTACTTACTGTGCTCACCCCAGTCCAACGCCGGCATCTCCACATCCTGAGTGTGAAGATTGTGGATTCCAAAAAATCAGCAGAGACCATTAACCGCTTTGTCCTTTCAAAATCAATCAACTGACAGACGTCATAGTGTCCCATGATGTGACAACATTTTATTTTCAATGTATAAAACAACACTCCCACTGCAGTACTGAGGGAGTGCTACAGAGTGCACTTCAGATGAAAGAGTAAGCCTTCTGCCCTCTCAGGTGAACTTTAAAGAATCCCAAGACACTACTATGAAGAAAATTAGTGGGGCTCTCTGTATATTTTACATATCTCAGAGCTATGTAGAGTTGACGCGAGATTCTAGGTGGTGCAGCAGGTTTATTTACAAGAGTTCTAAAATATTTCCACAATCACAAAATATCTGCAGTCATGCGTTCAGGACAGCTTCTAGTACCTTCTGTGGTCCCTGTTTACTTTGCTCTGAGTCCACACCCAGGTTTAACTAATCAAGCACAGTGAGCATAGATCAGTTATCAGGGTTCATAATCAAAAGTAGGACAATTGAACACTACAGGCCAATAGTTATCCCTCAACCAGTATCACTATAACAGCATTACCTGGCATTATTTGCTGTGTGAAAATTAGCTAGCATGTTTGCTCCATTATAACAGCCACTACTGCAATTATACTTTATTGGCTGTTAAGTGTCCTGAGAAGTCCTCATAGCAGGCAAAGTACTATATAAACGTCAGTCCTTCTTTAGTAGAAATTTTCTGCTTCAAACCCATAGGCTACAAACTATGGGGGAAAGTAACATCTGATTAGTTCTTGACTATTTGGTTTCTGGGCACGCTGATTGGTTCTGACAGTTGTCGGTTGTGCCGCTTAATCAATACAACCAATCGATAATGACAAACTCCAATCACACTGAAATGCGACTATGTCACTTTAAAACAGATGGCAGATTTGACAGATGTCAGGTGACTCTGCTCAGCTTCCTCTGAATGCAAATGTGGTTACCATGGCGACTGCTTCCTCCTTCAGCAGATCACACAAATAAATTAGTAGGAACTGGGGGAAAAAAGACCTATTCCATTGGGCTGAAACGGTGTTGAGATGCCGGCGTTGGACCGGGGTGAGAACAGTAAGAAGTCTTACAACACCAGGTTAAAGTCCAACAGGTTTGTTTCAAACACTAGCTTTCGGAGCACTGCTCCGCACATTCACCTGAGGAAGGAGCAGTGCTCCGAAAGCTAGTGTTTGAAATAAACATGTTGGACTTTAACCTGGTGTTGTAAGACTTCTTATTGGGCTGAAAGGGGAGAATAATACTTGGAAATGGAAACGCAGGTTTGAACAACAACTAAATGGAAGCATATTTTAAGGGGGAACGGACGGTGGTGTTTTGCAGAGAAAGCGAGGAATGTAAGGACTTATACTTACATAGATCTTTTCTCAACCTTAGAACATCCCAAAGTGCTGTGTAGCCCTAACCCCCTCGAGGTCACATTGCCGATCTCCCCATGGGACTGTGGAAAACGAGCTTCCCAGGTAGAAAGCGGAGGCCACCCAGCTGGAGCTGGTTAAAGACCTCCACATAAAAGCCGGCCCAAGAAGGGCCCAGTGTTGTTGGTTGTCCCCTCAAGGACTGGATTGGGAGGGGGTTACTGCTGTAGGAAGAGTATTGTACATAGTTCAATAAATCCTTATTCCACAGTGACATAAGGACAGTAAACGCTGGAAAAATCTATCAATTCAGGCAGCTTCTGTGGAGAGAGAAGAAAACAAAGTTAACATAAGAACATAAGAACTAGGAGCAGGAGTAGGCAATCTAGCCCCTCGAGCCTGCTCCGCCATTCAATGAGATCATGGCTGATCTTTTGTGGACTCAGCTCCACTTTCCGGCCCGAATACCATAACCCTTAATCCCTTTATTCTTCAAAAAACTATCTATCTTTACCTTAAAAACATGTAATGAAGGAGCCTCAACTGCTTCACTGGGCAAGGAATTCCATAGATTCACAACCCTTTGGGTGAAGAAGTTCCTCCTAAACTCAGTTCTAAATCTACTTCCCCTTATTTTGAGGCTATGTCCCCTAGTTCTGCTTTCACCCGCCAGTGGAAACAACCTGCCCGCATCTATTCTATCTATTCCCTTCATAATTTAAAATGTTTCTATAAGATCCCCCCTCATCCTTCTAAATTCCAATGAGTACAGTCCCAGTCTACTCAACCTCTCCTCATAATCCAACCCCCTCAGCTCTGGGATTAACCTAGTGAATCTCCTCTGCACACCCTCCAGTGCCAGTACGTCCTTTCTCAAGTAAGGAGACCAAAACTGAACATAATACTCCAGGTGTGGCCTCACTAACACTTTATACAATTGCAACATAACCTCCCTAGTCTTAAACTCCATCCCTCTAGCAATGAAGGACAAAATTCTATTTGCCTTCTTAATCACCTGTTGCACCTGTAAACCAACCTTCTGTGACTCATGCACTAGCACACCCAAGTCTCTCTGCACAGCGGCATGCTTTAATATTTTATCGTTTAAATAATAATCCCGTTTGCTGTTATTCCTGCCAAAATGGATAACCTCACATTTGTCAACATTGTATTCCATCTGCCAGGCCCTAGCCCGTTCACTTAACCTATCCAAATCCCTCTGCAGACTTCCCGTATCCAACATCTCAGACCTTTCATCAAAACTCTATTTTAATGATCTAAAAAACTGTTGGGAAAACTCAGCAGATCTGTGGAGACAGGAACAGAGTTAATGTTTCGAGTCCGTGTGACTCTTCCTCAGAGCTAAAGAGAGGGTGAAATGTGATGGATTATATTCTGTATAAGAGGGGAAGGAACAGTTGGAGTAGAATGGAAGGTCAGTGATTGGTGGGAGCTAGGAGGGATTGCAATAAAGATGTGTAGGCCACACGACACAGGAAGCGTTAATCGCAGCGTGAAAGGATATGGAAAGTGCTGATAGCGGCATAAAGGTAAGAGAGCAGAATGTGTTAATAGGAGAACAAAGGCCAGTGGTCAGTGAGAAAAAACTCAAGAACAAGTTATAGATGGCCCAGGGGAGGAGATGTTTGTGTTTTAGACACAAAAAATGTATTGGATAAAAATAACAGGGGTCAAGGTGGATGATAAAGGTCGCAGTTCAAAGTTGTTGAACTCAATGTTGAGTCCTGCCTAATCGGAAGATCAGATACTCTTCCTGCATTGCAGCAAGCCAAAGACAGATATGTGAGCGTATGAGCAGCGTGTTGAGTTACTAAGGCATGCAACAGGAAGGTTTTTTTCTTTGAAATTTTTTTTTTAGAGTACTCAATTATTTTTTCCAATTAAGGGGCAATTTAGTGTGGCAAATCCACCTACCTTGCACATCTTTTGGGTTGAGGGGGTGAAACCCACGCAGACACGGGGAGAATGTGCAAACGGACAGTGACCCAGGGCCAGGATTCGAACCTGGGTCCTCAGCGCCGTAGGCGACAATGCTAACCACTGTGCCACCGTGCTGCCCGAGCAACAGGAAGGTAAAGGTATGCTTGCAGACAGAGCGAAGGTGTTCCGCAAAGTGGTCACCCGGTCTGCGTTTAGCCTCCCCAGACCTCATTGGGAACAGAAAATACAGTAGACCAAATTGAAGGAGATGTAAGTGAAACGCTGCTTAACCTAAAAGGAGTGTTTGGGGTCTTGGACCATGGATTGCAAGGGAAGATGTCGTGATCCACTGAATGTGGAGGCTGGCGGGGTGGAAGGTGAGGACAAGGGGCACCCGCCATGGTACTGGGAGGGAGGAGAAGGGGTGAGGTCGGAGGTGCAGAAAATGGGTTCAACCCGGTTGAGTGCCCTGTTAACCACGGGTGGGGGGGGGAGGGGAGGGGGGAAATCTCAGTTCAGGGAAAAGGTAGATTAGTCAAAATCCGCCATTTTCAAAGGTGGCATCATCGGAACAGGAGGGGCAGAGACAGAGCAATTGGGAGAATGGGATGGAGTCCTTGCTGGAGTCAGTGGGTTTTTGATGAATATTGGTGGTCAGTCTAGCTCCAAAAATGGAGACAGAGAGGTCAAGGAAGGGAAGGGAATTGTCAGAGATGGACCACTTGGAGGTGAGAGCGGGGTGGAAATTGGAAGCTAAATCGATACATTTTTTTCCAGGTTTATTTTAAACCATCTATTTTAATTATGTTGATTGAGGGATTAATATTGGACAGGACAGGGCGGCACAGTGGAAGGCAGCACGGTGGGACAGTGGTTAGCACTGCTGCCTACGGCACTGAGGATCTGGGTTAGTTCCCAGCTCTGGGTCACTGTCCGTGTGGAATTTGCTCATTCTCCCTGTGTTTGTGTGGGTTTCAACCCCACAACCCAAAGATGTGCAGGCTAGGTGGATTGGCCACGCTAAATTGCCCCTTAATCGGAAAAAATAATTAGGCACTAATTACTGTTACTGTGAAAAGCCCCTAGTCACCACATTCCGGCACCTGTTCGGGGAGGCTGGTACGGGAATTGAACCCGCACTGCTGGCATTGTTGTGCATTACAAGCCAGGTGTTTAGCCCACTATGCTAAACCAGCATGTGGGAACATCAGAGCGTTGGGAAGATAAAGCAGAGTTATGAAGGGATAGAGCAGGCTAGAAAGGAGGTTGATGGAAGATACCCAGAATGCTTTTAGCATCTAGAGCAGGCTAGAAAGGAGGTTGATGGAGGATACCCAGAATGCTTTTAGCATCTAGTTGTGGGTGCGGGAATATGAGTGAAATCATTACAAAGTCCAGTTGTGAAATGTTACACAGGGAGGATGGGCTACAACTAAACGGGGGGGAATGAAAGTAACAACACAAAGCATTAAAAAACAATAACAACAACTCGTCTAAGAGCACACTTATGAAGCAGGTTTTACATGGACATTAAACCAGTCGAGCTACAAGTTGCTTCACTCCAAGGCCCACCCAATATTGGACCTCTGGTCGATTGACATAAGAACATAAAAATTTGGAGCAGTAGTGGACCATTTAAGGCAGTGTTTGCAGCCAACACTGTGCAGGCACAGGTCTAATGTTTAACTCAGTTGTGTCATTCTGAGAGAGTAGGCAACAGCTTGTCTGTTTAATGTATTCCAATTGAGAAATTAATTTAAATCAGCTACAAATCCCTGCCTGAGTTGTTTAGTTAGCAATGTGTGTTGTCATATTATTTGTAAAATAATCAATACAAACTCTCTTTCTGAATCATAGAAACCCTACAGTACAGAAGGAGGTCATTCAGCCCATCGAGTCTGCACTGACCCTCTGAAAGAGCACCCTACCAAGACTCACTGTCCCGCACTATCCCCATAACCTCATTTATCATTTTGTTCACTAAGAGCAATTTATCATGGCCAATCCACCTAACCTGCACATCTTTGGACTGTGGGAGGAAACCGGAGCACCTGGAGGAAACCCACACAGACACGGGGAGAACGTGCAAACTCCACACAGTCAGTCACCCGAGCCGGAATTGAACCCAGGCTCCTGGCACTTTGAGGCAGCAGTGCTAATTGTTATGGGTCAGGGTTTAGAGAACCCCAAAGTGTATCATGGAGGTCGCCTGACCCACAACTTTTAATAGATTGTGGTATGGGGAGCACATGGCCCACTCTACAGGTGTGGTACAGCAGAAATGGAAAAGTTTTTTTTAAAAGCAAAACAATGTTTATTCTATGAACTCAAGTTAACCTTTTTAAAATATACAGTGAACATCTTAGCAACCATCAATTCAAATACGATCCCAAAGAATACAACACTAAATAATCCTTAATAACTTCCCAAACAACATCCAGAAGACAGAAGAAACACCTTTCAACAGAAGCACATCGGGTTTACATTCACTACTGAGAACATTTATAATTCTGAATTCACCAAATGATCAAGAGATAGTCTTTTGATGGCAGAGAGATCAACAGTGCACCTGCTTTGTCTGGCTTCAGCTCCCACACTGAAAACAAAACTAAAACACACCCTGCAGCCTGCTCAAAAACGAAAGTAAAAAGCTGACAGAAAGCCCAGCTCCACCCACTCGCTGACATCACTGCAGTAATAAACACCCATTTCTTAAAGGTACTCTCACTACAGATATTTATATACACACCCATTTATAAACACCCATTTCTTAAAGGTACTCTCACATGACACTAATCACTGTGTCACCGTGCCACCCGATTCTGACGGAGGCCACAGTCCAGAAACCCCCCTCACTCTGAGTGTCAGGCTCTTCAGCCAATCTACTTACCCAGGACCCCAGAAACCTGCCCCCCCCACACCCCCACCCCACACCCGCCCTGCCCCCAAGATCCCCTCATTCTTTTGACAGGAGCTCCGGCCAATTCGCTTCGCCATTCCCCGGAAACCCACCACCTCCCTCGCTGCATCCTAACTCAAAGTCATTTAATTCAAGCTAGCCAACAATTCACAATTCCAGCTCCAATTTACATCGCTTAATTCACATTACCCAAGCAAACACATTTGAGCAAAAATGCGATAGCTTTGGTGGACTGGGCGCAGCAGGGTGACTTCATTGGTTTTCTGTGCATGCGTGGGCCAGGGCACAGCAGAATATCGGCTGGCATCTTTGGCAGCCATCTTGCATTGACATTTAACTCCTCGCGCTTTCTCTACCATTCAATAAGATCATGGCTCATCTGATTGTGGCCCTAATCCCTTAAACCCACTCTCCTTCTTGTCCTCCCTACACCCCCCCAAAGAAAATTCCAACAACTAACGATGCTCCGAGAGAAAGATTTCCGACTCGCCCGGTCAAGTTCCCTCAGAATCTCATATGTTTCAATCAGATCACCTCTCATTCTTCTAAATAACAGTGAATCATCCAGTTACCTTAGCAGCAACCTAACTGAGGCGTTTAAGATGATTTAAAAAGTCGATCGGGGAGGTAGAGAAAAAGTGTTTTCTCTGTTGGGGCGAGCCAGCACCAAGGGGCACAAAGAGAGGCCCTTCAAAGGGTGATGTCGGGAAGCAGTACTTTATACAAAGGCTAGTGGAAATCTGGGACTCTCTCTCTTTCTCGAGCAAAGTCTGGGGGCCAATTGAAAATTTACAGACTCAGATGGAGAGACTTCTCTTGGGTAAGGGTATTGAGGGATAAAGAAGGTAGATGAAGATGCGATGTCCATCAGCTCTGATATTGGGGCAGCACGGTAGCACAGTGGTTAGCACAGTTGCGTCACAGCCCCAGGGTCCCAGGTTCGATTCCCGGCTTGGGTCACTGTCTGTGCGGAGTCTGCACGTTCTCCCCGTGTCTGCGTGGGTTTCCTCCGGGAGCTCCGGTTTCCTCCCACAGTCACAAAGATGTGCAGGTTAGGTGGATTGGCCATGCTAAATTGCCCAAAAAGTTTGGGTGGGGTTACTGGGTTTCGGAGATAAGGTGGAGATGTGGGCTTGTGTGGGGTGCTCTTTCCAAGGGCCGGTGCAGACTCGTTGGGCTGAATGGCCTCCTCCTATCCCTGAGTTCCTTAGACCACAGAACATTTATCATTAAAACTTTCATTCCGAGGGAAGCTTAAGTTTGGTAGACTGGGAGGAAAGCAATCTGTTGCCAGGTCTCACAATTAGACCGGTTGCTAAGATCAGAATGTCATAATATGCATTCCTGGCACTATCTATTGCTGTACAATATAGATACCAGATACCAGGTCGATAAGTGGGAAAAGACTATAAAGAATTTATCTTTGATTTGATCACAAGTGTCCTTTTCATATGGAGCTTCCTTGAAGAAATTAAACATTGATAAGTAGTAAATGATTGACCTTTTATTTTCAAATTTATTACCTCTGATGATTTATACTTTGCGTGGGTTGCAAATTGAAATAATTCTTTTCCAGGCCATAAGACATGGGAGCAGAATTAGGCCACTCGGTCCATCGAGTCTGCTCCGCCATTTAATCATGGCTGATATTTTTCTCATCCCCATTCTCCTGCCTATTCCCCATAATTCCTGATCCCCTTATTGATCAACAACCTATCTATCTCTGTCTTAAAGACACTCAGTGATTTGGCCTCCACAGCCTTCTGGGGCAAAGAGTTTCACAGATTCACCATCCTCTGGCTGAAGAAATCCCTCCTCATCTCTTTTTGAAAGGATCGTCCCTTTAGTCTGTGTGATTGCGTCTTCTGCTTCTTGTTTTTCCTACAAGTGGAAACATCCTCTCCACGTCCACTCTATCCAGGCCTCGCAGTATCCTATAAGTTTCAATAAGATCCCCCCTCATCCTTCTAAACACCCAACGAGTACAGACACAGAATCCTCAAACGTTCCTCATACGACAAGTTCTTGTGAAATGAAAATGAAAATTGCTTATTGTCACGAGTAGGCTTCAATGAAGTTACTGTGAAAAGCCCCTAGTCGCCACATTCCGGCGCCTGTCCGGGGAGGCTGATACGGGAATCGAACCGTGCTGCTGGCCTGCTTGGTCTGCTTTAAAAGCCAGCGATTTAGCCCAGTGAGCTAAATCAGCCCGTCACGTTGCATTTCAATGATCCCAACTTGGTATGGACCCGTTTTCAAATAATTTTCTCTTTAACTTTAAAAGTCTTTATAACCAAACTTCCCATCACCCTTTCCTTGATTGTTACAGTAAAAAAAACTTTACTCACTGACCTCAAACTGTAAGCAGTTTCAATAAGTAAACTGAGGAACAGATTCAATAGGGAAAATTCCAAACATATATTCTGTCTGTGACTTCCTCAGGACAGTCACTGGTGCATCATTCCGTGGTACTGTATTGCTAGATTTAATACCTTGATTCAGATAGTTTGCTTATAAATAAGTCAAAAGATTCATAAACTAAATTTAATAGTGTTTTCAAAAGTTGGCTTCCAACAACTTCAGAATTAATTATGATTCACAAGTCCTGAACAATGGCAGAGTGAGGATAACGATTAAACATAGAACAGTCCAGCACAGAACAGGCCCTTCGGCCCTCGATGTTGTGCCAAGCTTTGTCCGAAACCAAGATCAAGCTATCCCACTCCCTGTCATTCTGGTGTGCTCCATGTGCCTATCCAATAACCGCTTGAAAGTTCCTAAAGTGTCCGACTCCACTATCACAGCAGGCAGTCCATTCCACACCCTAACCACTCTCCGAGTAAAGAACCTACCTCGGATATCCCTCCTATATCTCCCACCCTGAACCTTATAGTTATGCCCCCTTGTAACAGCTACATCCACCCGAGGAAACAGTCTCTGAACGTCCATTAACATTTCAAATGATTGGTTTTGTATTAATTTAATTCAAAAAACATAATATATCAAATCTTCCTGCAAAAGGCACTAAACCCCAAATTCATATTATTAAATGGACTATATAGTAATGCTAAAAAAAGACTTATTAAAAAGAAAACTAAGTTCGACAAAGAAAGCTTTTTTAAAAAATGCTTGATTGGGTAGATCCCACTGTATTGCTGCATTTTATAGCGAGCTGTCCAATTTGATAGTCTGACGGTAATCCCGAATGAGAAGCAAATCCAGTCCCTGGGCTGGGTCTGGTGAGGATACAGCGGCTCGTTGGAATATTGGTCCAGGTCACACGTTCACTCAAAACACCAACTGTCCATTATATTGTTCCCAACTGTTCCACACCCTGTTCCTGGCAGCTAGGTGGAGGTGTGCGGTAAAGTGTGGCTGAAAGTGAAAGATTGTGGATTTCGTGGCCTGTAACAGGCCCTGTGCAAATCATGAATGGCACCAATCCATGCACACCCCCTGCCTTGAGGTTGTCCCAGTGAGAAGATGGGAGATTGAGCCCCTCGAGCCTGTTCCGCGGCAGTCAATGAGATCAGGGCTGACCTGTGACCTAACTCGAGTTCACAACAGCAATGGCAAGATATATTTGAAGCTGAGTTAGATGAAATTTTGATCGACAAGGGAGTCAAGTGTTATGGGAGGCAAGAAGGGCTGTGGTGTTATAGCCACTATCAGGTCAGCCATGATTTAGTAGATGGCTGAGTGAGGGTCAAATAGTCCCCTTCCTGCTCTTATTTCATGGGCGGAATTCTCCGCTCCCGCGCGACATCGGGAAGGCCGTCGTGAACTCGTCCGAGTTTCATGACGGCCACGGAGGCCGCTCCTCGCACCCTATTCACAACCCCCCCCCAGGGGGCTAGGAGCGGTGCTCCGTAAATCTCGGCCGCCGGGCCTTGACGCTTGCGTCAAGGCGGCGCGCCGAGAATGACGCGACGGCGGCGCCTAAGTGACGTCAGCCGCACTTGCGCAGGTTGGCCGGCTCCAACCCGCGCATGTGCGGTTGCCGTCTTCCCCTCCGCTACCCCGCAAGACGTGGCGGCTTGATCTTGCGGGGCGGTGGAGGGGAAACAGTGCGTCTCTTGGAGACGCCGGCCCGACGATCGGTGGGCACCGATCGCGGGCCAGTCCCCTCCTGAGCACGGCCGTGGTGCTCACTCCCCTCTCTGCCCCCCACAAGCCACAAACGAGCCTTTGGCGCCATGTTCACGACGGCAGCGACCAGGTGTGGTTGCCGCCGGCGTGAACAGGTTGGGGTCGTCAGGCTGCTCGGCCCATCCGGGCAGGAGAATCGGCGGTCGCCGATTCTCCGAGCGGGGGGTGGGAGAATCGCGGGGGTGCCAGGGCAGCGTGTCGTGAGTCGCCCGGCCCTCCCGCGATTCTCCCACCCGGCGTGGGGAGCGGAGAATCGCGCCCATATCTTTTTCTGTTATTTTGTAAATAGGAGCGGGACAGAATATTTGCACTCTTTCACAGAGTGTCGCATCGGGCGGGAAGGGTGGCATTAAAGTTGGCGTCCCCAATCACAGTTTTATCCGCTGTGTTGCTGGCAATATAGAAAGAAAAATAGCAAGAGGCAGGTCAATCCCAGCAAGTTAGTTCTTTAAAGTTTGGGGCACCATTTTTAAAGGCCATTCCAATACAAAAAATAAAAGTAGACCAGCACCCACCCTCCCACACACCACGCTCAGCACTGCAGCCGACACTGCCCAGGCAATGCCCAGGGGCTGCGTTTGGGCAGTGCCAGGCGGCACGTTTAGAATACTGTGTACAGTTTTGGTTGCCATATTTAAGGAAAGATATATAATCTATATTAGTGTCACAAGTAGGCTTATATTAACACTGCAATGATGTTACTGTGAAAAGCCCCTAGTCGCCACATTCCGGCACCTGTTCGGGTACACTGAGGGAGAATTCAGAATGTCCAATTCACCTAACAAGCACGTCTTTCGGGACTTGTGGGAGGAAACCGGAGCACCCAGAGGAAACCCACGCAGACACAGGGAGTAGTGCAGACTCCACAAAGACCCAAGCCAGGAATCGAACCTGGGACCCTGGCGCTGTGAAGCACCAGTGCTAACCACTGTGCGGCCGGTATTATCATTGGAGGCAGTAGGCAGGACATTTACTCGGAGGACCCTGTGGATGGGGGGTCCACCATATGAGGAAAGATTAAACAGGTTGGGTCTGTACTCCTTGAAGTTCAGAAGAATGAGAGATGATGTGATTGAAACACATAAGATTCGTAGGAGATTAGACAGGGTAAATGTTGGGAGGATATTTCTACTCCTGGAAGGGAGCAGACCAGAGTGTTTTGCTGCAGAATAAGAGGGTGCTCATTTCAGACAGAGTTGAAGAAGAATTTCTTCTCTCAGAGAGTGAGAGGTGAATCTCTGGAATTCTTTACCCCAGGAAGCTGTGGAGGCCGAGTCCTTGAACATTTTCCAGGCTGAGATCGAGAGGTTTTTAACCAGTGGGGGAATTAAGGATTACAGAGAGAAGACGGGAAAATGGACTTAGTGAGTGCTAGATCAGCCAGGATCTTATTAAATGCCGGAGCAGGCTCGATGGGCTGAATGGTTGACACCCGCTCCTATTTCTTATGGTCTTATGGCCTTCCCATCCTGCCCACTATAATGTCCGCCAGTGTCAGGGTTGGACGTTTCCGCTGAATGAGCTGAAACAGAGACAGAGTCCATCGATGGTGGTCTCAGCAAGGTAAAGTAGTCAGAAATGCACATTTTAGATCCCAGTTGCCCTCCTCCCACCATTGCTTTTTATTCATTCATGTGGGCATCTCTGGTAAATTCAGGACCTAATTGTCCTTAACAACAATGGAGTTATCAACAAGTTGTTAGTAACGGGCACTATGGAGTGTAGATTTGTCATTGTTTCCTTCCCAGCTGCTTTTGTTCAACAACCTGACAGCCTCATGGTCATTGTTATGTATGCTAGCATTTTAATTTCCACATTTTCGAAACTGTGTTCAAATTCTGAATCTGATCTTGAAATATATCTAGACTAATTACCTCTGCACCATAACTATTATACTATTGTACTCACATTCCATCCATATCTATACCTATTGCTCAATCCTACTTTGCCCACGCAATTAAATAAAATAAATAAACTAGATATTCATCAAGTCCAGCTATTGAAGAAAGTTAATTCCCATTGTGTCTGTTTGATGTATAAGGACAGCAGAGCTTCATTTGTGTCTTTTCTCAGTAAGAGTCTTTATTAGACTGCTGTTAAGGTGTCTGCCTCCAGACGCAGAGGTATGGTCCTCGTCCAGACGGTGGTGTTACCATGGCACTTGCTGCCTTGGTGACTGTTGTTGTTCCATTTCAGTTGCTGGGGCCACTTGGACATCTGGGATTGAGGGTAGTTTTGTATTTGGCGAGATCCCGTCTTCTTGACTGGCTGGTTGCAGTGAAGGAACATCTTCACTAATTGAGCATTTAGAATCGTAGAAATCCTACCTGTAGAAGGAGGCCATTTGGCCCATCGAGTCTGCACCAACTTTGGAAAGAGCATCCCACCCAGGCACACGCCCCCGTCCCCTAACCCCACCTAACCTTTGGACACTAAGGGGCAGTTTAGAATTCACCTAACCTGGATATCTTTGGACTGTGGGAGGAAACTGGAACACCCGGAGGACGCTCACGCAGACACAGGCACTGTGTGAAAATGCCACACAGTCAACCAAGGTCAGAATCCAATCGGGGTCGCTGGTACTGTGAGGCAACTTTGCAAAATGTGTCACTGTGCCGCTCTTTATATTTGAGGGAGTTTTTATCCACTCCCGCTTTGAGTTGCCAACTGTGAAATTGTGGGTCATTGTTTCCTCTTGGTATCTTTGTGCCGTCACTGAAATTTGTTTGATCAGGTCTCGCACAGGGCAGATTCATTGAAAACCTCGGTTAATTGTGCATTTCCAATGGTATATACTCAGCTGGAATCTTGCTCTGATGTGAATATTTTCCTGAAAAACGGCTTCATTTACCTCCAGCTGATGCGTTTCGTTGACACAGTTGGAAACTATCTTGCAGTTTACCTAAATATTGTCTCCTTCTCTCTGTGGTCTTCTCTCTGCCTCATTTTGGAGCCTTCTGTTTTCCTCTCTTTGGGGCCATTTTCTGCCCTTTCTCTGTTGGCACATTCAGGGTTATCAGCCCAAGCTTTAGACCAGCTCCAGCAGAGTAGTACGGTAGTATTGTGGATAGCACAATCGCTTCACAGCTCCAGGGTCCCAGGTTCGATTCTGGCTTGGGTCACTGTCTGTGAGGAGTCTGCACATCCTCCCCGTGTGTGCGTGGGTTTCCTCTGGGTGCTCCGGTTTCCTCCCACAGTCCAAAGATGTGCAGATTAGGTGGATTGGCCATGCTAAATTGCCCTTAGTGTTCAAAATTGCCCTTAGTGTTGGGTGGGGTTGCTGGGTTATGGGGATGGGGTGGAGGTGTTGACCTTGGGTAGGGTGCTCTTTCCAAGAGCCAGTGCAGACTCGATGGGCCGAATGGCCTCCTTCGGTACTGTAAATTCTATGATTCTATGATAAGATGAGTGGCCATTGCATCCCATCTATAATCTGGAACTGAAGACCTTCCTGGTTGCCATTGCATTGAGCTCTCAGACTTAATTGTCCTCTTAGCATGTGTATCGTGCCATCATATAGCCACGACCTTACTAAAGTTTCACTTTTAGATCGTCATGTTGAGCTGTGAAGGTTATTATGTTGCTTGACGTGCCGATGTCTATTTGGCATTTCCTGTTCATCTTGATGCTCTCTCTCTGAGATTCACAAACTATTTGCTGGCTATGGACATGACTGTACCAACCTGTTGTGTGGTATGTTGTTATTCATCAGATTCTGCTGATGCCGTTCCAGTGGGTTGACTAGCTTTTCCTTTTGTCTCACCTAACACTGTGCAAAATGGTTCTGCTTCTTGCAGCTAAAACACTGCTTTTTACATGCTGGGCAATTCCTCTTTCCCTGTGTGTGCTGCGCTCTGCAGTATTTGCATCCTTCCCTTTGTCTGCGATTGCTCTGCTCTTTCAGCTCGGCTGCTTCTCAGCACAATGTTTCCCCTGCTCTGCTCTGCCATACACATATGCTGCAGCTGATGTTTCACAACTCCCGCGTTTCGACACATGCTTATCGCTTTCTTTAGCAGTAAAACAGCAGGCGGAGTTATGTGAATTCACTCACATTCAGTAGGCTTGTTCCTCACATTTCAGTAGACTTGCTCTTGCACACCTAAAACTAATCTATCTTTACCCAGCTCATCTCTTAGCTGTCCGAATTCACATAACTCCGCCGGCTGTTTTACTGCCTTAATGTAAAGTTCAATGGCCTCGTTTTCACTCTGAACTCTAATGTTGAATATATAATGTTGATTAACAGCCGTCTTGTATTTTTCTTTAAAACTGGTTTTCTTCAGTATGTTTGTATGTTCAGTATGTTTGTATGTTCAGTATGTTTGTATGTTCAGTACGTTTGTATGTTCAGTACGTTTGTATGTTCAGTACGTTTGTATGTTCAGTATGTTTGTATGTTCAGTACGTTTGTATGTTCAGTATGTTTGTATGTTTGTATGTTCAGTATTTTTGTATGTTCAGTATGTTTGTATGTTTGTATGTTCAGTACATTTGTATGTTTTGTATGTTCAGTATGTTTGTATGTTCAGTACGTTTGTATGTTCAGTACATTTGTATGTTTGTATGTTCAGTACGTTTGTATGTTTTGTATGTTCAGTATGTTTGTATGTTTGTATGTTCAGTACGTTTGTATGTTCAGTACGTTTGTATGTTCAGTATTTTTGTATGTTCAGTATGTTTGTATGTTCAGTATGTTTGTATGTTCAGTATGTTTGTATGTTCAGTATGTTTGTGCTGATGAATGCTATGGGTCACTCTCAATCCAACATCATGTCGGCTGCCATGACAGTATTCAAATCAAATTGAAGATGTGGCCCAGAGTGTTGCTGCCTTCCATCCATGTTCAGATCAGTCGTTATTTATTCCCTTTATTGGGGCGGCACAGTGGTTAGCACTGCTCAGAAATGGGTTGCCAATGCTGGCCCCACCAGCAGCTTTACAACCTGTGACAGTGAGAGGGCAGACCGAGAGACTAAACACAAACATGTCTGTTATCATGTCATCCTATTCGTTAACTTCTTATTCTGAAAGCTAGAGGCAATGGGCTTAATTCAAACAAACATCAGTTATATGCAGCTAGGTTAAGAGTAACATAATATATAGCTTGAGCTGAGCTCTGAGATCCGACACCCTCTCTCACTGACTTCACTGTCACGTAGCTTCTTTTGCACGTGTTTAATATACTCTTGTTAGAGTTCATCCTGTATTCTACATTTTCCTTTTCCATGAGAACTCACGTACACATTCAGAATAGTCGGCAACACCTTCCAAATCTGGGACCATTACCTCCGAGAAGGACAAGGGCAGCAGACACATGGGAAGACCATGGGGAGATTTCCCGCCAAACTCCACACCATCCAGACGTGCAAATATATCGGCTGTTCCTTCACTGTCGCTGGGTCAAAATCCTGGAACTGCCTCCCTAACAGCACAGTGGGTGTACCTACATCACGTGGGCTGCAGCGGGTTCAATAAGGCGGCTCACCACCACCTTCTCAAGGAGTAATTAGGGATGGGCAATAAATGCAGGCCCAGCCAGCGACGGCCCACATTTCATGAGTGAATAAAAATATATGTGGATGACTTCCTATCGAGTCTTAATATCACTGGCAGCAAACAACCATTCAAATCATACAGTATTTCAGTAAATTAAACGCAAAATTTAAAAGTTGCCAATGAGATTTAAGCCCTCAAGTATTCGCAGTTAAAAAAAAAATCAATTGAGAGCAAATTGACCCCGGAAGACCCTCATCTGACCCCGCCGCCATGACCCTATCTTACTTCTTTCAATAAACATCAAGAGGCGGGAGAGAGAGAGACTCCCTATGGAGTGAGTTTTAAAGCATATGGAATCCTCAAGATCTGTGCCTTTTGACTGAGTCACTCACGGTGTTGGGATCGAGCTGAGAGGTGAGGACAGCATCCAACAATTCAGGAATTAACAGCCTGTTAACACAGGAAGCATCCTTCAGCTTCTGATTAACGGCTGACGTAACCATCAGATGGTGCTGCTCAGAGTCCGCGGTGACTCACCTCAGTGTAATCGTGCTGGAGGAAACAATATCAACGCTCACATCAATTTATTTTATTCAATCTGGGAATGTGGGTGTCGCTGAAGGCCAGCATTTATTACCCATTCCTCGTTGCCCTTGAGGACGTGGAGGTGAGCTGCCTTCTTGAAAGGCCCAAAGTCCATTTGTTGTGTAGGTACACCCACGGTGCGGTTGGGGAGGGAAATGAAATGAAAATCGCTTATTGTCACGAGTAGGCTTCAATGAAGTTACTGTGAAAAGCCCCTAGTCGCCACATTCCGGCGCCGGTCCGGGGAGGCTGGTACGGGAATCAAACCGTGCTGCTGGCCTGCTTGGTCTGCTGTAAAAGCCAGAGATTAGCCCAGTGAGCTAAACCAGCCCCGGGGTCAGGGAGGGCCAGGGTTTGTGACTGTTTTCCTTTGAGAAAAGACGGCCGAGGGGAGATGTGATCGAGGTGTTCAAAATCATTGGGGGGGGGGGGGGTGCGGACAGAGTCGGCAGGGTGACACTGTCCCACCCGAGGATGGATTGAGAATCCCGACTATCCGTGCTATCTCTTTCTCTATCCAGACGCTGGAATTGCAAACCGCGATTGGCTGGAGAATCGTGCGTGAGTCGAAAATCATGACTGACGCCGGGCGCCCGACAGCGGCATCAATGCCTTCGACTCCGTACATACAGTAAACGCCATTGACATATCATTAGCGGGCCTGACCCGGTATTCTGCGCGGCTCCCGTGGCGCTCCGTCTCCAACAGGAGGAATTACCGACTGCAGGTTTCACTAATGCTTTTAACAATCGGGAAACAGGCGCCATGGCTGCTGAAGGAGAGAGGGAGAGAAGTTAGGGCACGTTCCCAGAGGCATGTCTGTGGGCTGCTGGACCTGCCGCTGGCAGAGCTGACTGCCAGGGCCGGGGTGGGGGAGTAGCGGGGTGGGTGACGTGGGGTGACCAGGGGATGGGCCTTGGGGTCGGGGTGACGCCCTTCGGGACCAGGGTGCCCAGGCAGGAACCGCCATTGCCGCAGCCTGCAAGGCAGCCATCTTGCGGCGCACCCCACTAACCGTCGGCCGTGACCCATGGTTGAGCAGAGTGATACCGGCACTATGGGTGCCCCCACCACCCCCCCGCACTCCACCTCCCCACAACCAAACCCCCCACCCCCACAACCGGGCGCCACCCGCCGGCAGAGCATCATGCAGCCCACCTAAGGCGGATGCCCAGAGTATCCCTTTCTGGAGGGCACTGGATGGGTACCGGGATGCGTACCGTCAACATGTGTAGGGCCAGCCACTGGTACCCCTGCCGGCTGGTATGGGTGCTGGACACCGCCGGGGCCAGGGGTGCTTTGCGGAGGGTAGAGTGGTAGGGGAAAGCCCAAGGGTGAGTGTGGGCATGGGGAGGTGGATGGGAGGGGGACTTGCGGGGGCTGCAGTACAGGCCAGGGCCACCGTAGCCCATTGGACCCGGTTGGGCACGGGGGTACACACCATGCTAACACGTCTACTTCTTACCCCCTGTCGACAATGGACTTCAGAATCCAACCAGGAATGGGGCCTTCACCCTGGCTGCCGCAGCCTTGGGGAAGACACTGATGCTGTACGAGTTGGAGCTGCTCGGGGAGAACCCTGCAGCAGTGGAACCTGCCCCAGAGGAACATGAGCCAGTTGGTGAGGATGGTGAGTCGGCCGCCCAAAGGGGCGCTGCTGAGGTGCGAAGGAGGCACCCTGTGTGTACCTGGCATTCGAGGGCCAACCAGACTGGACATCTCGTCGAAGACTCCAGCTGAGCATAGAACATAGAACATAGAACGATACAGCGCAGTACAGGCCCTTCGGCCCTCGATGTTGCACCGACATGGAAAAAAAAAAAAAACTAAAGGCCATCTAACCTACACTATGCCCTTATCATCCATATGCTTATCCAATAAATTTTTAAATGCCCTCAATGTTGGCGAGTTCACTACTGTTGCAGGTAGGGCATTCCACGGCCTCACCACTCTTTGCGTAAAAAACCCACCTCTGACCTCTGTCCTATATCTATTACCCCTCAATTTAAGGCTATGTCCCCTCGTGCTAGCCACCTCCATCCGCGGGAGAAGGCTCTCGCTGTCCACCCTATCTAACCCTCTGATCATTTTGTATGCCTCTATTAAGTCACCTCTTAACCTTCTTCTCTCTAACGAAAGCAACCTCAAGTCCATCAGCCTTTCCTCATAAAATTTTCCCTCCATACCAGGCAACATCCTGGTAAATCTCCTCTGCACCCTTTCCAAAGCTTCCACGTCCTTCCTATAATGAGGCGACCAGAACTGTACGCAATACTCCAAATGCGGCCGTACCAGAGTTTGGTACAGCTGCATCATGACCTCATGGCTCCGGAACTCAATCCCTCTACCAATAAAGGCCAACACACCATAGGCCTTCTTCACAACCCTATCAACCTGGGTGGCAACTTTCAGGGATCTATGTACATGGACACCGAGATCCCTCTGCTCATCCACACTACCAAGAATTTTACCATTAGCCAAATATTCCGCATTCCTGTTATTCTTTCCAAAGTGAATCACCTCACACTTCTCCACATTAAACTCCATTTGCCACCTCTCAGCCCAGCTCTGCAGCTTATCTATGTCCCTCTGTAACCTGCAACATCCTTCCGCACTGTCTACAACTCCACCGACTTTAGTGTCGTCTGCAAATTTACTCACCCATCCTTCTGCGCCCTCCTCTAGGTCATTTATAAAAATGACAAACAGCAACGGCCCCAGAACAGATCCTTGTGGTACGCCACTCGTAACTGAACTCCATTCTGAACATTTCCCATCAACTACCACTCTCTGTCTTCTTTCAACTAGCCAATTTCTGATCCACATCTCTAAATCACCCTCAATCCCCAGCCTCCGTATTTTCTGCAATAGCCGACCGTGGGGAACCTTATCAAACGCTTTACTGAAATCCATATACACCACATCAACTGCTCTACCCTCGTCTACCTGTTCAGTCACCTTCTCAAAGAACTCGATAAGGTTTGTGAGGCATGACCTACCCTTCACAAAACCATGCTGACTATCCCTAATCATATTATTCCTATCTAGATGATTATAAATCGTATCTTTTATAATCCTCTCCAAGACTTTACCCACCACAGACGTTAGGCTCACCGGCCTATAGTTACCGGGGTTATCTCTACTCCCCTTCTTGAACAAAGGGACCACATTTGCTATCCTCCAGTCCTCTGGCACTATTCCTGTAGCCAATGATGACCTAAAAATCAAAGCCAAAGGCTCAGCAATCTCTTCCCTGGCTTCCCAGAGAATCCTAGGATAAATCCCATCCGGCCCCGGGGACTTATCTATTTTCACCTTGTCCAGAATTGCCAACACTTTTTCCCTACGCACCTCAATGCCATCTATTCTAATAGCCTGGGTCTCAGCATTCTCCTCCACAATATTATCTTTTTCTTGAGTGAATACTGACGAAAAGTATTCCTTTAGTATCTCGCTTATCTCCTCAGCCTCCACACACAACTTCCCACCACTGTCCTTGACTGGCCCTACTCTTACCCTAGTCATTCTTTTATTCCTGACATACCTATAGAAAGCTTTTGGGTTTTCCTTGATCCTACCTGCCAAAGACTTCTCATGTCCCCTCCTTGCTCGTCTCAGCTCTCTCTTTAGATCCTTCCTCGCTTCCTTGTAACTATCAAGCGCCCCAACTGAAACTTCACGCCTCATCTTCACATAGGCCTCCTTCTTCCTCTTAACAAGAGATTCCACTTCTTTGGTAAACCACGGTTCCCTCGCTCGACCCCTTCCTTGCCAGACTGACAGTGTGACATATCTGCCGGAACCGTGGGGGTATGGGGAAGACACCCACTCCCGATGGCCTTCAGGCCGCCCTGAACGTTTACTCAATGGGGTCCTTCCAGGCACCGAGTGGGGACCTGTCCGGGATCTCACAGAGCTCGGTGCACAGGTGCAACCGCGTTATCGCGGAGGCCTTTTATGCCCAGACGCCTCAATACATCCATTTCAATGTGGACCGAGCCCACCAGGCTGCCCGGGCAATGGGGTTGCCCATCATCGCCGGGGTGCCCCGGGTCCAGGAGGTGGTCGATGAGATGCATGTCCCCCTATGAGCACCAGACCATGACAGACCTGTCTTCACAAATCGAAAGATGTTCCACTCGATGAATGTGAAGCTGGTGTGGGAGACCATGACTGCACATCATGCACGTCTGTACCCGATACCCGGGCAATGTGCAGACCTTATTCATCCTGGCACACTCGACCGCACCTGAGTCCTTTGAAGTGCCCCCCCCCCCCCTCCCCCGGGTGAGGGGTTGGTTCTTGGGCGACAGGCGATATCCACGAGGTGGATGTGAGGGAGGGGGAGGATGGACAGGACATGGGGCCCGGCCAGGCACAGGAGGCTGTACAATGTGTGTGCCTGGGCCTGTTGACAATGTCTGACTCCTACCCACTCCAGCTGGGCGAGCCATTACATCACACCGTGCCACCGACCCCTTGGAGTGGAGGAGGTGGCGACAGAGTGCGGGTTGGGAGGTGTTGGGTGGGGGAGGGGGGGGGGCTAGAGGGGGGTGGGCGGGGTACCAGGCGATGTGTGGGTCCAATCTGGCGGCCCCGGCCCAGGACCACCTCCACAGTCCGCCCATCTCCACTCCCCACATCCCCACCTCTCCACGCCCCCTCTGCAGCCAGCCCAGCCCAGCCCAGCCCAGCCCAGCCTAGCCCAGCCCAGCCCAGCCCAACCCAGCCCAGTCCAGCCCAGCCCAGCCCAGCCCAGCCCAGCCCAGCCCAGCCCAGCCCAACCCAGCCCAGCCCAACCCAGCCCAGCCAAGCCCAGCCCAGCCCAACCCTTACATCCTCCTGAATGAGCACCGAGGCAGGTTCAAACTTTTGTGCATAAGTGTTTATTTTGTAAATAGCACCTGAACATCACTATAAAGGTTTGTGCCCTCGCTCCTAACGCTATTCTGTGTGCTGCCCCGTGCCAACTTAACTCGTGTCTCTCTTTCTGACCTTACAGGCCCTAACGCTATGATTAGGTGGATCCCCAGATGGTACATCAGGAGTGGAGGTGGTCCTGTGACCTGGGTCCCCTCAGACGGCTGTCCTCTGGAGCGGCCAGGCCTGGATGGGCTCGGCAGTTGCTTAGGTGTCCCAAGTGGTATGGTGCCACCCTGATCTCAGATGTGCCAGAGACAGGAGAGGGGAGTTCAAGGTGCTGTGGTGTTCCGGCACCTCCCTTGCGGTGGTCAACGGCACGGGTCCATCGCTTCCTCCTCCCTCGGATGCCCGATGCACCACCGGGCTACTCCGTGGGACGGGGTGTGACCAGAGCAAACTGCTGGGGCTCCCCTGCTACCTGGCATTGCCAGTCCTGGGGCATGGCTCTTGTCTCGACCAGGGTCTGCATGTTCGCGGCCATGGAGCACAGAAATGAAATGAATATCACTTACTGTCACAAGTAAGCTTCACATGAAGTTACTGTGAAAAGCCCCTAGTCGCCACATTCCGGCACCTGTTCGGGGAGGCTAGTACGGGAAATGAACCATGCTGCTGGCCTGCCTTGGTCTGCTTTCAAAGCCAGTGATTTAGCCCTGTGCTAAACAGCCCCGGCAGTGGGACTGTGCCACTCATTGACTCTGCCACCTCCGTCAGGGACTACCTCAGGTCAGCCAGCACCCGGGCAATGCCGACATCACGCTCAGCCATAACCCGTTGTGAGTGGACCAAGATCTGGAGCGCCACTACAATGTCCAGGTGACCCTGGTACATAGCTTCCTGCGAGAGGGCCCCCTGTCCTGGGCTTCGGCCACCGCCTGCACAGAGTGCCCCAGGCCTTGGACATCCTGACCCATGGCCGATACCTTTACCCCCAAAGCCTCACCGCGGACGCCACCCGTGCGGTGATGGCCTGGGTGGCATTATCGGCACCGCCTCCCACCCCTGCAAACAGTTGAACTCCTCCAACTGCACCTGCAGGCGCTGGATGGTTGCAGACAGCCCCTCACACAGTCCCTGGCTCTGTATCTGCATCTCCATTATCGATGGGACCATCCTTCCCAAAAGCCCGAGACCCACCTGGACGGCAGCTAGTCCCTGGGCCAGGCCGCCCTCTGACTGTCACCCCTCAGGAAACCTACCTCCACCTGATGTACCGCAGCATGTGTTCCCTAACACCGAAGCAGCTTGAGAAACTTTACTGCATTACAGCTGTTATGTAGACACAAGATGTTGTTGTTTTGTTGGTGAGGAAGACCCAGTACCTCACTCTGTGTTATAACCATCCACTAAGCCGTCTGGGGAGGTTTGAGTCCCTCATTAAATGTGCTGACAAGCAAAGAGATAAATTTACCCGTGCACAAATTATTCATCCAAGAATCCACATAGCTCATGATATATTTATTCGCCCTGTGGTCGAAATATTATTAGCCCTGCACCAGCCTCATCAACACTCTACGGCACACATAGCCCAGAATTTTCTTGCTCTGGTATTTTTGTCGGAGGTCGCTTGAGTTTGAGATGCTGACCCAATTGGTTGTGCGGGTACTTTCACCGTCTGCCTGTCGATCTTTGTACCAAGGCGTCCCTTGGCCTCTGTGAACAGGTGTTCGAGGAGTGGCACATTTGCGATGCAAAGATTTTGACAATCCAAATCACCTCAGCCCCGAGCCCCCAAGAGAGCTGCATTTCCGCCATTTTTGTTTCACATCTGAGAAAGGTGGAGGCAGTTAGCTGAGGTGCTGCTGTCACCGAGGTGAGTTTGTTCATCACTCCCACAGGCAGTTCCTGAGTTTGCAATGTGAAGGAGCTTAATGCAAATCAAATGACAGATGATTTATTCAGCGACACTCTTTCTGTGAGTGTGCTGCCAGCATATTAACAGAAGTTCTGTGCTCACTTCTGAATAAATGCATCACCTAACTGACATACATGGAAGTAGGTGGGAAGTTGAAGGGAAATTTGTTTTCCAAGGGCATCATTATAAACTTCCCTACTGTTTCTTTAGCTTTCCGTGCAAAATTAAA
Organism: Scyliorhinus canicula; assembly: GCF_902713615.1. Taxonomy (NCBI): domain Eukaryota; kingdom Metazoa; phylum Chordata; class Chondrichthyes; order Carcharhiniformes; family Scyliorhinidae; genus Scyliorhinus; species Scyliorhinus canicula. Next base: position 10,988,632 of record NC_052159.1, read on the forward strand.
TATAACCCAGTGATGTGATGAGCAGATTAGAAAGCTCTCGGACTAGTTCCCTGGTCAATGCTCTGTTAGTAGGGTCTGGATTTCTGCTGACTTGGGAACCCTTTAAAGAGAGCACCAGCCTGTTCCTGGAATGCTTTGATTGACAGGACATCTGGTCTTAGATCAACACATAAAATTTACAGTGCAGAAGAAGGCCATTTGGCCCATCGAGTCTGCACCAGCCCTTACAAAGAGCACCCTACTCACGCTCACATATCTACCCTATCCCCGTAACCCAGTAACCCCCCCACTTACCATTTTTGGACACTAAGGGCAATTTAGCACGGCCAATCCATCTAACCCGCATATCTTTGAACTGTGGGAGGAAACCAGAGCACCCGGAGGAAACCCACGCAGACATGGAGAACACGTGCAGACGCCGCACAGACAGTGACCCAACCGGGTATCGAACCTGGGACCCTGGAACTGTGAAGCGACTGTGCTAGCCACTATGCTACCGTGCTGCTTATTAAAAAAGGCCATCTAGTTTTTCATTATCAATGGACTCACACTGTTAACGTTTTCCAGTGTTTGTAACTTTAGCTGAGCCCAATATGAATGATTGGTTGAGTTTCAAAAGATCCAGAACCACTTATCTCAGTAAGGGGTATGTGTTCATATTTTGAATGACAGTTTTAAGAAGTCAGTCAAGGATTATGTGTCTTTACTATGGTTCGAGGAATAGATGTTTGTTTTTACAACAGATTAACCACATGAGGGATTTGCATTTTTGAATCAGTTTTTTGAATGAGAGGTTTTTTTCAGGAGGTGGTGAGTTTAAGTGTGCAATTAGTTTTTTAGAACTTTAATATTTTCATCTCCATTTCAAAGACATGGCTCCGGAGATTCACCCACTTTGGATGCTGTGGCCGTGGCGAATATATGGGGGGCATTGAGGGAACATTGGATATACGAGGGTCCATTGAGGCTGGCATGAGGAATATGATGGGGAATATGTGAGGGATTTGAGAAGTGATCGGAATATGAGGGGGCAGGTAGTGTATGAGAGGGCATGGGGAAAATAATATTGTGTAGTCATCTGTCAGCAAGGGAGAATAAAATGTTACAGTGTCGTAAAGTTTCCAAGTGTTGTACAGAAAAATGTGCAGCAAACTATAATTCAAAAGAAATGAAAAACTCGTATGCTGTCAGACATGGCATAGTAGCACAGTGGGTAGCACTGTTGCTTCACAGCTCCAGGGTCCCAGGTTCGATTACCGGCTTGGGTCACTGTCTGTGCGGAGTCTGCATTCTCCCTGTGTCTGCGTGGATTTCCTCCGGGTGCTCCGGTTTCCTCCCACAAGTCCCGAAAGACGTACTGTCAGGTAATTTGGACGTTCTGAATTCTCCCTCTGTGTACCCGAACAGGCGCCGGAATGTGGCGACTAGGGGCTTTTCACAGCAACTTCATTGCAGTGTTAATCTAAGGCTACTTGTGACAATGAGGATTATTATTATTATCTGAAGAATCACGCGGAGCTCAGAGAAAGGCACTGGAAACATGACGGGGCTTGTGGGGTGGATGGGGATGTGAAAGGGTTGAGGGTGTGATTTTGAGGGCCCGGGTGTCATCATTAAAACTGGGCCAATATCCAGGCAAATGGAGGAGAAGGTCCCAGCCTGCCAACCTAACCATCCACTCACCTCCATTTCAGTCTTGGGCCTATCTCCAGGGATAAGGAGCCAGACTTGGGAATAATCAAGAAAGGTGGAGTCGAGAAAGGTTTTCTTGAATGGTGCAGCCGCCTTAACTGAATGGTCAAAAATTTCTGCTTTGGTCGTTGTTCTTCATCCGTCCATTAGTAAATTCAGCAGAAACATCTTTACCCAAAGGACGGGAAGAACATGTAACGAGCTGCTTCAATGAGCAGTTGAAGTGAAAGCCGGATAAAGATATGAGGGAGAAGGGGATGGAAGAATGGGCTGACAGTGTGAGGTGAAGTCGGCTAGGAGGAGGCTTTGGTGGAGCAGCAATGCTGGCATCATCCAGTTGTGTGGAATTGCCTGATTCTAGCTGAAAATTTGGCTGGCACGGTGCTTAGCACTACTGTCTCCCAAAGCCATGGACCCGGGTTCGTTTCCCGCCTTGGGCCAGTCTGCACGTTCTTCCCGTGTCTGTGTGGGTTTCCTCCCGGTGCTCCCGTTTCCTCCCACAGTTCAAAGTGTGCAGGTTAGGTGGGGTTAGGGGGATAGGGTGGGAGGGTGAGCCTCGGAGTATCGGGGCAGATTTGATGGGCCGAATGGCACCTTCTCCAGTATACGGATTCTGTGGATTTGGGCTAGGAAAGAGGACAGATCAGCTAGATTCATTGAGGCAGATATTGAGTCTGTGCAACAGAGTAAATCAGCCACACATTATATATCTCCCACATGTTCAGAACCACTCTCCCCTCCCCCATTGATATCAATAACCTGATTCACACTGTCGCACAAAGCCAGGAAACACCCACAGTCTCGGTAAAGGGAAAATCAACAAGGGTTCTTTCTCCCGACCTGTGACCTATGCTCAAAGGTATTGAATTTGAATGATTAGCGGGGCACGGGCACGGTTAATTCCAGCCCCACATGCCCCCCAGTCACTACATAACCAATCATTCTTATAAATATACCTGCAGTCTTTGTCCCTTGGCTGCCCAATAATCACACCCACAGGTTTGTAAATGTAAACATGATTACTGTTTATTTATAACAAGAACTATCATGAAATATGCAGTAAATACAACTGGTTAACCAGAGGACCATAAGATACAGGAGCAGAATTAGGCCATTCAGTCCATCGAGTCTGCTCCGCTCTTCGATCATGGCTGATATGTTCCTCATCCCCATTCTCCTGCCTTCTTCACATAACCCCTGATCCCCTTATTAATCAAGAAATCCCATTATTAATCAAAAACAATTGACAACACATTAATACCTAGTAGCCACTTTAACTTTCCCCCCCCCCCACCCCCCACCCCCCACCCTCTATATACACACACACACAAGACAGACAAACACAGAGGGGTGGAAAGGAGTAAAAAAAAAACATAAGTGAAGGGAAGAAAGAGTCTTTGTTCTAGATGATGGATTTAGCCCACTTCTCTGCACAGCGCACTTACAGATTTAAGTTGTTGGTTTGCAACCTGTAATGATCTTCTTTGTAGATTCATTCATTCAGATGCTTTGTAGATTTCCTGGAGAGTCACCTTATTGCTCATCAAACTGGGCTTTCAGTTTGTGGTTTGTCTTTAGGCCTCTATAGTTCCAAATAAACAGTACCCAGAGGCTTTCTGGATAGAGAGTCGGCCCTCATAGTGGGCTTCTGGAGAGAGTTAGCTGGATCTTTCTTTCACCGTGCTTCCAGAATCAAAACTGAAACAAAACTCAAACTTTGGAACACTGGAAAACATCCCAGTGACCCAATCACCACCTGCTTCCGGGCAGAGCCCAGCCGTTTGGGCCAATTCATTGGCCACCAGCCAAATCGATCAAACCAAGTCCCAACCCATCTCCCTCTTTGGAGCCACAGGTCTACAGCTTCTGTTTAAACCAGCACAGTCTTCCAGATTCTTCCTTCTTGAATTAAAGATACAAGTGGCTTGCCTTAAAGTCAGATTTCCATTAATCATCCATGGATCAAAAATGTAACAGCAAAAATAAAAGAAAGGAGAACCAATGGAATAAACAGAAAGCCCCCCCCCCTCCCCCCAAAATAAATAAAACTTCAGGGCACGGATGTTTCATTATGAGGAATGCAAGACATAAATCATAAACACATATCAATCCAAATTCCCATTATACAAGTTCCCTTCCCAGCCTTTACATTGGCAACCTGTCAGCCCTTATACGCGTGACAAAGCATCCGCAATCACATTATCCTTTCTGGGAATGTGCACATTTTTACCATTGAACTGCTGTAACAATAAACTCCAACATAATAATCTTGTGTTCCAGGTTTGAAACGTCTCTATAAACACAAGTGGATGATGGTCCGTATAAGCTAAGCTTCGTTGATCGTCATGCTGGATATATTCTTCAAAGTGCTGAAGGGCTAGTAGCAAGGCGAAGGCTCCTTTTCAACGGTGGAATACTTTCTTTGGCGTGGACTTAGTTTTTTTGAAAAATATCCCACTGGCCTCTCTATTCCTGCATCGTCGTCTTGTATAGCACTTCCCCCGCCCCCAGGTCACTGGCATCCGTGGCCATTTTAAATGGTCTGGAAATATCTATGGCGGCCAGCACCAGTTTGCCCACAAACATGGCCTTCAATCTCCCAATCTCTACTTGCCATTCTGTTAACCACAATGGATTAGTTTGTTTTTGCAACATGTCCAACATGCACTGTATTTAAATCTCTAACCGAGCCAATCTCCATGGTTTTAGTCGAGATAGACATGGCTTTAGTGGTTCCGACTTTCCTATGTCTACATCATGATTAGTTTAAAGAGTGCCCCCTAAGGGCAGCACGGTGGCTCAGTAGTAGCACAGCTGCCTCACAGCGCCGAGGTCCCAGGTTCGATTCTGGCTCTGGGTCACTGTCCGTGTGGAGTTTACACATTCTCCCCATGTTTGTGTAGGTTTCGTCCCCACAACCCAAAGATGTGCAGGGTCGATGGATGGCCACGCTAAGTTGCCTCTTAATTGGAAAAAATGAATTAGTACTCTAAATTTATTTTTTTTAAAGAGTGCCCCCTGGCATCTCCCTATAAAATAAATAATCTTTATTGTCACAAGTAGGCTTACACTGCACTGAAGTTACTGTGAAAAGCCCCGAGTCGCCACATTCTGGCCACTGTTCAGGTACACGGAGGGAGAATTCAGAATTCTCGGCTGGTACGGGAATTGAACCCACGCTGCTGGTCTTGTCGCAAACCAGCTGTCTAGCCTACTGAGCTAAACCAGCCCCTATAACTCTGCCCGTATTCTTTCAGTGCCTTTATTACATATTTCTCTTTCTGCCTCTCATGTAATGCAGTCAGTCTTTCCTGATTATCCAGTGAATGTCGAACCAAATTTGGAGGATCCCTACAACCAAACGACCAGCGGTATTGTCAATGCTGAGGGCAGTATTTGTTGATCAATAAATATTCTTCAACCCCTCCAGCTTTACATTACCTCTTTTCCTTCACAAGGTTACTTTCAGTGACAAGTGTAGCTGAGGGTTCAATCCTCGCTGGATTGGTTGACTGCATATGAACAGTTCTTTGTTTTCCAGCTTTTACCTTCTCATTGGAATTATCGTAACCACCGCCCCTGTCTCTGTTCAATAAAACGGACTGAAACAATTTGTACTTTCCAGATTTCAACTGTTCTTCTTTACTGTCAGAATCGGAGGATAACACATTATTGGCTCCATGCACATTCTGGTTGTTGTTAACAGAAGTGGTGGCAGAACCACCACATGGTTCTCCATCCGCCTTCCTCTTAATTTTCAAAAGGAATTAATGACTGATCACTTCACCTTCTTTGCTTTTTGCCTCCTTTGCCTGGGAGAGGCACTTATGGACCTTTAAAAGGGTGTGGGTTAATCGCTTAATCTCACTTCACAATCCTTACTGTCCTCATCCTGACAAACTGATGCCACGCTATTGAATACATTTCCCTTCAAAACAGGCATGCTCTGGGAAATATCTGCACCTGAAGAGAATGGCAATGGGTTTACTGCAAGCGGCTGTAACAAATTACTTTTAAAAAGTCCAAGTCGCCTACTTCTTCTGATTTGCTGTCTTTTTGCCTAGATTTTCTTTTCCAATTAAGGGGCGTGGCCAATCCACCTACCCTGCACATCCTTGGGTTGTGGGGGTGAGACCCACACAGACATGGGGAGAATGTGCAAACTCCACACAGTGACCCAGGGCCGGGATCGATCCTGGGTCCTCGGCACCCTGAGGCAGCAGTGCTAACCACTGCGCCAACACGCCGTCCTTTCTTTCCTAGATTTGGAAGATTAGTTAGTGACAGGTCTATTCGGCAGCAGCTGTTTATCATTACTTCATAATCAGAACCAAAATCAAATTCAGAACTCTCGCCTGATTCGTCATCACTGTCATTACTTTTAAACTTGGACTACTCTCTCTATGGTCACATACAGACCTAGAATTCTCAGAATCTGGTTAACTGGCATTGTCATTTGATATACGATCAATATCTTTCAACATTTATTTCTTTTAATCATTTGATGTCCAATGAGTTTTACTCATTCCCACATGCCCCACCATTGGCATCTTATGTTCCAACTGCAGTACTTCCCTCAGACGCTCTGTAATCATGGGAGAAGCTACAACCTTCATTCCTCCCAAATCATTCCCTGGAAATAAGTCTACTCCGTCCACTGGGAATTTCTTAACTAGCCTGACAGCTACTGGACCCGACACTAAATCACACTGCAATTGTACTTTATATAATGGAACTGGGATATAACATCTACCTATCCCATTCACTAATACCGCAGCTTTCATTGAGCTCCCTGGAGGGGAAAGCAAATCCTTCTCCAGTAAGAGTGTTTGAGTAGCCTCGGTGTCCCTGAAGATTGTTCTGGGTTTGGCTACATCAGTTGATTGGCTACACCAGGGTCTGGTTTAGCACACTGGGCTAAATCACTGGCTTTGAAAGCAGACCAAGGCAGGCCGGCAGCACAGTTCAATTCCCGTACCAGCCTCCCCGAACAGGCGCCAGAATGTGGCGACTAGGGGCTTTTCACAGTGACTTCATTGAAGCCTACTCGTGACAATAAGCGATTTTCATTGAGGAAAATGGGGTGATCTTCCCCTGAGACAAAAATCCAGCATATCTCCCATTTTCCACACACCTGCTCCCACAGCAGTATTCACCTCTGGTTTCCTAAGTCCAGTTAAAGCTACAGTCCACACTGTAGTATTCTCCACTTTTGTTCCTTTTATGGAATCTCATGTTTGAACCCCCACAAGTCGCATTGACTTTCCTTGCAACTTTCATAATGCTGAACAAATGTTTTTTTTTTATTCGTTCATGGGATGTGGGTGTCGCTGACCGGGCCAACATTTATTGCCTGTCCCTGAAGGCATTCAAAAGTCAACCACATTGCTGTGGGGCTGGAGTCACATGTAGGCCAGACCAGGTAAAGGGGGCAGATTTCCTTCTCTAAAGGACATTAGTGAACCAGATGGGTTTTTAACAATAATCGACAATGGTTTCATGGTCACCTTTAGGCTTTTAATTCCAGACTTTTATTGAATTCAAATTTCACCATCTGCCATGGTGGGATTTGAACCTGTGTCCCCAGCATGACTCTGGATATCTGGATTACTAGCCCAGCGACGATTTCACTTTGCCACTGCCTCTCAAATTGAGTGGCCATTTTGAATGTGTCCCACCTTGTTGCAATGGTAACACCTAGGCTCCCGAGTCTCGCCTCCACCCTCAATACATTCCTTCCTGGTCTGAGGAGGAGATCGTGGAGCCTTCCCAGCTATTCAATCCTTCCCTTGGCTGCCTGCTTTCCTTTCACTCTTCCACTTCCTATCCTTTTTAAGAATATGGGGGTGACGGAAAATGCTTTAAATTTATGGATTAGCTCATTCTCATCAGCCATAATTGCTGCTTGTCTAGCTGTCATCACCCTTTGGTCTTCAACATGGATTCTTATCATAGAAGGTAGGGAATTCTTAAATTCCTCTAAGAGAATGACCTCTCTCAGAGTCTCATAGGTAGTTGCAAATCTCAATGCTTGTACCCACCTCTCAAAATTGTTCTGCTTAACTCTTTTGAATAAGTCTTTCCCGGCTATCTCCTTAAATTCCGAAATGTTTGCCTATATGCTTCAGGGACCAATTTATATGCATCCAGAATGGCATTTTTTACTGTATCATAATTCATAGACTCCTGCTCTGTGCCCGCCCGGTCACTTTACTCTGCACGGGCAATGTCCACTTTGCTCTTGGCCACTCCACTTGGGTTGCTATTTTCTCAAAAGCCCTAAAGAACGTTTCTACCTCCTTCGCTTCAAATTTTGGGAAGGCCTGTATAAATTTAAACATCTCACCATTATGTTCTGTTCTACGATTCGGTTCCCCTCGCCTTTCTGGCATCTCCACCCTTAATTTCTAGTGCCTTAATCCAGAACTCTCTCTCTTTTGCTTTTTCCTGTCTCTCTTTTTGCTTTTCCCCTTCAATCTCTCTCTCTCTAATTCCATCTTTTCTTTTTGCTGCAACTCTAATTGTTTTATTTGTAACTCGATTTTAGCCAATTCTACTGATTGTTGCCAAGACCCAGGCTGTGTTTCAAATTTAAATGCTGAACAATCACTTCGATTATCTCCACCTTCCTAGCACTAGCTGGTATCTCTATTTCTAATTTACCTACCACCTCGACTAGCTTGTCTTTTTGAAGCTCTTATAAATAAAGTAGAGATATGTTGGCCACCTGAAGAAAATGCTCAGCAGCTTCCAGAGCCATCCTCTTATATCACCACACACCAGGGGCGGCATTCTCCCCTACCCGGCGTGACAGAGGGTCCCGGAGTAGGGGAGTGGCGCCAACCACTCAGGGGTCACGCCTCCCCAAAGGTGGGGAATTCTCTCCCCCTTTGGGGGCCAGCCCCGCGCCGGAGCGGTTGCCACCAGACGACCGGCGCAAAAAACCGGCGCCCCCGGCAGCGGGGGCTTTCGCCGATCCGCGCATGCGCCGGCAGTGACGTCAGCAGCAGCTGGCCGCTGACGTCACTGCCGGTGCATGCGCGATGTGAGGTTCTTTTCCGCTTCCCGTGGCGGACGCGGAAGAAACTAGTGCAGCCAGGGCACTGGCCCGGACTCTGAGGGGGGGCCCCGATCGCGGGCCAGGCCACCGTGGGGGCACCCCCCGGGGTTCGATCGGCCCCCGCCCCCCCAGGGCCCCGGGGGCCTGCTCGCGCCGCTGAGCCCGCCGTTCCAGAGGTGGTTTAAACCTCGGCGGCGGGAGAGGCTTCCCAGTGGTGGGACTTCGGCCCACCCGGGCCGGAGAATCGCTGCAGGGGCCTCTCCGATCGGTGGTGAGATTCCTGCCCCCGCCACTTCCCGGGTGGCGGAGAATCTCTGCCATGGCGGGGGCGGGATTTTAGGCGCCCCCAGGCGATTCTCCGACCCTGCTGGGGGTCGGAGAATTTCGTCCCTGGTGTCTCTTTTAAATTTGTACTAGAACCCACACTCTGCCATCTACTGTTCCATAGATCCGTGACCAGAATTATATTACGACACCCTGCGTTAGTGCGTGGTTAATTCCAGCCCATGTATCCCGGAGTCACAACACAAATGAATTATCCATGGGCAGCACGGTGGCACAGTGGATTAGCCCTGCTGCCTCACGGCGCTGAGGTCCCAGATTCAATCCTTCTGGAGAGAGAGTCGGTCCTCACAGTGGCCTTCTGGAGAGGGTTCAGAATCAAAACTGAAACAAAACTCAAACCTTGGGACTTGAGAAACAGCCCAGTGAAATAGAATCCAATCACCACCTGTTGCTGGGCAGGGCACAGCCTTTTGGGCCAATTCATTGGCCACCGGCCAAATCAATCAAACCAAATCCCAACCCCACCTTTGTCTTTGGAGCAGGCAGGTCTACATCTTCTCTTTGAACCAGCACAGTCTTCTGGACTCTTCTGCTTGAATTAAAGCTACAGGCTGCTTGCCTTAAAGTCAGATGGATCAAGAATGTAACAGCAAAAATAAAAGAAAGGGGAAATAAGGGAATAAACAGGAAATCAACAGGAAGGACCCTTACATTAGTAATTGGCTGTATAGCCGATCAGCACTCTAGACTTAGAAATGAAGAACAGCAAACTTGTTGAGATACCAGGAGATGCCTTGTAGCAAGAGCCAACGCAATCAGGAACATTATTTTCAGATCTCCGATCTCCTCCCTTGGAGACAATGATGTGAAGGAGTGGAAGTGCTGAGTCTGACAGGCCACAACATGAACGCTCCTCCTATGACTTCTATAAGCTGACAGATGGATTGGTCCCAAATGCTGGGAAACTCAGAAACCATGTCACGATATGAAGGACATCTGCACGCACCAGACGCATGCCAATCCTGGATTCTGGTCAAATGCCCACCTGCCCAGACTGTCCGAGGTGGGGGGGTCAAACCCTACGCCATCTGTCTCCAAGGTGCCCTCAGCTCAATCTATCTTGGAGATTAGTGACCATCTGATATGTTTTGATGCTGTTGATCACAGGAAAGTTATGAACATGGACAATGCCTTGAAATTGGACGTTTGCTTTCATTCTATCACAGGTGCTAAATAATTTGAAATAAATGTGTCAGGAGTTCCATTAATGGAATGGTCAAAGGATGTTCCTGCAGACACAGTTTTCTGCTAATAGTACTCATCACACACCACGCCAACGTGGTCATTTATCACATGCCCTCTCCAGATCAAAAACTAGGATCTCCTTCCCGAGCAGCACTGTTGGACAACCTTCACTACATGGACTGCAGCAGCTCACCACCCCATCTCACGGAATCCAGACCCCGAAAACAAAAAGAAAACTCAACCTCACATTAAAATAAATCTCTTGGCGATTAAGCTTATTTAAAAAAAATAAATTTAGAGTACCCAATTCATTTTTTTTTTCAATTGAGGCACAATTTAGCATGGCCAACTTACCTACTCTGCGCATCTTTTGGGTTGTGGGGACGAAACCCACGCAAACACGGGGAGAATGTGCAAACTCCACAGGGACAGTGACCCAGAGCTGGGATCGAACCTGGGACCTCGGCGCTGTGAGGCAACAGGGCTAATCCACTGTGCCACCGTGCTGCCCCGTGATTAAGCTTATTGAAGTGAAATTTAATCAACACATTCGGAACAAACTTAGCGGAGGAATCCTGTGGTCAAGACAGCCAATGATATTGCTGGAATTGTTTCTAAATTGTTGCCAATTTTAAGCTAAAGGCTCATACATGGCTGTCAGCACGTGATGCTGAGAATTATTACGTGATGTGTAAATTTAGAATCCTTATGGACAAGTCTCTCGACCGCTCTGAACAAACCAGATTAGGGCGGAACTGGCAGTTAAACAATTTTAGGTCCTTCATTTAAAAATATATTGTCCATTCCCCAGTGTTGAGTTAGTAAATGGATTGGCAGCAGTGAGCGATAAGGCCAGTTCACACAAATGTAAAATGAGGTCTGGAAGGAAGACAGAAAATATTCAGAATTGCTCAGAAGGTCTGTGGCGAAAGGCAGAGAGTTACTATTTCAGGCCAATGACCTGTCTTCAGGACTGGTGTACGGAACCCTCGTGTGAATCCTCGTTGGACTCGTTTCCTTTTTAATTCCTGCACCTGGGCATTGCTGGGGCCTACACCTTTAATTTAAAAAAGGCAGTAGCGGGAGATGCTGACATCAGCGGTGACACGTCTCGACAGACTTGGCTAGCAACCAATCAGCTCCATTGCAATCCCGGGGCTAAGCAGATTCTCGATGTAGGTCGATCTGGGTTATTCTAGAACGTTCTGCTGGTCTCTCTCTGTGTTTTCGCTTTCAGTTTTTGTTAGGACCTGCAGAGCTGAGCAGAATTCTTTTTGAGTATCGCTCCCAGAAGAGGGGAATTCTCCCTCAAACCAAAGGGAGCTAGTACTCCCTTTGGATGCACGGAGCAGTTTGTGAGCATTCAAAGCATGGAGATAGAGATGAGGAGGGGGAACTTTCTGGATTCCTCTCCCCTTAAAGGTACAAGGCCACTCGAAGACCTCGCAAAAAACTGCTGCTCTGATATTCTGTTTGACTGAAAAAAGCTGTTGGTGAGTCTGCTGAAGCTGACCACATATCAGAAACTGAGTAGTCCAGAAGTGCATTTTCTGTGGGTAAGGCTCGGCCCAACACAAGTTGAAGCATGCTCCTGGAGCGGATCCCACAGACTGAGAGTTAGGTCTGAGTGGTCCAACTTGAAGATCCAAACCAACCGATGGTTTAACACCTCACATCCTGAAAGGATCATTGCAAACAAAGGCATCAACTTAACCAGCGAAAGTCCACACCTTTTAATCCCTGTTTTTTTTTCTTACTTCCATTGTGTGTCTGTATTGTGTGTGTCTGGGATGATGGGGGGGGGGGGGGGGGGGGGAGCGGGGGTTGTGTGGGATGGTGGGATGGGTTTTGTGAATAGGTAGACTAGTAGATCATTGTTCCATCATTTTCCATTTTCTGTTCATCTTTTATTCTCGTTACAAATAAACAGTTTTGTTTGTTAATGTTTTACTTAGAAAGCTGGTAGCTGTAACTCATCGGAGCAGTCAAGGTATGAAGATCTCGAGAAAACGCCCAAATTATTGGTTAATTTACTTATGTTGGGACTCCGAGGTCTGTGGGACGGGAGCTGACCACGCACTTGCCCAGGGTGACGTAACACCGGGGGAAAGTTACCTCAGGTAAGGCGGTGGGGAAACGCGTATGTGCAACATTAAAAAATGTTGCACCTGAGAAATATGACAGCTCTGGCACTTTCTTCTGCAATGCAAGCCGAGCACTAGCTCCCGGACATGGAGGTCCTGGATTTCCCCGCTCCCTTCCCTCCACCTACCCAGGCACCACCAAGTACAAGTGATGGGTGTGAGTGAGCACTCAGCAGACAGGGGTCAGTCTATGGTACAGATTGGGGGCAGCAGCGCTCAGCTCTCAGCGAGTTATCATCACCCTATCTTCGACAATGACCGGCTAATAGTGTCGACACAGATGTTACACAGACCCTGGGAGGGGGAAAAGAGGGGGGGGGGTGAATGGGTGGGGAAGGGAGAGGGAGGGTATGGGGTGCAATGACAGAAGAGGCAACGTCCTACGTGAAGTGGCCGAGAATGAGGGTCTCCCTGGTCCTCCGCGCTTGCTGGATGCTCGCCGCTGTCGCCTCTCCTCCATCCTCTGGCTGGTTCTGTGGGTCCTCCCCGGCCTCGTTCTCCAGCCCTTCCTGGTCCGGGTCCTCCTCAGAAGTCGCCACATGTTCCTCCCCCTCCACCTCCAGCACGTCGCCCCGCTGCTGTGCCAGGTTGTGGAGGACACAGCAGACGACCTAAAAGCAGGTGACCCTCTGGGAGGTATACTCCAGGGCCCCACCAGAGCGGACGAGCTTAAGAGCAACATTTTGAGGAGTCTGATGCACTGCTCAATGACAGCCCTGGTGGCCACAAGGACCTCGTTGTATCAGCTCTCTGCATCGGGCACTGGCCTCCATGCTGACGCCATTAACCAGATCTTCAGCGGGTACCCCTCACCTCCCAAGAGCCAACGGGCCATCCTGGGGTGGTCCTCAAAGAAGCCAGGGATGTCCAACTGCCCCAGGATGTAACTGTTGTGCACACTCCCTGGGAAGCGTGCACACACGTGCATGATCTTCATGTGGTGGTCGCACACGAGCTGCACGTTCAGGGAGTGGGACCACTTCCTCTTAATGCAGGGCACTTCCTGAAGGCCTGGTGCATGCAGGGTGACATGCATTTCATCTATTACCCCTGGACCTGGGGCATCCCGGTGATGGCAGAGAATCCTACTGCCCAGGCATCTTTATATAGTTTGCTGCCTGGGCAAACAGGGCATCCGTACAAGGCCCCACTTGAGCCCGGGAACGATCCTGAGATGTAAACGTTCAGGGCTGCAGTGACCTTGATCGCCAACCAGAGCAGTTATCCTCCTCCTACATGTGGTACCAGGTCCGCGAGGACATGGCCCCGGTGCCACACCCTTTTTGAGGCAGAGCCTCCTGCGGAACACGCTGTCTGTCGCCTGTTCGGAAGACCAGCGACACCTGTACACCTTGGGCCATCGTCGGACTCCCCCTCTGGGTCCCTCCATGGCCTGATGGGCGACCGGGACCTCAGGATGGAGTGGGGCCCTATACGTGGGCCGCCGACTCAAGCCTGTCGATGTTGCTGCTGTCGCCTTCTCCGGCTGGTTTGCCAGCAGCACCATGAGAACAGCCTTCACAGGGACTAAGATATCATCCATCCTGTGTAATATCTGAAAGGAATTGGTGAGGGTGAGAGATTGACAACCAGCAGTGTCTTCCAACCCCGGGACCTTCCACCCCCCCGCCCACATTCCCAGCCAATGAACATGCCCTGCCCATGTAGCCCTGGCTGCATTGTGGGGACAGGTCATGACCCCTCACCCTGTACCCCAGGCACCAGCACGTAACGTTACCTGGACCGGTTGCTGGTCCTCTCACCGGTGCACAAACCCACCCTCTGGAGATATCCCTGGTGCAGGGCCTATCCCTGGGTGTTTGGATGTTGGTTGCTGCGTCTGTGATGTTGTCTCCCGCAGCGTTCCGGCAGTGTCCAGGACTCACGGTCTGATTGGGATGTTAGGCAATAACACCCACATACTACATGGCATGCCTGTCCACGGGAATCATGGGATGCGTGAAGTGCTCACTTAACTACGATTGCTAATTCCCAATTAGCAATAGCCTTCAGCCACATGGCCGGAGGGCTCCGTAGTCAGCGGAGTTTATGGGTGGTCGGTGGCTCCCCCCCCCCCCCCCCCCCCCCCCCCCAACTCCCCACACTCCCGAGCACCAGGACAGCAACCCCAGGTCGTTGCCTGAGAGCGAAGATGGCTACTCACCTCCTCAGGTCCCCGCAGCAGTCATTCACCAGGGTCACATTTTTAAAAAGGTGTCCTAATCGGCGCCCGCCTGACCATTTGCTGGGGTGCAGTTAGATCACAGGCAAGCATTAGTTCGGGGGTCTTTCCTGTTAATTGTATGTCGATTGGCCGAGGTGATTATTGGTTTCTCACCATGCCAGGGCGGCATCATGATTTCGCCAACATGAGCGGACCGGTTACATCGTAAATTGATCGGCGCTCTACGAGGTCCACGATTGTGGCCTCTCCCGCAATCTAATGGCCATGTTGTTCTCTCCCACTCACGCTCAAGTGCAACATGGTTGTTAAATCACGCGCCATGTGTGGAATTCTCCCATCTGGGACTTAGTCCCTTGGCCGGGGCAAGAACATGGAGTGTTTTCCGCTGCGGAGACCAGCCGGGAACCATGCCAAATCTTCTGGTGCTGATTTCTTTAATTGCGCTCATGGTGTTTTGTGCCATTTTCTGTGGCAGGACAAGCCTGATGGCGTGTAGTCCGCCATATCTATAAATGTAGTTATTTATTTATTATATCTGGGCACCAGATTGAGAGACATCCAACATTACTGACTCGCTATTGAAGAAAGAAGATGGACATCCTGAAAATGAAGATGCGTCACCCGGAACATTGGGAGGCTGGAAGATAGACCTCCCGAGATACCTAGAAAATAGGTAAAAGCTGGCCATTCAGCCCTTCGAGTCTGCTCTCCCATTCAATATGATTAAGGCTGCTCCTCTATCTCAACACCATACTCCTGTGCTCTCCCCATGCCCCTCGGCATCTTCAGAGTCTAGAAATCGTTCTATTCCCTTCTTAAATATACTCAGGGACTTGGCCTCCACAATCTTCTGTGGTAGAGAATGCCATGGATTCCCCACTCTATGAATAAAGATGCTTCTCCTTATCTCAGTCCTAAATGGTCTTCTCCCTATCCTTAAGACTCTGACAACTTGGTCTGGACCCCCTAGCCAGAAGAGACAACATCCGTGCATCCAATCTATCCAGCCCTGTCAGAATTTTATACGTTTCAATTAGATACCCTCTCATTCTTCCAAATTCCAGTGACTACAGGCCCAGTCTAACTCAATCTCTCCTTGTATGACATCCTGATATCGCAGAATCAGTCTGATGAATCTTTGCTGCACTCCTTCAATGGTAAGGAGACCAAAGCCATGTACTGCAGCAGTAAGACATTACTGCTCCTGTACTCAAGCCCTCTTGCAATGGAAAGCCAACATAGATTTGTCCTCTTAGCAGTTTGCTGTACCTGCATTCATGCTTTCAGTATCCACGTTAGCCTGCATTTGCCCACTCACTCAACTTGTCTAAATCACCTTGTAGAAATAGGAACAAGAGTAGGTCATTCAGCTTGTTCCGCCATTCAATAGGATCACGGTTGATCCAACATTCCTCACTTCCATTTTCCCGCCTTTTTCCCGTAACCCTTGATTCTCTCATTGATCAAGGATCTATTTATCTCAGCCTTAAATATACAGAAGGAAGTTTCCCCCACAACACTCAGTGGCAAGGAGTTCCAAAGACCCACAACCCTCTGAGGAGAGTGGTCTCACCAGCACCTTGTACAATTGCAGCAAGACTTCCCCACTCTTATAATCCCTTGTATTTACTGACAACGACGATCAGGAGGGCTCTGGATAAATCAGACAAAGTTGGGACGTCCAACTCCAGGAGAGAAGAAAAAGTGTTGATTTGCTTGGAACAAACTGAATACTTGATGCATAATTTCTTTGGTTGAGATTCATGAGAAAGCTCGCACTGCTGTGAATAATAATTGAAGAGTAGTCATTAACTGAGCCTTGGGAGACCAACAGGTTCACGTGGCACCACATTTATCAAACCAAATGGAAAATGTTAAATTTTATTCAGACGCAAGTGGCATACAGTATTCTGGAATTTGATTATGTTCTGGGATGTTCAATGCGATTTTTCACTCTGTAGCTTCATACAGCATAACCCCATCTCTTCACGCTCACTCCTCGCCAACTCTCGGAAATCACAGAGTTTACAGTGCAGAAGGAGGGCATTCGGCCCATCGAGTCTTCCCCGGCCCTTGGAAAGAGCACCCCACCCAATCCCACACCTGTACCCTAACCCAGTAACCTCAACCATCCTTTTTGGACACTAAGGGCAATTTATAATGGCCAATCCACCTAACCTGCACATCTTTGGACTGTGGGAGGAAACAGGAGCAGCTGGAGGAAACCCACGCAGACACGGGGAGAACATGCAGACTCCACACAGACAGTGACCCAAGCCGAGAATCGAACCTGGAGCGGTGAATCAACTGTGCTAACCACTGTGCTACCCCTGAGCGGCTGTGGCATGTTTCTAGCAAAATGTCAATGCCCCCGCAGTCCTGGAGGACCATAGGCTGCTCTTCTCTTTGAGGGCTGACTGGTGGTGAATTTCACCCGAGGGTCAATGCGAGGCAAGGTTGAGAAGGCGGGAAGTGAATTTCACAACCTCAGCCGGTACGGGAATTGAACTCGCGCTGTTAGCCTCGCTCCACATCACGAACCAGCCGTCCAGCACTGAGCTAACCGAACCCCAGCTTACTCAACCTTGCCCCTCGCCCGAGACGTGGTGACCCTCAGGTTTATTCAATGCCAGTTAACTCTCAGAAGGGAGGAAAGAGCAGCCTATGGTCCTCTGGGACTGCGGTGACATTTACACGCATGTTTCTAGTAGGTGCGAGGCCAAAGCACTGCACCAGCAATGATGTGGCCAGATTTAACACCAAAATAAACAGCCTGTTGAATGTTGCTGTTGATCATGTGTATATCATCCAGCCATTTGTATAGATAGAGATATCCTGTGAATTGTAGATCGCCACAATTTTCTGGACAATTTGCACCACTCCATGTGAAAACAGCAGCTAGTCTTCAGCTTCCCAGGAATTTATGAAGTTGCTACACTTGCATATTAATCGTCAATTAAACTCGCAGCAAAAAAGATCCACATTGGTCATGGTCTCACTGAAGAATGGGGCGAAATGACCTGTTCCGTGTCCTGGCGTTTGACTGGGAGCAACGTAGCTGCTAAAGCTAGCATTCCATCCAAAGGGGCAGCAGCCTCTCAAATACTGTGCAGCACGGTAGCACAAGTGATTAGCACTGTGGCTTCACAGCGCCAGGGTCCCAGGTTCAATTCCCCGCTGGGTCACAGTCTGTGGGGAGTCTGCACGTTCTCCCCATGTCTGCGTAGGTTTCCTCCCACAGTCCAAAGACGCGCAGGTTAGGTGGATTGGCAGTGATAAATTGCCCTTAGTGACCAAAAAGGTTAGGAGGGGTTATTGGGTTACGGGGATAGAGTGGAAGTGAGGGCTTAGGTGGGTCAGCGCAGGCTCAATGGGCCGAATGGCCTCCTTCTGCACTGTATGTTCTATGTACTGCACCAGTTCCGCCAGCCCAGATCTCAAGATCCAGTGTGGCGCTTGAACCCGCAGCAACTCATTTGGGAGCCAACTGAAATTATGCAGAGTACAATTAGCTCATGGAACACAATGGCACTGATGAGATTAGAGGGCTGCTGGTGGTCACTATTTACTCCAGGTTAAGTCAGGGCCTCGAGGAGAACAGGGTCAGAAACCATGGGGCTACAACGTTGAAGTCCATTGTCACAATGGCTAAGAACTGACTTTCCAATTCAGGCACTTCCTGTGCTGAAATAGGAAAGTGAAGGATGCACAATATAACTTTTACAGCCTTTTCCATTTATTAATTGCCACGTTTTTCTCTAGACCGTGACTTGGACAGGTGTACGACAATGCCAGAACAGACAAGGCGATTCCTCAATCGGTCACAGTCACTTTGGGTTTCGGCAATTCCTCCACGATGAATCAATGACACAAAAATTCAAAAGCCCATCGATCTTGGTCGGAGAAAAACCCCAATAACAATTGCGACAACGTGTCAATCCTCCATGATACTAATCACTTTGTCCTTTCCCAAAGACAGAAAAACAATTTCAGAATTATTATAACACACCCTTATTTATTTATTTTTCCCCCCCCCAGGAATTAAAATTCCATAGTTTTGTACACTATAGACATTTTCAAAAGTTAGCAGCATGAAAGTCACTCAAGGCAGATGTATGGCACCACTTTTCTTGGGTTGTAGTGTTCAGAAAACTGGCACAAACATATCTCATAGGGAAGGGAAGGTGGGACACATACGCACAAAAAAAAAAACCTACATGCCAGGCTGCACTGAGCACTGATGTTACTACAGTCTCAATCACTACTCCATGTACATCATCAATAAACAGCCCGTCAGCACTTTCTCAGTGAATCTAGAACAGCCTTGAACCAAAGGCCAAGACAGCAGATGGATAGCAAGATGATGGATATATCAATCGAGGTGATCATTGCCAAAAGAGAGGGCGGAGGAGAGAAGCAAAAAAAAACTCATGTAGGAACGTGGGGACAGGAAAAATGAAAATTGAAAACACTTTGCTGTCGACGTAAGTCGAGAGATCATGCTTTGAAACATAAAAAAAAATAAACCCAGCAGCTAGCACCTCCTTTTTATTTTGGGTGCGAAGCAACAGTTCATTGTTCTGCTGGAGGCAGTAATTCACAGGCTCCTCTCCCTGCCACAACCAGCAACCCCCATCCCGTTATCCAACACTACAATTTGAAATTCCATAATGTACTAACCACAATGCACTATTGTCCAGTACTGGAAAGAAGTTATTACACCCATTTCAGGTGAGGGAGGAATTTCACCCAAATGTGTTAACTGGTGCAGTGCAATGCACAGAAAGAATATAACCTGGTAGTGCTCTCTCTCGCTCTCTCTCTCTCCCCTACCCCGTTTGCCCCCTGCCCATCCACCCCCATCCCTTTTCCTGTAATTTGGCTATGAAAGGGCTGAGGCTGGAGGAACTGTGAGTCAGGAATGGTCACGATGTGAGGATCAGGAATGGTTGAATTGTGAGGTTCAGGAATGGTTTAGTTGTGGACGTTGGCCGCGCGGGCACAAAATTCGAGATGGGCTCGGGGGGTTGGGGGGGCATTTGGTTCCCCATGGCATTAACGATTGTTCTTGGCTGCATCCTTTGCGGCAACGATCAGCGGAGTTAGGCTGGACAGCGGTTTTGCCAGCTTCAGGAATTGGTGCTGTCGAAAAAGAATAAAGAGGGGAAGGGGAAAATTAGGCAAACTTGATTCTTTTCCTCAAGCATGATACAGACACTAATAACATACAGGTCAATACAAATGGAAGAGAGTTCCCTAGCCTATTTCTCAAATACAAACTCCTGTCCAATCCCTCACTCAAGAAGTCATGGCTCAGGGTAACACCTTTGCCTCTGAATCTGAAAATTGTGGGTTTCCCAAGTCCCACTCGAGACTTCAGCGCAAAATCTAGGCTGACACTTCCAATGCAGTGCCAAGGGGGTGCAGTGCCGAAGAGGTATCATCTTTTGGCTGAGTTTTAAACTGATGTCCCATCTGTCCTCTCTGGCAGGCACAAGATGGCATGGCACTATTCAAGGTACAGCATGGGACTTCTCCCTGTTGCACTGGCTAATATTTCTTATTTTCTCGCCACTATTTGTGGGAGCTTTCTGTGTGCAAATTCTTACATCAGAACTGTGATACGACACTTCAAAAGTAATTAACCAGCTGTAAAGCTGTTGGGATGTTCTGCAGTCATGAATGTATTGGACTAATGCAAGTCTGTACTCCATGCCTAGTTCTTTTTGTTTTTAAGTGAGAGTACCCAATTATCATTTTTCCAATTAAGGGGCAATTTAGCATGGCCAATCCACCTACCCTGCACATCTTTTTGGGTTGTGTGTGTGGTGGTGGTGGTGTTGGGGGTGGCAACTCCACATGGACAATGATCCGGGGCCGGGATCGAATCTGGGTCCTCGGAGCTGAGAGGCAGCAGTGCTAACCACTGCACCACCATGCTGCCCCTCCATGCCTAGTTCTAATTTTAAGGCTGTATGCACCTGTTCTGTCACCCCACTAAAGAGCTCTTCTCTATCGACCCGATCAAATCTTTTTGTTCACTTTAAACTCCTTAACTTTCGAAACAGAAGGGGCGGCATGTGGTGCAGTGGATAGCACTGGGACTGCGGCGCTGAGGACCTGGGTTCAAATCCCGGCCCTGGGTCACTGTCCGTGTGGAGTTTGCACATTCTCCCCATGTCTACGTGGGTTTCACCCCCACAATACAAAGACGTGTAGGTTAGGTGGATTGGCCATGCTAAAATTGCCCCTTAATTAGGAAAAAAACACTTTCTAAACAGGAAGCTGCAGTACTATTTGGTGGTGGGGGGGGGGTTTAAAGAGAATCACACTACCCAGGACACAGGCGAATTTATGGTGATTGATTGTAAAATTAACTCTACTTCCTCCCCACAGACACTGCCCGACCTGCTGGGCATTCCCAGCATTTTCTGTTGTCATTTCAGATTTCCAGCCTCTGCTGTATTTTGCTTTTGCACAAATGCATAGCATCTGGAGGACATTGCACGTCTTAAACTATCCTGAAACGCTGAACAAGTGGTCTCCCAGGTATTGAAACCTCTTGTATTGCACAATAGAGCACCAATCGAACAATTCATACCTTCAGGATTTATCAATGCCGTATAGCCATTTAATCAATTTTTAAGCCGTTGTCAAGGTGGCAGCCAGCTTTCACAGCAGCAAGGTCCCACAAACAACAAGAACAATAATGAGCTGGCAGCTTGTTTTAGTGATGTTGGTTGTAGATAAATATTGGCCAAGGGACCAAGAGGAACCTCACTGTTCTTCTTTGAACAGTGCCCTGCGGTCTTTTACATCTCCTGGATTTCATGACTCATTTGAAAGATGACACTCTGACAGTGCAGCACTCGCTCGGTCCTGCACTGGAATATCAACTGGATGATGTACTCAAATCTGAAATGGGGCTTGAAACTTCTAACACGAGGTGAGAGAGTGTTACCAATTGAGATAATCTAACATTAGATCCTGCCACGGGTATTACCACAATGAGTTTGACTGCATTAATATCAGTATTGCTCTGCTCAAATGATCTCGCAAAAATAGGTGATTTTGCCTTTACTCTGTGTCATAGAAGCTTACAGCACACAAGGCCATTTGACCCAACTTGGGTTCTGCTGGCTTCATAGTAAGCACAGCTGCCTCACAGCGCAAAGGGTCAATTCCGGCCTTGGGTGACTATCTGTGTGGAGTTTGCATTTTCTCCTGCGTCTGTGTGGGTTTCCTCCAGGTGCTCCGGTTTCCTCCCAGTCTAAAGACGTGCAGGTTTGGTGGATTGGCCAAGATAAAAATGTCCCTAGTGTCCAGGAATGTGCAGGTTAGGTGGGGTTACGGGGATGGGGCAAGGAGTAGGCCTCAGTAGGGTGCTCTTTCAGAGGGCCGGCGCAGAATCGATGGGAGGAATGGCCTCCTTCTGCACTGTATGAATTAGGCCCAGTCTCCTGCAGGTACCCCACGGCCCTACAAATTTTCCTTTAAATATACTTCCAATTCTTTTTTGAAAGCTACTGTTGAATCCGCTTTCACCACCCTTTTGGATAACACACTGCAGATCATGGCAACTCAACGGGTAAGGACATTCCGTCTCATCTCTCCGCTGGTTCTTTGCCAATCATCGCAAATTTGGGTCCTCTGGTATTGACCCTTCTTGCCAATGGAAACAGTTTTACCTTCACTTTATGAAAACCCTTCATAACTTTGGGCACCTGCATTTACACTGGGTAGTGCCCCTGCCTTTGACTCGAGCCCCACCCCAGGACTTGATGGTATAATGTGGAGAAACAGGTTTCACATCAACCTGCAAAACTCCCAACAAATGCCATTGGCAGCTGGGAGGAGGAGGAGATTCCTAGTCATCCACGTGATGGGAGGGAAGTTGGAGCCTTTACCATCACTACTCTTAGCTCCAGACTTCGGCATGCATGTAAAAGTGGATGTTGCCATAGCGACTCGGATTCCTTGAATGATCTGCAACACACTTCCACTGCCACAGGCATAGTGACCTAACCCACCTGCAGCAGCTCCTTGGAGGAGCCCCTCTTCTCAACATCCATCTCCAGGCAGCGATTCAGGAAATCCCTAAATACAGGCGACAGTCTTTCGGGATTCTGCAGCTCTGGAGTCCCATTTGTAGCAATGAGATACAATGCCTAGTGAAGCGAAGCGACCAAAAATAAATACAATTAAAAGACATCAACAGAAAATGAGCTTGTGAAACTTTTGAGTTAACTTTCAGATCTTCATGGAGTTGTTCCTGTAAATTTCCTTTTGCTATTTATGTAACTCTAAAACTTCTAAGACATGACCTTGAATGTGTTTGGATGCTACACTGAAGAAAATAAGCAGTGACACACAATATAGTTATTGTACAAACTTACCAATGTTTTGCATGGGCAACACGCAAGTGCCAAAAAATATGATTTTTCAAAGGATGTTTGTGCTAACTTATTAATAAACCATGTCTCGATATGTACCTTCACCCAACCCCAGCAGAAACAAAGGAGCAGGGCTGGGGGTTGACAGGTATAGGTAGTTCTGGTTAAAATGAAGCAGGGGACTTATGAAATGAAATGAAAATCGCTTATTAGAACATAGAACGATACAGCGCAGTACAGGCCCTTCGGCCCTCGATGTTGCACCGACATGGAAAAAATCTAAAGGCCATCTAACCTACACTATGCCCTTATCATCCATATGCTTATCCAATAAATTTTTAAATGCCCTCAATGTTGGCATGTTCACTACTGTTGCAGGTAGGGCATTCCACGGCCTCACCACTCTTTGCGTAAAAAACCCACCTCTGACCTCTGTCCTATATCTATTACCCCTCAATTTAAGGCTATGTCCCCTCGTGCTAGCCACCTCCATCCGCGGGAGAAGGCTCTCGCTGTCCACCCTATCTAACCCTCTGATCATTTTGTATGCCTCTATTAAGTCACCTCTTAACCTTCTTCTCTCTAACGAAAACAACCTCAAGTCCATCAGCCTTTCCTCATAAGATTTTCCCTCCATACCAGGCAACATCCTGGTAAATCTCCTCTGCACCCGTTCCAAAGCTTCCACGTCCTTCCTATAATGAGGCGACCAGAACTGTACGCAATACTCCAAATGCGGCCGTACTAGAGTTTTGTACAACTGCAACATGACCTCATGGCTCCGGAACTCAATCCCTCTACCAATAAAGGCCAACACACCATAGGCCTTCTTCACAACCCTATCAACCTGGGTGGCAACTTTCAGGGATCTATGTACATGGACACCGAGATCCCTCTGCTCATCCACACTACCAAGAATTTTACCATTAGCCAAATATTCCGCATTTCTGTTATTCTTTCCAAAGTGAATCACCTCACACTTCTCCACATTAAACTCCATTTGCCACCTCTCAGCCCAGCTCTGCAGCTTATCTATGTCCCTCTGTAACCTGCAACATCCTTCCGCACTGTCTACAACTCCACCGACTTTAGTGTCGTCTGCAAATTTACTCACCCATCCTTCTGCGCCCTCCTCTAGGTCATTTATAAAAATGACAAACAGCAACGGCCCCAGAACAGATCCTTGTGGTACGCCACTCGTAACTGAACTCCATTCTGAACATTTCCCATCAACTACCACTCTCTGTCTTCTTTCAACTAGCCAATTTCTGATCCACATCTCTAAATCACCCTCAATCCCCAGCCTCCGTATTTTCTGCAATAGACGACCGTGGGGAACCTTATCAAACGCTTTACTGAAATCCATATACACCACATCAACTGCTCTACCCTCGTCTACCTGTTCAGTCACCTTCTCAAAGAACTCGATAAGGTTTGTGAGGCATGACCTACCCTTCACAAAACCATGCTGACTGTCCCTAATCATATTATTCCTATCTAGATGATTATAAATCGTATCTTTTATAATCCTCTCCAAGACTTTACCCACCACAGACGTTAGGCTCACCGGCCTATAGTTACCGGGGTTATCTCTACTCCCCTTCTTGAACAAAGGGACCACATTTGCTATCCTCCAGTCCTCTGGCACTATTCCTGTAGCCAATGATGACCTAAAAATCAAAGCCAAAGGCTCAGCAATCTCTTCCCTGGCTTCCCAGAGAATCCTAGGATAAATCCCATCCGGCCCCGGGGACTTATCTATTTTCACCTTGTCCAGAATTGCCAACACTTCTTCCCTACGCACCTCAATGCCATCTATTCTAATAGCCTGGGTCTCAGCATTCTCCTCCACAATATTATCTTTTTCTTGAGTAAATACTGACGAAAAGTATTCATTTAGTATCTCGCTTATCTCCTCAGCCTCCACACACAACTTCCCACCACTGTCCTTGACTGGCCCTACTCTTACCCTAGTCATTCTTTTATTCCTGACATACCTATAGAAAGCTTTTGGGTTTTCCTTGATCCTACCTGCCAAAGACTTCTCATGTCCCCTCCTTGCTCGTCTCAGCTCTCTCTTTAGATCCTTCCTCGCTTCCTTGTAAATATCAAGCGCCCCAACTGAAACTTCACGCCTCATCTTCACATAGGCCTCCTTCTTCCTCTTAACAAGAGATTCCACTTCTTTGGTAAACCACGGTTCCCTCGCTCGACCCCTTCCTCCCTGCCTGACTGGTACGTACTTATCAAGAACATGCAATAGCTGTTCCTTGAACAAGCTCCACATATCCAGTGTGCCCAACCCTTGCAGCCTACTTCTCCAACCAACACATCCTAAGTCATGTCTAATGGCATCATAATTGCCCTTCCCCCAGCTATAACTCTTGCCCTGCGGGGTATACTTATCCCTTTCCATCACTAACGTAAAGGTCACCGAATTGTGGTCACTGTTTCCAAAGTGCTCACCTACCTCCAGATCTAACACCTGGCCTGGTTCATTACCCAAAACCAAATCCAATGTGGCCTCGCCTCTTGTTGGCCTGTCAACATATTGTGTCAGGAAACCCTCCTGCACACATTGTACAAAGAATGACCCATCTAATGTACTCGAACTATATCTTTTCCAGTCAATATTTGGAAAGTTAAAGTCTCCCATAACAACTACCCTGTTACTTTCGCTCTTTTCCAGAATCATCTTCGCCATCCTTTCCTCTACATCCCTAGAACTATTAGGTGGCCTATAGAAAACTCCCAACAGGGTGACCTCTCCTTTCCTGTTTCTAACCTCAGCCCATACTACCTCAGAAGAGTCCCCATCTAGCATCCTTTCCGCCACCGTAATACTGTCCTTGACTAGCAGCGCCACACCTCCCCCTCTTTTGCCCCCTTCTCTGAACTTACTAAAACACCTAAACCCCGGAACCTGCAACAACCATTCCTGTCCCTGCTCTATCCATGTCTCTGAAATGGCCACAACATCGAAGTCCCAGGTATCAACCCATGCTGCCAGTTCCCCTACCTTATTGTCACGAGTAGGCTTCAATGAAGTTACTGTGAAAAGCCCCTAGTCGCCACATTCCGGCGCCTGTTCGGGGAGGCTAAAAACTCCAGGCAGCAAGAACACCCTTCCCAAAATGCCAGGGACGCAAGTTGGGTTCTAATGACGGCATCCCGAATCCAGCCGGAGGTTCCCCCCCCCCACACAACACGCGCGCTGCGCGTTCGAACAGAGGCCACAGTGTTCCGTCAACATTTAGAGAGAAAGACAGGTTTCTTATGCCGTTATCTCTAAGGCATTGACTGAGCACATTCCCAATATTTTCCTGTCTGTACAAGGCACGGTTGTTATGTCTGAAAGCAAATCATAATTAGAATAACAGGAAAACAAAATACAAGAGAACCATCAATACTCATTAGGACTGGTGATTTATAATCACTCAGAAACTAGAATTTTCACTGCCTCAGGGTTATTTTCCATGTAGGTGTGCAAATCTCCTTGGGTGATACATGTCACCAAAAGGGGCGGGGAGAGTGGAGAGATTTGCAGGAGATATCCAGGAATGATCACTTACTTCATCACAGAATCCCTACAGTGCAGAAGGAGGCCATTCGGACCACATATCTAGGGCCACGCTCCCACCCTATCCCCGTAACCACACCTAACATGTTGGACACTAAGGGCCAATTTAGCATGGCCAATCCACCTAACCTGCATATCTTTTGACTGTGGCAGGAAACCGGAGCACCCAGAGGAAACACCACGCAGACACAGGAAAAAATGCAAACTCCACACAGTCATCCAAGGTCGGAATTGAACCCTGGTCCCTGGCGCTTTGAAGCAGCAGTCTAACCACTGTGCCACCATTTCGTTCCACTTTACAAAGGAACAAGCAGCGAGGAGTGTGAAGGGAGATGTGCCGGATTTGAAAGGTGGGAAGGAGAGAAACTGGAGCCATTCTAGTTGCCAGCCAGGAGCCAGAAGCACAGCACAAATAGCAGAGGCCTGAGGGCAGGCTATTTACTCTAAGGCATCACCCAAGACAAGTTGTAAAATACGTGAGTGTAAAGGTCCAATGCTCACAATGTCCAAATTTGCACAAAAAAAATTGATCTAAATAGCTGGAGTACTCCAGTTATCACAGATACCATGATAAATTTCAGTCAAGGCCTGCCATGGCTTCATCTCCAGGCAAGAGCTGTTCCACTAAAAGCAACCAGTAGGAGGGTAAAAAAAATACAGCAGCCTCAGATATGGCAGATAGTTGCTGTTCCAAATTGGGATCCCAGCTATTGTATGGTACGATTTCTGAATTCAATCAATGTTTTAATCAACCAAATCAAGGAAAGGGAATCTTACCCGCAGTGGGTTCTCATTTAGGTATGGAGGTTCTCCTTCAATCATTTCAATTGCCATGATTCCCAGTGACCAAATGTCTACCTTGGGACCGTATGCTTTTCGCGTGACCACTTCGGGGGCCATCCAGTATGGCGTCCCCACCATTGTGCTTCGTTTACTCTGTTCTGGTGTAATCTGAGCGCAGAAACCAAAGTCAGCTGGGGAGCGGAAAGAAAATGAAAGGGTAAGATTGGTCTCACATTATTCATTATCAAGACCACTGGCACAACACATATACAAAATGGGCAGGCAAAGATCAGCTCGTCCATTAAGTCTGCTGCAGACTCACTGGAGGAAGCATCTCGACTTGACACTTCATACAACCCCCATCCCTATTTGATCCTCAGGGATAGGCAGCACACCTGCAGCACCCCACACCCGCACCACAAGAAAAAAACATGCCCAATAAGACAGAAGATCATCTGAAAACCGAACTTGTCCAGAAGATCACATGGGCCAAGTGTTAACAATCAAAACACATTGCTTTCTATATGATATTATTATTATTAATAAACCATTCTGGCTCCCTTTTTGGAGGTGTACAGAGCCAGTACCCACCACCAAACAATGCCTTATTAAATAAACTGCACCAATAACAGGTGACACACTGGCACGTGCTATATTGAGAGCCGCGAGAGGCTACTTACTCTAAAGCATCACCCAAGACAAGTTGTAAAATACGTGAGTGATTTGTGCCCATAGTTTTCTTCATGATAAACTCATGCTATCCTCACCTCATGCACAGGAAGGCGGGATGTCAATTTTCAAGGGCAGCTGATAGCAAGTAAAGATGCTTCTGCCATTGAGACTGCAGCGTTTGATTTATTGGTGCTCAGTGAACAAAAGCACTCATCAGAAACATTGAAACATAGAAAATAGAATGAGGCCATTCGGCCCTTCAAGACTGCTCTGCCGTTCATTATGATCATTGCTGATCATCGTGTTTAATATCCTGATCCCACCTCCCCCCCCATATCCCTTGATCCTTGTAGCCCCAAGAGCCATATCTCTTGGCAGCACTGTGGCTTCACAGTACCAGGGTCCCAGGTTCGATTCCCCGCTGGGTCACTGTCTGTGTGGAGTCTGCACATTCTCCCAGTGTCTGCATGGGTTTCCTCTGGGTGCTCTGGTTTCCTCCCACAGTCCAAAGACGTGCAGGTTAGGTGGATTGGCCATGATAAATTGCCCTTAGTTTAAAAAAAAAATGTTTGCGTTGATTTACGGGGATAAAGGGGGAATAAGGTTGTGGGGTTTAAGTGGGGTGCTGTTTCCAAGGGCCGGTGCAGATTGGATGGGCTGAATAGCCTCCTTCTGCACTGTAAATTCTATGTCTATATCTTTGCCTATGTCTGGTTAATTTGTCAAATATGATTTTCCTTTTGCAAATCCATGCTTCCTTAATATAACACTGCTTTCCAAATACTGTGCTACGAAATCCTTGATAATTGATTCCAGCAATTTACCTACTACCGACGTTAAGCTCACTCGGGTATAGTTCCCCATTTTCTCCAATCGTGGCTTCTTGTGTATCCTCAGATTTCAGTGCTCCACAATTGCTGGCCATGTCTTGGTTATAAACTCTAAAGATCCCCCCCCCTAAACTGTACTGTTTCTCTCTCCTCCACCTTTAAGGCATCCTTTCAACCTACCACTTGGTCACCAGTCCCCACAGCTTTGTGGGGTTTATTGTTACATTTTGCCCGAAAGAGCTCCTGTGCAGTACCTTGGGAGGTTTTACAGTGGTCTAAAGGTGTTTCATGAATGCAAGTTGTTTTAAAATAAACGGACGCTGAAGTAAATTCTACATTGGGTTCCACTGGTTATTAGAGTCATCTGTTGTGGGCAGATAGTCCTCGGGTAGACTAGCTGGTCTCACCAATTTTATTTATTTTTTTTAAAAACAGGCTACCACTGCCAGCCTGGCTTGGTGAAACTGGCTGGTTTACTTTCTGTGAGGAACTACAGGCCAGGAATACGAGTCACCGACCAAAATATATAAATCCTTCAAATGGATTCTCCGCAGCCCCTCGCCGAAATTGCGTTCGGCACGGGGATGATGAATCAAAGTTCCCAACCGAATCGGGCCTGGTGCCTCTCCGCCGATTCTCCGGGCCCCGAAGAATTGCGCATCTGCGAATTACACCGTGCGCCAGAGGCCCGCCCAGCGATACTCCGCTCCCAGCAGGCCGAGTTCCCAAAGGCGTGGTTCGAACCACATATGGCTGGTCGGGAACCTCACTTGGCGGCTGCGGACTCAAGTCAACGGCCGCCCTGGTGGCGGGGGGAGGGGGGCCTTATGGCGGCCGGGGCAGCGATCGGGCAAGAAGGATCCTCGGGCGTGCGGCCAATCGGGGGGATGGGGGGCCCCAAGTTTATTGATGTTGGTCTGCAGTCCGAGTCCGCCATAGCGCTCGGCACAGCCGCTGGAGGCCGCTGCCGTGCGTATGCACGGACTCGGAACCGGAAGTGCGAGGGCCTCTATCCACCGTCAAAGCTGCGTGAATTACTCTGGGTCCCTGCCAGCCCCCTGAAGGTAAGTGAATCGGGATTTCTTTTTCTAGGAAACGCGGGAGTGCAATGCCTGCGTTTTTGCGTCAGCGTGGGGACATAGCCCCATTTTCGGAGAATCCAGCCCCAGTTCTTTGGTCTGATGCCAGAGCATGAAGTCAGCAGAGGCAAAGAAAGGGCATGGGAACATTTAAGGAAATGTCCATTTTGTAAATAGGTGGTGAGGTACGGGTAGTGGGTAAACGTATTCTCCACAAGCATCCTCCCAGCTTGCTTCACCTAACCCATCTCCATCTCCTTCTTCTTTTTGTCCTTTATGTGCATGCTTCCCTTCACCTTAAATGCAACTAAACTATTTGCCTCAGCTCCTCTAAGTGCTAGCAAGTTCCCCAAGCCACCCATTCTGGTTACTTTCTCTTGGATTCTTTATCGGATATATTAGGGGCTGTCTTATCTCCATGGATCCTAGTTTTGGTCTTGTCCACAAGTGGAAGCACTCGGGGAAAGAATTTAGTCAGGAGGGTTCTATCATCACTTTTTGCAAAAGGGACTTGGGAAGGTGCCATATACTTCAAACTGTAACAGACAAAACATCGACATTGTACCTGCCGCAGGATCTGTACTTTGTCAAATCTGGCACACGACACAGTGCTAACTGGATATGCTCCAGGACGAACAGATGCTCAGTGTGAAATCCTAAAAAAAACAGGCTTGTTTTTCTGCCACCTACCATATTCAAGAAAATTAAGGCTTTTCACAGTAACTTCACTGCAGTGTTAATGTAAGCCTGGAACAAAGAACAATACAGCACAGGAACAGGCAATTCGGCCCTCCAAGC
The DNA here is from genome assembly GCF_902713615.1 of Scyliorhinus canicula. Classification (NCBI taxonomy): domain Eukaryota; kingdom Metazoa; phylum Chordata; class Chondrichthyes; order Carcharhiniformes; family Scyliorhinidae; genus Scyliorhinus; species Scyliorhinus canicula. Next base: position 11,019,378 of record NC_052159.1, read on the forward strand.
CAGTACTGGTCATGATACCTCCCTTGGCCAAAACCCTCAGCACTTCCTACTGCCGTATACCTCTATACCCGTCCGTCCTATCGATGTAAAATGCCTATTTGTGACACTAATAAAGATTATTATTATCATGTGCCACACATGATCACCATCAAACATTACTTTAGGGTTTTTCTTTAAAGGTACATGCCTACTGCAAATGTCCAAGTGACATGTCGGGAGTAAGCAGGAGAGGGACCTTCATCTTACCAGTCCTATTTCTTTTCAAAAATTTAACCACAGGATGTAGGTACCTCCGGCAGGGCCGGCATATACAGACAGTCTCCAATTTCCCTTCAAAAATTTGGCCTTTCCATCGAGTTCCAGTTCTACCAGGCCACAGAGAACAGTGAGATTTGGCTGCATTGGTCCTACGGGTTAATTATTCTATTCTGCTCTGTTATCCTCTGCAGTAAGCAGATTTATTATGAGTACACAGACACACGGGAGAATTAAAGTGGGACACACCAGGGGGTCCCTGATGAGGTCAGCACACATAGCCTGCCGCATTGTGTAGACTTAATCCCGAATCTCACCCCACTGTCTCGGTCACCAACTTCTTGTTTAACAAAATAATTACAGTCAATATTGCTTTGAAATATTCAAGTCAGGCTTCTTTTCAAATTTTCTTCCCATAATTGACCAGGACTTAAATCAATGGACATTTTTAAATTCACCAGTAATGTCAAGGGATATAAATCAATGGCAAATCAATAAAGGGTGAAGTGCAGATCTTGTGTCTCACAGACACACAAACACCCCATTCTCTTACACAGATTCAGCCCTCCCTCTCACGAGACAGATGCTCAGCACCCCCCCCCCTCCCCTCAGACACACACTCAGTCCCCCTCTCTCAGACACACGCTCAGCCCTCCCCCTCTCAGACACACGCTCAGCCCCCCCTCTCTGACACACGCTCAGCCCTCCCCCTCTCAGACACACGCTCAGCCCCTCCTATCTGACACTCAGCCCCACCCCTCTCACAGACACACGCTCTGTACCACCCCTCACACAGACACAAGCTCAGCCCCCACTTTCTCATAGACACAAGTTCAGCCCCCCTCTCACACAGACACACGCACAGTCCCCCTCCCCCCCACAATACACATGCTCAGCCCCCCTCCCTCACACAGATACAGCCCACATTTTGCTTCCCAGTGCCAGGGACCCGGTTTCGATTCCCGGCTTGGGTCACTGTCTGTGCGGAGTCTGCACGTTCACCGTGTTGCGTGGGTTTCCTCCGGGTGCTCCGGTTTCTTCCCACAAGTCCCAAAAGATGAGATGTTAGGTGAATTGAACATTTTGAATTCTCCCTCCGTGAACTCCAAACAGGTGCCGGAGTGTGGCAACTACGGGATTTTCACAGTAACCTCATTGCAGTGTTAATGTAAGCCTACTTGTGACAATAATAAAGATTATTATTATTCCTCACACAGACACACGCTCAATCTGCTCTCTCGCATTGTCCTGGACAACCCCCCCCCCCCCCCCCCCCCCCCCCCACTATGACGCTCGTTCTGAACATTCCCCCGCTCCGAACCCACTTTGCTCCACCGCTTCCCACCCCGTTCCCTCTCGCGAACCCCCCCCCCCCCCCCCCCCCAACCCAAAACACCAAATCCCCTGCTCCGCCGACTGCTCCAAGTTCCGTTCTGAGGCCCTCTCTTTCCATTACTCCGTTGTCTACTCTCATCCTATCAGCGGCTGGCTTCTCCAGAAAGTAGCCTCTGATTCATCAAGTGGTCCTGTAACTTTTTTCAAATGTGTCCATCATGCCAAGGACCCCCTGGGAGGCTCCCGCCCTCTGGATTCCGCGGACACAAATGTGCCAACCACTGGTGTACAGTATCAGTCTCCTTATTTAAGGACGGATGTAAATGTATTGGAAGCAGTTCAGAGAAGGTTTACCAGACTAATACCTGGAATGGGTGGGCTTGTCTCATGAGGAAAGGTTGGACAGGCTGGGCTTCTATCCACTGGAGTTTAGACGAGTAAGAGGTGACTTGATTAAAATATACAAGATCCTGAGAGGGTGAATGTGAAAGGGATGTTTCCTCTCCATGGTAGGTAGCACAGTGGTTAACACTGCTGCCTCACAGTGCCAGGGTCCCAGGTTGGTTTCTGGCCTTGGGTTACTGTCTGTGTGGAGGTTGCACATTGTGTGGTTTTCCTCCGGGTGCTCCGGATTCCACCTACAGTCTAAAGATGTGCAGTTTTTTTTTTTGTTTGTACCCAATCCATTTTTTCCAATTAAGGGGCAAGTTAGCGTGGCCAATCCATTTGGCTTGCTCATTTTCGGGTTGTGGGGGTGAAACTCATGCAAACACGGGGAGAATGTGCAAACTCCACACGGACAGTGACCCAGAGCCGGGATCGAACCTGGGGCCTCGGTGCCGTGAGGCAGCAGGGCTAACCCACTGCGCCACCCTGCTGCCCTAAAGATGTGCAGTTTAAATGGATTGGCCATGATCAATGTGCAGGGTCATGGGGATAGGGCCTAGGTAGGATGCTCTTTTTGAGGGTCAGTGTAAACGTGATGAACTGTATGACCTCTTTCGGCACTATTCCTTTGGGAGAAAATTAGAACTAGGGATAATTTGTTGTACTGTTCTATGTTCTAATTGTTTAAGAATAAAGATTCTCTCATTTAAACGAAGACGTGGCCAATTTCTTTTTGGCCACGTAACCCAAGGCCAGAAACCAACCTGGGTCCCAGGCACTGTGAGGCAGCAGTGCTAACCACTGTGCTACCTACCATGGAGAGGAAACATCCCTTTCACATTCACCCTCTCAGGATCTTGTATATTTTAATCAAGTCACCTCTTACTCGTCTAAACTCCAGAGGATAGAGGGTCCTGGGTCTTTCTTTCTTAAAAGGCAGTGGAAGCAGAATCTTTCAATAGTTTTGAGGCAGAAATAGAAAGATTCTTGGTAAGGAAGGGGGTGATAGATTATCGTGGGGTATCAGAGGTAGGATGCAGATTTGAGGTTATGACCAGGTCAGCCATGATCTTATTAAATGTCGGACCAGGGACTGAATGGCTTACTCCTACTCCTTGGAATCATACAATTTACAATGCAGAAGGAGGCCATTCGGCCCACAAGTCTGCACCAGCCCTTGGAAACAGCATCTTACTTAAGCTCATGCCTCCACCCAATCCCTGCAACTCGATCAAGCACGAGTAAGAAAAGGAAATATGTTGATAAGATAGATGAAAAAGGTCCGGGTGCGGCGGGGGGAGTGAAGAGGAGATCCAGCATAAACTATTTGAGTTTAATGACCTGTTTCTGTCCTGCAAGTACTATGTAAATGCAAATTGATTTGCATCTTGTTGATGCCCTGCATGGCCAACCCTCGATGGCACATCTATCCCATCTTACTGAAATGAATGGCTCCTCAGAAAATGAATCTACATTAAAACAGTGATGACTTCGCTAGAAGTATGGGTCATGCATCTCATCTGTCTGTCTGTCTGTTTCCACTAATTTTGAGCTACGATATGAGCTCCTAAGGCAGGCCCTGTGCTTGCTGTCGATGATTTATATATACACATGCTGCGACAAGCACTAAAAATAAAGAAAAAATAAAACCAGCCACTTCCTCCCAAAATAGGTGGAAATTTATGGCCTGTCTCAGACACTCGATAGATTATTTGTTACTTTTACACAGCACATCTTATTTTTAAACTGAATACTCATAGTACTGCAATTCCCAGCCAGAATGGAGATGGTTGGTTCATTCCCCTGTTAATCGCATTGCAGTAAACGACTGGGATTAATTTTGTGCGTACGATTTGTTGTTGATAACTATCCTCCACTCACTGCATTATATTGGGATACACACAGAGTTCCTGTCACAAGTTCTATTTTCTGCAGTTTTGTATAGGCTACTTAAATGGACTCTGTAGACTGCTGTAGTGCGCTGTTAAGCTCACTGAGCTAAATCGCTGGTTTTTAAAGCAGACCAAGCCGGCCAGCAGCACGGTTTGATTCCCGTACCAGCCTCCCCGGACAGGCGCTGGAATGTGGCGACTAGCGGCTTTTCACAGTAACTTCATTGAAGCCTACTCGTGACAATAAGCGATTTTCATTTCATTTTCATTTATATAAACCCTGTTTGCAGCAAACTAAACCATGTTAAGAGGCTCATTCTGCCTCTAATTTACTGACTGGCACACTTGTGTTAACATTCATAGAACATAGAACACTACAGCGCAGTACGGGCCCTTCGGCCCTCGATGTTGCGCCGACCTGTGAAACCATCTGAAGCCTATCTGACCTACACTATTCCATTTTCATCCATATGTCTATCCAGTGACCACTTAAATGCCCTTAAAGTTGGCGAGTCTACTACTGTTGCAGGCAGGGCGTTCCACACCCCTACTACTCTCTGAGTAAAGAAACTGCCTCTGATATCTGTCCTATATCTATCACCCCTCAATTTAAAGCTATGTCCCCTCGTGTTGGTCATCACCATCCGAGGAAAAAGACTCTCACTGTCCACCCTATCTAACCCTCTGACTATCTTATATGTCTCTATTAAGTCACCTCTCAGCCTTCTCCTCTCTAACGAAAACAACCTCAATTCCCTGAGCCTTTCCTTGTAAGACCTTCCCTCCATACCAGGCAACATCTTAGTAAATCTCCTCTGAACCCTTTCCAAAGCTTCCACATCCTTCCTATAATCCTAAATTCAGCCTTGTATTTTTAAATATATTAATTTAAAATGGGCTAATACCTCTTAACACATCAGTGGGTGAAATTTATATAAGCTTCACAGCTCCAGGGTCCCAGATTCGGTTCCCGGCTGGGTCACTGTCTGTGCGGAGTCTGCATGTCCTCCCCGTGTGTGCGTGGGTTTCCTCCGGGTGCTTTGGTTGCCTCCCACAGTCCAAAGATGTGCGGGTTAGGTGGATTGGCCATGCTAAATTGCCCGTAGTGTCCTGAAAGTAAGGTTAAGGGGGGGGGGGGGGGTTGTTGGGTTACGGGTATAGGGTGGATACATGGGTTTAAGTAGGGTGATCATTGCTCGGCACAACACTGAGGGCCGAAGGGCCTGTTCTGTGCTGTACTGTTCTATGTTCTAGTACCTTAATATTCCACAGCATTAGGGTGCTTGATTTACCTCTACATAATAATAATCTTTATTATTGTCACAAGTAGGCTTACATTAACACTGCAATGAAGTTACTGTGAAAATCCCCTAGTCGCCACATTCCGGCGCCTGTCCGGGTACACAGAGGGAGAATTCAGAACGTCCAATTCACCTCACAAGCACACCTTTCGTACCTGGAGGAAACCCACGCAGACATGGGGAGAACGTGCAGACTCTGTACAGACAGTGACCCAAGCCAGGAATCGAAACCTGTCCCTGGCACTGTGAAGCAACAGTGCTAACCACTGTGCCTAAATGAGAATCAGAGATTGCACATTTAATTTACACTTTTTTTAACATTTGATTTGGTATCTGCAAACATTCAGTGGAAGGAAGACTACGTTGATGTGGTTAGGGGAAGAGCCTGGTGTGGGGCATAGAAACCCGCTGGGCCAAATGGCCAGTTTGTCAGCTGTAGATGCACTGTATTCCTGGAAGTTACCCAATCACCTGTCCGGAATATTTTGTAACTAAATTGGCATTGGACATACACAAACATTTCCCAAACAGAACTAGAAAGCCCCGATCTGCAAGGACTGCCTCGGAATACCCTTCAGCCTTCCTGCAATGCTCGCTTCCCAGTTCAGGATCTGGCTGGGATAGTAATGTAGCCAAACCAAATTGCATGATGGAAAATTTGGCCAATGAAGGAAATATTCAGACTCAAACTAAAAAGCAAAAAAGTGTACAATGATGGAAACCAGAGGAGTCCAGACGCAAGACCGACTGTGGTGAAGCACAAGAAAGGTCATAAGCAAAAGATAGCAACTACGTAGCGAAAAGGGGGAAAGGACATTGCAACTAGATAACTGCTGACATTTGACCCTGAGCAAAAGGTTATCTGACCTTTGTGTTTGCAAAGAGGTGAGAAGGTGGAGAATCCATCAGGAACCATGAAACAGATGTGTCTTCCAGACCATTGGAAGAATAACCTCAGCCACATGAGAGTCTTACACATATGTCATCGAACATTCCATAAGGGGAAATGGTATAAAGGTACGGGAGATCGAAGCCGAAGGAGCAAAACTTTTGGAACACCCATCGCAGAGAACAACCCTGAATCAGGTCCTCTGGAGACCAGTGAAGAACCCCCGTAAAACAGCCCGGCCAGCTGTTCTGCTAGGGTGATGCTGGAGTTTGATTCATGAGTTGAGTCATGAGATGAGTAATGTTCATCAAGCATCTGTGTGACATGCACTGAGTTAAAGAATAATCTGACATTTATTGAGTTTAAAGTCTGCGTGACATATTAGTACAAATGAAGAGTCTTGACGTGAATACTTTGCGTCTTGTGTGATTTGTGCGATGTGTCAGTTATAAACCCTCAAGGAAAAGAGGGGGCAACAGTACTTTACGTTCCGCCCCCTCCTCCCCCCCTCCCGCCCGCCCCGCGAGTATTCTTAGGATAGTGGGAGGGAAAAATAATAATCCATTGTTTTCCTTCCTGCTACCTACTGTCGGAAAATGCACAGTAATATTGTTCGGCAGTTCTAAGGAACTTGCATTTACATAGCAACCTTCACAACGACCACTGAAAATGTTGTGTAGAGTGGATTCTTTTAACCACTCCAGTGATTGACAGTGTTACCTAATTAAGCACTAAATATAAACGGGACACAATCCAAGGCTGGAGTGGGCCTGAATCTTCCCAAATAGGGAGCGGAGAAACATTCAGCCGAAGTTGCTGTTTCCCCTCGGGACCCATGAGAAAGTCCCAATGCTCATCTGTCTTCTCCAACAACGCTCACCACCCCCAGACAACTAACCCTGCTTATTCGACATTGTCAGGGAGTGCCTGCGGAGGGAGATTGAGCATGGTTCAGGGTGTGGAAGGAGGGTGGTTAGCATTGTCGGGGTAGGGCGGCACAGTGGTTAGCACTGTTGCCTCACGGGCGGAGGATCCAGGTTCAATCCCAGTTCCAGGTCACTGCCAGTGTGGAGTTTGCACATTCTCCCCATGTTTGCGTGGGTCTCACACCCACAACCCAAAGATGTGCAGGGTATGTGGATTGGCCATGCCAACTGCCCCTTAATTGGGAAAAAAAAATTGGCGGGGTAGTGGAGGGGCTGAGCACCGGGGGGGGGGGGGGGGGGGGGGGGGAGGAATCGGGGTTGGAGGTAGTGTTTGAACACAGAGGAAGGGAGAATCGTGATGGAGGGGGTGAACACTGTCGGGTAAGGAGAGTGTGAGGATCATTAGATCTGAGTCAATGTGTTGGTGCAGCGAAGATTTTATAACAGGAATGGTAAAAGCGCCATCTGTTGTCACAAATGCAGATAGCACAGTGTTAAATCAATTTTTTTACTGCATACTTACATAAGGAAACACAGATGTGAACACCAAATAGCATTGGTTCTAAATTCATCTGACAACACACAGGCTTCCCTGTATGGCTGCCTGTACAGCACTCTTTCATTGCTGCGGAATGAATTCAGCTTCATTGAAATCTGAATATGCTTGAAAATGGAGGGGGCGTGCAGAAGCTTACTGAACGAGAGCTTAAAGTGTTCACAAACAAGAGTGTTTACTTATTCTTGTAACTTCAAAGACATTTCTAATTCACGCGCACATTTCTGGCACCCCTAGCTTCCCATGGGCAGTGGTGGAACTCCCTGAAGCTCTGCAGTTCTTGTGATGAAGGTGCCCCCAAAATGCTGGTAGCAGTTTTAAAACAATTGAATGAATTCCTAGGTCACCAAGAGAGTGGGGTTACCCAGCTTGGTGGGGACTTGGTGGGATCAAGCGTGGCAGCGTTTCTTCCACAAAAGGGCATTAGTTAAACCAGTTGGGTTTTCAAATGCTAATTTGCTGGCTCATGGTCACCTGTGCTGATAGCAGTAGTTAGCACTGTTGCATCATAGCGTCAGGGACCCAGGTTCAATTTACTGTCCAGTGATATAACGACTGCACCAAAATGCAGGAAATCAGTGCTTCTCTAGAAGGGAGGGAGGGAGAATTCTGAAGTCTCATTCACCGAGTAATTTACCTTACTGAGAATTAGCAGGATCTAACTTCTGTACTATTGTCATCGAGTCGGGCAGTCAATGCAGCACAGTGGAAGGCATGGATTCACTGCAAGTGTGACCTTGGGTGGTGTTAGAAAGACCAGTCTCTTCACCAAGAGAGTGGAGGTAAATGTGAAACTTTTTATGCCCGCTCCTGGTGAAAACATCATCCCCCCCTCCTTAGGGCAATGTTGTAGCTTTTGTCTAATATATATATATATTTTTTTCTTCATGTAATACATAAGAGCATTAGAAACAGTAGCAGAAGCTGGCCACGTAACCCCTCGAGCCTGCTCTGCCATTTATTAAGACACGGCTGATCCTCCACTTTCCTGCCCAATTGGCTTTAGTGCCCAAAAATCTATCAATCTCAGCCTTGATCGGTACATAACAACTGAGCACCCACAGCCTCTTTGGGGTAGGAACTTCCAAAGGTTTTTCCTCATTTCAGTCCTAAATGACTGACCCCTTATGCTGAGACTATGACCCCCCTAGTTTTAGACTCTCCAGCCATAGTTGAAACAGACACTCAGCAACTATCCTGTGTTAAAAGAATTTTAACAGATCCAAACATTGGATAAATTCTGTCTTCTAAACACAAACTGATCTCCAGGCCTCTGTTCACAGTGAGACATTTCAACTGTTACAATGGAGCAAAAACACCTTTGCAGTTACCTGGCTTGGGCTTTGTCAACAAAACCAAGCAACTGATCATCGACTTCAGGAAGCATAGCATGACCCCTCCCACCCCCCCTCGTCTATATCAATGGCTCCGAAGTGGAGATGGTCGATAGCTTTAGGTTCCAATGGGTCACCATCAACAACAGATCCACTCACGTTTGATGCAACAGTTAAAAAAGCCCAACGTCTCTACTTCCTACGGAAGCTAAAGAAATTCGACATGTCTGCATCGACTCTCACAAACGTCTACAGACGTGCGATAGAGAGCATCCGATCCGGCTGCATCACAGCTTGGTATGGCAACTGCAAGGCTCAAAATTGCAAGAAACTACAGAATGTGGTGAACTCAATGCATCACACAAGCTTGCCACCCTTGCATTGATTCTCTCCACACCTCCCGCTGCCTCAGGAAGGCAGACAGCATTATCAGAGACCCCCTCGCACCCAGGCTTTGCCCTCTTCCACACCCTTCCATCAGGCAGAAGATACAAAGGTCTGAAGACCCGCACATCCAGACATAGGAACAGCTTCTTCCCCACAGCTACTATACTCCTCAATGACTCTCCCTCGGATTGATCTGTTCCCTGTAAGACACTATTCACGACGCCCTATGCTGCTCTTGCTCATGTCGTATTTGCTACGTTTGGCCCTTTTCGATGTACTGTGTACTTTTTTGCATTCACTGTAACGATCAACTATTCTTTTTTGTCAACGTAGTGTGTACATTTCCTTGGCCGCAGAAAAATACTTTTCACTGTAGTTCAGTACATGTGACAATAAAAATCAAATTTAAAAAAAGCTTTGAGAATTTAAATGCATACTTAGCTTGACGGAACCATCCATTCCCAGCAGGATATTGTCACTCTTTATGTCCCTGTGAATGACCTGGTTTGAATGTAGGAACTCCAGTGCTTGTAAACACTAGAAAAAACAAAAAGAGAGAAACCACTGTAAAAAGAACAGGCCCATTTAACGATCCCAGACCAGACAGCAACAGTGGATAGGATACTGCGCCTAAACCCCAATATTTTTGTTTATTTTCACTTTTTCCAATTGTGTGGCACTAACAATTGCACACAAAGACTCGAGATATGTACAATCGAGGCTTTATTGCTGTGTGATGCTATTCTTCCGGCGGCAGCTGTAGAATAGGATCTCAGTGACTCACACACATATTTATACACAAGCTCCTTGTGGGCGGAGCTAGCCGGCAGGGGCTTACCGGAGGAACCTGTATTACAGGTTCAGCCATACATCCCCCTACTGCAAGTACACATATCTACAGTGGTTATATCACCACAATTTGCAGATAAACAAAACACAATCCAGAGTAACTCATTTTTTAAGATAAGAAAGAAAGTCGGTGGGACAGCGAGAGACAAAGATAATAATAATAATAATCGCTTATTGTCACAAGTAGGCTTCAATGAAGTTACTGCGAAAAGCCCCGAGTCGCCACATTCCGGCGCCTGTTCGGGGAGGCTGGTACGGGAAATTGAACCCGCGATGTTGGCCTTGTTCTGCATGGCAAGCCAGCGATTCAGCCCAGTGTGCTAAACCAGCCCGAAGATGGCAGTGGAATGGAGAAGGAAGGGGCTAGGCAGCAGCAACGGCCTCCCCTTTCCCAAAAAAACGTCACATCCAAGTTGAGACCATCAAAACCCGACAGGGCCCAGGAGGGTGGTGGGAATCTGGAACTTGCTGCCTGAATGGGTGGTTAAGGCAGGAACCCTCACAGAAAAAGCATTTACATGAGCACTTGAAACACCAGGGCACACAAGCCTACGGGCCAAGTGCTGGAAAATGGGATTAGAATAGATAGACGCTTGATGGCCAGCACAGATACGATGGGCCGAAGGGCCCCATTCTGTGCTGTAAAACTCTATGACTACATCAATTATTTCAAGTTTCTAAAGCAGCTTTCTGGATAATCCAGAGACAGTGAGTTATTCAATTCCATTGTTGACCATCCTTCAATGCTCAATCTCCATTTCTCTTCAACTCGAGTAGCTCCTTCTTGTATATGGCAACATAGCCGGCATCATAGCACCGGGACTGCGGCGCTGAGGACCCGGGTTCCAATCCCGGCCCTGGGTCACTGTCTGTGTGGAGTTTGCACATTCTTCCCGCGTCTGCATGGGTTTCACCCCCACAACCCAAAGATATGCAGGCTAGGTGGATTGGCCATGCTAAATTGCCCCTTAATTGGAAAAAAAATAATTGGGTACTCTAAATTTATTTAAAAAACATACCCAGCATCTGTGCTGAGGTCAGGCTGAATGTTCTCACACATACTACAAGGCTTCTATTTACAGATAGTTTGGTCTCGATGAATTACTTGTTGGCAGAGCTGCCCAGTTATTTCAGTGCTGTTTTTATTTTTAAAAATTCCTTCTCATTTTACAGCGTGATGACAGATGGCAGTTTATTTGCCAACTTTCACAAATTGAAATTGATGAACTCTAACAGTTCCTCAGCATTATGCTGAGTGTGCTGAATGAATGAAGTTATGTGTTCATTGAAACTATCAGAACATAGATAGAAAAACGGAGATAAATATATTTTAAAATCAGATATACATTGTAAGAAATTTATAATTTGTTGAGGGGGTTGTGGAGGGAGCAGTGAAATTAGTCTTTACAAAATAAGTAGATGTCCAGGCTGTTTGCCACACTTAGGCTGCTAGCTCTTACTCAACATATCTACTCAGCTCCATTTCCACCTCTCCCAGATTTGTTTTGGGACATAGGAAAAGAAGTAACATTCAACCCCTCGAACCTGTGCCCCATTCAACCAGTTTGTATTAATAATCAGGGCCTAGCTCTGCTGCCCTCATGGGGGACGATGGACAGAGTGCTTTCGGGGGTGTGGGTCGGAGAGGGGAAGGTGTCTGACATCTATAAAGGTAATGCAGGAGGTGGAGGAGTCGCAGTGGAGGAGCTGAAGGCTAAATGGGAGGAGGAACTCGGGGAGCAGATAGAGGACAGGACTTGGGCAGATGCCTTGGAGAGAGGCATAAGCCTCATGTGCGAGGCTTAGTCTCATCCAATTTAAGGTGCTGCACCGGGCCCACATGTCCGGGACTAGGATGAGTAGGTTCTTTGGGGGTGAGGACAGGTGCACCAGATGTTCGGGGAGTCCAGCGAACCATGCCCATATGTTCTGGGCATGCCCAGCACTGGAAGAATTCTGGAAGGGGGTGGCGGGGACGGTGTCGAGGGTGGTTGGATCCAGGGTCAAACCAGGGTGGGGTAGAGCCGGGAGTGCAGGAGGCGAAAGAGGCCGGTGTTCTGGCCTTTGCGTCCCTAGTAGCCCGTCGAAGGATTCTGTTACAATGGAAGGATGCAAGGCCCCCAAGCGTGGAGACCTGGATCAGTGACATGGCGGGATTTATAAAATTGGAAAAGGTCAAATTTGCCCTAAGAGGATCAATACAAGGGTTCTATAAACGATGGCGGCCTTTTCTGGACTTCCTGGCTTAATTTGCGTTGTTGTTAAAATGCTGGGTTGTTCATGGGGATGGGGCGAATGTATATGATTGTTAATATTATTGTTATTTTCGGTATTTTACTAAGGTGCGTCAATGTTGTATAAAATCAAAATTTTTCAATAAAAATTATTTTAAAAAAATAATAATCAGGGCCTAGTTTTAAGGCCGATTAAATTGGATATCTTAAAGAATTGGGCACTTTAAAAACCACAGTCTGCAGAACCTGAATATACAGAACTCAGACAAGCCGCCGGGGCCGGTCTAAAGCAGCCCCTGAAAAGCCCATCAAGTAATTATCATTGCTACTTGAGATTCACTGGCCTATTGTCCACAGTTCCTGTTCTCCCATCAAGTGATAGTGGCACCTACTTAGGATGCGTTGGTCTATTGTCCACAGTATTCCCGATAACCCATCAAGCAATCATCGCTCCTCCCAGGGCGGGCTCAGGTGTCCTGTCAGCAGGTCATCAACCAGATCATTGGGCACTGAGACCCTGCCTCCTGAGACCCCATTGGCCAAAGGCCAAGGGCAGGTGGAGAAAGGTAGTGGGTGGCAACAGGGGGATAAAAAAAATAGGTATTCCAGACATCTAGGGAGAAAGGACTGAAAGTTAAGACTCGAGGCAAAAGACTCAAGGCAAAAGACTCGAAGCTTGGAGTGTGAGGTGACCTTGACCAGACCAGAAGGAAGGAAGCACGCAAGGAACAGCCAGCAAGAATCACCTTTACAAAGATGAATCAGAGGGACACAGGGATCGGATCTGAAGCTTCCCAAATCACCTTTGAGGGAAGTATAGTCAAATCCTGGGTGTTTCTTGTACGTATAGTGGGTAATTTATGGGTTAACTAAGTGCGTTGCATTATATCTGTGTCCTACTTTGTTCTACTCATAAATAAAGACACCTTGGTAAACTTTAATTAAAGAGCTGGTTGAAGTATCTGAATTGGACAGATACAAGTTCATACAGTCATTACTGCACAGGATGAGGCCACTCAGTCCATCAAGTCCATGCCAGCTTTCTGTAGACCAATCCTGTCAGCCCCATTCTCCTGCTCTATCCCCACAGCCCTGCAAGCTTATTTCCCTCACGTGCTCACTCAATTTCCTTTCAAAATCACTGACCCCAAAAGTCTGTCTAGCTCAGTCTATGAATATACTGAACGATGGTACAGCCACAATCCTCGGAGGTAGGGAATTGCAAACACTCATAACCTCTTGCATGAAGAAATGTTTCCTCATCTGGGTCCTAAGCGATTTGTCAACACTGGGCCCAGTTTACTGAAGGAAAAGGAAAAAGGGGATGCAATTCAGGTTTTCTTTATATGAAGAGATCTGCATTATCTTCAGGTCTTACTGCGAGGACTCTATCCTTTATACTAGAGTAAATGCCAGTGCCCGGAATTCCTAGCTGGGCACTCAGCCAGGGAACTGACACAGCTCATCTCACTGTTAGCTGCTCCTTAAAGCTTAAGTTGTCAATGAAAAGCAGCTCCAGGTCACTCAGCAAGCTACTGTCTACTAAAAGCAAAATCTCAATTGTTCCCTTATGCATATTCTCCCAAGACCGTTCACCTTTGGGGCAGCACGGTAGCACAGTGGTTAGCCAGGGTCCCAGGTTTGATCCCCTTCTGGGTCACTGTCTGTGCGGAGTCTGCACGTTCTCCCCGTGTCTGCGTGGGTTTCCTACGGGTGCTCCGGTTTCCCCCCACAGTCCAAAGACGTGCAGGTTAGGTGATTGGCCATGCTAAATTGCCCTTGGTGTCCAAAAAGGTTAGGAGGGGCTATTGGTTTACGGGGATAGGGTGGAAGTAAGGGCTTAAGTGGGTCGGTGCAGACGTGATGGGCCGAATGGCATCCTTCTGCACTGTATGTTCTATGAAATCTAACCACCATTGTGGCAGCGACAATAGGCAAAAGGTCTTCCAGTATTAATTTTAACCATTCTTGTAAACATAAGACTAACTTTAAATAGCAGGCTGATGTTGAAGTTGACAAAAGTAGTGAACTGTAATAATAATTGCGATCATTCATTCAGGTCAGAATCATAGGAGCTCAGAAGGAGGCCATTCAGCCCATCATGTCAATACAGGCTATTTGAAGAAATTGGTTGCAATCGCCCTGCTCTTTCTAAATGGCCTCGGAAATCTTTCTTGTTCACATCTTTTTTTTTTAGTGTTTTCATTGGGGTTTCACATCTTGTATTTCACAATTTGTAAGTTACACTTTACAAAACCGCGCCAAAAAGGAAAATTAAAAAAGGCAAACAGAAATCAGCACATACATTTACAGGCAATTGTCTTCCCTCGCCCTGTGGCCGTGGCCCCCCTTTAGTCATCCTACATCTGTTACAAGCCCCTGTATGGCGGGAGCACATATTTACAGCTGTCTATTTACAGTTTCGTTTGCCCCCCCCCCCCCCCCCCCCCCCCTTCCGAGGCTCTCCGGAATAGAGGTGGGGACGGACGGGGCATGGCAGAGCTGAGCCTAGTGAAAGCTACTCCATTTCAGGTATGTAGATCAGCTGAGGGGAGAGGGGCTCTTGCTCCGGTTGATCAAACTGTTGGGTTCACCAGCATTGATGCGTGCAAGATCTGGCAGGTGCCCTGCAAGGGGAAAGTGCCTCTAAATTTAACCCTCGTCCCTCCAGGATATTTTCATCCCCAAGCATTTGGAAACAGCAACATGTTTACGACTGGGTTATGTGCCAAGCTCAGACATTGGGGCAGGCAGAATGGGATGAGCAGCCTCATCTGTTCTACTAGGTTCTGTGATTAAGATTGTCTTATACTTGGTTCTCCCCTCCCATTTCCAGAAGATTATAATGACGACAATATTTTAAAAGTACAACGATGGCCGTGAAGCGCTTTGGGACATCCCGAGGACAGGAAAGGTGCCACATAAATGCAGATCCTTTCATGTCCGCCTGAAAGACTCACCTCTCTACACACAGCTGCTATCTGTCCTTCATCCATACATGTTTCCGTGACGACGTCAGTCAGTGAACCTCCTGCCAGGTACTCCATAACCACCCATAATTCATCCCCTACGAGGTAACTAGCAGGAAGAAAAACTAAGTGAATGGCCCAAAATTTGTATGAATACATAGCCATTTTATTGATAAAGATGCAAAGAGAAGCACACCATGTTGGAATCATTCAACAGGGTCTGGCAGCATCTGAAAAGTGATAGTTAACATTTCAAGTTGACGACCTTTTATCAGAACTGAAGGATGTTTTTATTTTATAAATTTAGAGTACCCAATTATAATTTTTTCAATTAAGGGGCAATTTAGTGTGGCCAATCCACCTAACCTGCACATCTTTGGGTTGTGGGGGTGAAACCCACGCAGACACAAGGAGAATGTGTGAACTCCACACACACACACAGTGACCCAGGGCCGGGATCGACCCTGGGTCCGCAGTGTCGTAGGCAGCAATGCTAACCACTACACCACCATGCCGCCCAGAACTGAAGGTTGTTAGAGATGATCAGCTTTTAAGCAAATATAGCAACATTGGTCCCGTTATCATCTCCTTTTATATAGCACTATTCCCCTCCTCCTTCAGGTACCAGGCACCATGAGCTTCCATTAGATCGGCCCATGATTATGCTTCGCAAAGTACTGCAGTGGTTTGACATTGCCTTCTGCACAATGACTGACCAGGAAACTCTCCCGGACTTTCCTCCTGCCTTCAGGTGTATGGGAAGGATTTACAGGCTGATGATCAACCTGTTTGGCCACGTTATTCACGCACTTTCCTTGGCCATCAAGTCCTGAAATGGAACTTGAACCCTGAGCTCAGGACGTTCCTCATCGTGCCACAAGACCTCCTTCTTGCACAATCACATTTACCATTTAATCACTTCTGCCTTCCACCCAATCACAGACCTCTCACTTCAGTTATTTTTCTGTCCCCCACTTTTTCCTTGCTCTGTTTGTTAGTTCTGGTGAAAGCTCACCGACCTTAAATGTCAACTCTGTTTCTCTCTGCACAGATGCTATGGGAATCACTTGTGGTGTTTCCAACATGTTCTGTTTTTCTGTCAGCAACTCACTATGACCACCAAAGGTCTGATGCTATTAGAGATTTTGAGACCATTATATTGCAAAGGGTTTTAAACTAATTTTCACTTTTTACCCCTCAAACCTGTTTTTGCCACTTAATGCCTGCAGCCAAGATACCCACACATGTTTATAGGTTACTGCCAATGAATCCATGCAGTCGGCCAACTGGCCACACTCCCTCACATTTCAACCCCTCTTAGAATTCTCACAAGGAAATGGCACTTGCATTTGGCACTTCCAATACACAGATCGGCAATGGAGCCATGCTGCACTCCCTCCCCTGTCTGTAGTATTGGGCATATCCATGCAAACATTCCCTTCATTATTAGAATATTAAAGTGCATCAATATTTGAATTGCTGAGTGGATCAGGCAATGGCCTCCTCTTCTCACACTCCTGTTACCTCGACGAAAAGTGCAAAACTACAGACTTCTATTATTTCTCAAAATGTGGGCATGCATCAAGAGATTTATTGCCCATTTTCAACAACTGAGTGGCTTGCTAGGCACTTGACAGCGTGCGCACAGTCAAGATTCAATTATACTGGCATGCGACTCAAATAAAACATAGGCAAGACTGGACAAGGATGGCAAGCTTCCTTCCCTAAAGTACATTTGTGAATCAGATGGGTTTTATACAACAATCTGACAGCTTTGTGGACCAATTTTACCACTATTTATTTTCAGGTTGGGTTAAAAACTTAATTACAATTCTAAAGCTGCTATGATGGAATTTGAACTTGCATTTTCTGGATTATTGGTCCAAACTTCTGGATTACGAGTTGAGAAATAGAACCACTTGATTATTGCACCCTTTCATTCAGATATCCCATTGTGGTGTAAAGGATTTTTACTTGAAAGAATTGACATTTAGTTCAAATTTGATACTGACTGCACGCCAGTGCTGTTTAGCCAGGGCAAAAGGGCATCAGTCTACCCAGCGACTAAACCGGTACTGATGCTCAGTGGAAATGCTACCCTATTCACAAGGTGCAGACTGTTGGCTATAGAAGAGATGGGCACAGCATCTTTTGGATTAAGGGTGGTTACTGCTGCCTCACAGCACCAGGAACCCGGGTTTGTTTCCGACCTTGGGTAACTGTCTGCGTGGAGTTTGCATATTCTCAGTTTCCTCCGGGTGCTCCGGTTTCCTCCCACAGTTCAAAGACGTGCAGGTTCAATGGATTAGCCATGCTAAATTGCACCTTAGTGTCCAAAGATGTGCAGGTTGGGTGCTGTTTGGGAGGGTTGGTACAGACGCAATGCGCTGACTGGTCTCTTTCTGCACTATAAGGATTCTATGACACTATGGGATGGCTGTTCGTTGATCAAGGGGTGATTACAGGATAGTCATCCCCCATAATCTTTCTTTGATGAAGGGGTGGTTTGGGATGGGCTCTCTTTACTTTAACTAATGAGTAGTTACAGGAAAATGGAGCTTCTTTGACTTGCACATTTACTTTGGGTTTCAGTATCTATTTTGACATAAAATGACACATAGTGCAACATATAATGTTGATTTAAAACAACCCTTTAGCATAATTTTACTGTCAACTACATGGATGCGTGCGCACAAACTCGACAATGTCATCATTTAAAAAAATTTGACTACTAGGTAATTTTCACATAGAATTTACAGTGCAGAGGGAGGCCATTCGGCCCATCAAGTCTGCATTGGCTCTTGGAAAGAGCACCCTACCCAAGGTCAACAGCTCCATTCTATCCCCATAACCCAGTAACCCTACCCAACAGCAAGGGCAATTTTGGACACTAAGGGCAATTTATCATGGCCAAACCACCTAACCTGCACATCTTTGGACTGTGGGAGGAAACCGGAGCACCCGGAGGAAACCCATGCACACACGGGGAGGATGTGCAGACTCCGCACAGACAGTGACCCAAGCCGGAATCGAACCTGGGACCCTGGTTCTGTGAAACAATTGTGCTATCCACAATGCTACTGTGCTGCCCAATAGAGCGGTCCTTCTTGGCGCTGCAGACACCGAGAAACAACCAGCTATTTGCGCCCAAAACGGGACTCCTTCTTTTCTGTCAAATTGCGTCCTATATTTCCATCTAATATTGTTAAATACAGGATATTCATGGGAGGAAACAGCCATATATCCCATGTCAGGATGATGAGGCTCAGAAGCGGTGATCATAGAATTTACAGTGCATGAGGCCATTCGGCCCATCGAGTCTGCACCGGCTCTTGGAAAGCGCACCCCACTCAAGCCTACACCTCCAGCCTATCCCCGTAACCCAGGTACCCCATCTAACCCAAGTGCAATTTAGCATGGCCAATTCACCTAACCTGCACATCTTTGGACTGTGGGAGGAAACCGGAGCGCCCGGAGGAAACCCACACAGACACGGGGAGAGCGTGCAGACTCCGCACAGTAAGTGACCCAAGCGGGAATCAAACCTGGAACCTGGCGCTGTGAAGCCATAGTGCTAACCACTATGCTATTGTGCTGCCCCAAAGGTAAAGATAAAGCCGCCTTGGTCCCAGATGACCACAGGCTGTTTTCCCCTTTGAAGGGGAGAGCTGACCGGTGGTGATTTAACCCGAGGATCACAACACCTCGGGCGCGGGGCAAGGTTGGGAAGGCGAAGCCTTCATGAATAACTCTACTAACAAGCAGAGGAACGGAGATGCTGTCAGAGAACAAGCTCAAGCTTGTCTGATGGCATAAGAGTTTTTCATTTCTTTTGTGCACATTTTTCTGCACAACCCGTGGAAACTTTACTACACTGGACCATTTTATTCTCCCTTGCTGGCAGGTGACTACACAATATAATTTTGATCCAAGGCTATTATTTTCAATTGTAACCTAATTACACAGAACAATACAACATTCACATTGGGGATAAATGCGTACTCAACACTGGACATGGGAATCTGTCATAGTCTTGGATTTACACAAACCACTCAGCCAGTTTCAAGTTGTCAGATCAGATACCATCATAGGACAACGTCCATGGTCAGTTGCTTACAACTACAGTAAATCACATATACACGCACATGCATGTACGCATGCATGAACACTTTTCACTGCAGTACTTAAACCAACAAATCATACCACAAAACGTATGAAAGCAAGGGGTGCTGCATAAATTCACGTGTTGCTCCCATCACGAGTATTACAAATAGTACAGGTGCCAATACATTCGCCCAGGCTTGTGCTCACAGACAGGTGTAATGGTGGGACGACAGCTCATAGCAACTACTCACCTGTCTAAATAATTAACAATATTGGGATTTTTATTTTCCCTCATGACCAGAATTTCATTGATAATCAATTCTTTCTTGGGTTGTTGTTGTAAATTCATCTGCTTGATTGCAACCTGAAAATAACAATTTAAAAAGACAATCAGGAAAAAAAAATCCTGTGTCATTTTTGGTAGGGGTTCAGCAAAGCTACTTCACGGTTTTCTACAATAGCAATTTGTTTTCTCAAACTCACCTCTTGCCCCGTGGCTACATCAATAGCTGTGTACACTGTGCCTGAAGCTCTGTTGGTGAAAAGCAAATAACTATTAGCATATGTTTAACATAGTGAAAGGACCATTCACCACTGTAGCACGCAGCTCATCTTAATTAATAGCTTATAGTGTATAGAGCCTTTCGTGTAATAAAACACACGAGGCACTTCACTGGAACATTATAAAACACGGCAAGATACCGTGCCACATAAATAACATTCTTGCTATACAAGTGTTGGGCAATAACCATCTTCAAGAGAGACTCTAATCATCTCTACCCCATGATATTCAATGGTATTACCATCGCTGAATCTCTGAGTATCAACATCCTGGGGATTACCACAGGCAAGATCCAGGAACGTTGTGTTGAGGGACACGCTCAAACTTGGGGCAGCGCCACCGAGGCACAATGAAGAAAGGCCACTGTGTAAGGCCTTTCAGTCAATGTAGGAAGAGGGGCTGGTAACTGTGTAAAACCCCTTGGACGGTGTGCTTAACCCTAACCATATGTAACTGTGCTGAAGCACCTCAGAGTGCAACATGACCGATGTATGTATCCATCGAATCCCTACATTGCAGAAGGAGGCCATTCTGCCCTTCAAGTCTGCACCGACCCTCTGAAAGGGTCCATGACCTAGACTCACACCCCCGCCATATCCCTGTAACCCCACCTGCACATCTTTGGAGAGTAAGGCCCAATTTTAGCACAGCCAATCCACCTAACCTACACATCTTTGGACTATGGGAGAAAACCGGAGCACCTGGAGGAACCCCACACAGATATGGAGAGAACGTGCAGACTCCACACAGTCACCCAAGGTCGGAATTGAACCCGGGTTCCTGGTGCTATTAGGCAGCAGTACTAACCATTGTGCCGCCCAGTAGATTGAACATAGTTGTACTTCCGTAATGTTCTTATTACAGAACTGAAGCACTTGAGTGTATCTTAATCTCCAGAGAAAATGTGAATATCATTGCACTGTCTTGTGTCAGGAGAATGTCACTTTAAGAAATGTTTGTCTGCTCATGTTACTGCAGTGGTGTCAGAGTGTGGGTGGAGCTGGGCTGTCTGTCAACTTTTAGTTTCACTTTGAGAAAAGCTTGGGTGTGTCTGTGTTATTTTGGTTTCATTTTAGTGTTGGAGCTGCAGCCAGCCAGAGAAGGTGTACTGCTGTTCTCTCTGCCATGTAAAGACTATCTCTTGATCATTTGGTGAATTCAGAGTGATAACTGTTCTCAGTAGTGAATTTAAACCGGATGTGCTTCTGTTAAAAGGTTTTTTTTATGTCTTATGGATGTTAAAAGGAAAGTAAGGATTACTTAGTGTTGTATTTTTTTGGGGGTTGTATTTGAATTGATGGTTGCCAAGATGTTCACTGGATGTTTAAAAAGGTTAACTTGAGTTCATAGAATAAACATTGTTTTAGCTTAAAAAAATACTTTTCGATTTCTGCTGAGCCACACCTGTAGAGTGGGCCGTGTACTCCCCATAACCACAATCTAGTAAAAGTTGTGGGTCAGGTGGACTCCATGATACACTTTGGGGTTCTCTAAACCCTGGCCCACAACAAATGTTATGACATTTTGAAATGTTTTGTAATGTCGCTTTCAGATATTTTATGAATAAAGTATAATTTTGCATCAAACAAGAATCATTGACCAGACACTGAACTGGACCGGCCATGTAACTACTGTGGCTTTGGCAGAGGCTGCAAATTCTGTGGAGAGTAACTTACCTTTCCATTCCCCAAAGCCTGTCCACCACTGACGAGGCACAAGTCAGGAGTCTGACGGAATACTCTCCACTTGTCTGGATGAGTGAAGCTCCAACAACACTCAAAGCCTGACATCATCCAGGACAAAGCAGCCCAATTGACTGTCACCCTTAAGCATTCACTCCCTCCACCATGACGCACAGTGGCAGCCTGGTGTACCATCTATAAAATGCATTGCCGCAATTAACCGAGGCCCCTTTGCCCAGTGCCTTTCAAACCGATGACGTTTACCACCTAGAAGGTCAGGGACAGCAGCTGCGTGGGAACGCTCCCCTTCAAGCCAAGTCACCCTGACTTGAATCTACAGTTATTGTTTCTTCGCTGTCGCTGGGTTAAAATCCTGGAACTCCGTCCCTAACAGCACTGTGGGTGCACCAACACCACATGGATTGCAGAGGTTCAAGAAGGCAGCTCACCACCACCTTCTCAGCAGCAATTTGGGATGGGCAATTTTTGCTGGCCTTGCTAGCAATACCCACATCATGTGAACAAATACATTTCTAAAAAAGAGCACATTGGGTCAGATGCCCGAAAACTTGGTCAAATAGGTAATTTTAAAGAAAAAATATTTCAGAAGCCTTGGAAACTGGAGATAGCAACAGACACAAACATTCTGTGAAGCATTCACAAGTCTCAGTGGCCAATCAATACCGCCACTGCCGGGGTAGCACGGTGGCACAGTGATTAGCATTGCTGCCTACGGCGCTGAGGACCCTGGGTCACTGTCCGTGTGGAGTTTGCACGTTCTCCTCGTGTCTGCATGGGTTTCACCCCCACAACCCAAAAAATGTGTAGGATAGGCGGTTCGGCCACGCTAAATTGCCCCTTAATTGGAAAAAATTATTGGGTACTCTAAATTTATTTTTTTTAATTCCGCCATTGCCATACCTTTTTTAAAAAAATTTAGATTACCCAATTATTTTTTCCAATTAAGGGGCAATTTAGCGTGGCCAATCCACCTATCCTGCACATTTTTGGGTTGTGGGGGCAAAACCCACGCTGACACGGGGAGAATGTGCAAACTCCACACGGACAGTGACCCAGAGCCGGGTTCGAACCTGGGACCTCAGTGCCGTGAGGCGGTTGTGCTAACCACTAGGCCACCGTGCTGCCCTACCATTGCCATACCTTAGAAAAATTAACACAATGGCTCATTGTTATACTCATACAAGGTTCAATGCGCGAGCTCACTGAATTCACCAATCTTCATCAGTGTGATGCAAGTAGTAATACAATGTGTTAAACAATAGACTGTGGTGCCATGAACTACAGACAGCAGGCTCCTAATCTGTGATTTACAGGCAGGCAGGCATAAATGCAATGAATTACTGATTGCACAACATTAAACATACAATGTTATACTAACCCCTGTCCAATTTTCTCAAATCTTGAGTACTTCTTTTTCGGATCGCCCACTGTTACTATACTTCCTGAAAGAGATTGGGAAAGAGTGTTAAAGGTTAATGAACTTGTATTATTTATCAACAAGATCAACTTTTTAAAAATGGACATAATTATAAAAATATACTTTTTCAAAACGAAGCATGTTTACTGCCCAAACTATTGGCAAGGCATGGATTGGAGGCTAAACCAAAAACACACAAACTTGGTCTTTAGAAGAGGTGAGATGCCCAGAGATGAGTAGAGAAAGATGGTGTCTATATTTGACTACATTTTTGTCTTATTCATTAATTCATGGGATATTGGCATCCCCACTTAAGCCAACAGTTATTACCCATTCTAACTGGCCTAAGGAAGGTAGAAGCGGGTCTTAACTATTCCAGCAAGCCAGTCCAAATTCAAGGGTCACACACATTGCTGAAGGTCTGGAAACACGTTAGGGAAGACTGGGTAAGAACAACTGATTTCCTTCTCTACGGGGCATGAGTGAACCAGGTGGGTCTCTACGACAATCTGGTAGTTTCAACACACCCCATTTACTGATATTCGCTTCTTATTCTAGAATTTACTGGATTATTCAATTAAATTCTAATGCCCAAGATACCGTGGTGCGATTTCAACACGTATCTCTGGATAGTGGCCTTGGATTACTAATTCAGTTACAAAACCACTATGCTACCGTACACCTTCAAAACATTAGAAACATCTTTCACTGGTTGTAGAAGCACCAACATAGTGATGCCTGCCTTTGACCATGGCTTTCAACTAGAAGGGGGAAGGCCAGAAGGAGGCCATTCAACCCACCAAGTCAATGTCAACGCTTTGAAGAAAGCCAGCCAGTCCCTTTCCCCCATTCTATCCCCATTGCGGGAAAATTTATTTACCTCAAACGTCTGTCCAATTTCCTTTTGAAATCATTGATCATTTCCACTCCCAGCACCCTCTGAGGTAGCAGGTTCCAGGTACTGACCATTCACTGCGTAAAAACGTTCTTCCTCATATCCACCCACTCTGTACCTCTTTCCCAAAGCCTATAATCTGTGCCCTTAAATCGATCCTAGAGCAATCGGCTAATGGCAACAGCTTTTCCCTTTTTTAAACTGTCATAACCGAGCAGATCTCCCCTCGTCCTCCTTTGCTTGAAGGAAAACAACCCCAACTTCTCCAACCTAATCTTGTAGGGTTCAACTTTTTTTGTATTTCAATGGTGAGGCACTTTAAGGAACGGAGAGAGAAGGACTTACAACACACATTGCGTATTATTGTAATTGAATTGGTTAAGTAATGAGTAACTGATCTATCCAGAACAGGACGTTCCTAGCTTTGACTTTCAATCCATTTAGTAAACTGATCCAATACAAAGTGTTGTTCCATTTTGCCTGTGTTCTGCATTGTGGAGGAGTGGAGGCAAAAAGGAGACATTCTGCCATAGTTTTTGGTCATCAATATGTAGTCATCCCATTAAAAACTTGGACATGGTGGAACGAGCGACCCATAGCAACCACTGCCTCATCAGGCTTTCCTGGATGCGCCTCCCAAATATTGGAAGGATATAGGCAGTAGGTACATGGGAACACCATTATCTCTAAACTCCCCTTGAAATCACACCATCCTGACTTGGACACTGATCACTGTTCCTTCATCACTGGGTCAGAATCATGCAACTCTCTAATATAACAATATTGACGGAATCGCTATATCACGTGGACTGCAGTGGTTCCAGAAGGGGTCCCAACACCATTTTCCTGACCGGAAACTACAGATGGGCAATAAACGGCAGCTGCTCCAGCAATGCCCATTCTCAGAGAATGAATTTATATTCTCATCCAGGCAAACAGCGAGACCAATCAATGAACCTGCTAAATCATGAATTGGCAGCTGAGAAAAAACAATCATGAAAGCTTCAGATCGCACTATGTGCTTAACTCATTGTTCACGGCTAGCAAGCTCCTCGATTGTTTAAAACAAAATACAACCATTGAAAAATAATGGACCCAGGCTCTGAGGGACGTGCGACAGATGGAAGTCTGGTTGTCACACACATCCTGGGAACATATTGAAGAAAAGACTTCAGCTACTCACCATCTCATCAGACAAAGGGATGGATGGTCTCTCGGGTGAGGAGTCAGGGATGACAATGTAATAGTCAAGGAATCACGCTAACAGAACAGGATGTGATGAGAAAATAACAGGAGCAGTGCACCTACACCAACCAAACCAATGATACACCGCCCCAAAGCAGTGAATTGCTCAATTTGACCTGGCCCATACGCTGCTGTGGAGAAGCAGCAGACAATTGGTGTTATTATGCAATAAGTGCAAGGTAATACTCCCTCCAATCCAACCCAGCAATGTGTCCTCACGTCAAATCCAGAAAAGCTCCCTCCGCCCCCCCCGACTTATTGCTGGGAATAAGTTTTTTAAATTTTGGACTCATTTCTACTTGGTCGAGGATGCCCAAACTCATTCCACACGGCAACATTATAGCAACCAGCAGAAAGGAGACTTTCATTGCATCAATCATGTTGCAGCTGTACAAAACTCTGGTGTGTCCGCATTTGGAGTATTGCGTGCAATTCTGGTCGCCGCATTATAGGAAGGATGTGGAAGCATTGGAAAGGGTACAGAGGAGATTTACAAGAATGTTGCCTGGTATGGAGGGAAGATCTTATGAGGGAAGGCTGAGGGACTTGAGGCTGTTTTCATTAGAGAGAAGAAGGCTAAGAGGTAACTTAATTGAGGCATACAAGATGATCAGAGGATTAGATAGGGTGGACAGTGGGAGCCTTTTTCCTCGGATGGTGAGGTCTAGCACGAGGGCACATAGTTTTAAATTGAGGGGAGATAAATATAGGACAGATGTCAGAGGTAGGTTCTTTACTCAGAGTAGTAAGGGCGTGGAAAGCCCTGCCTGCAACAGTAGTGGACTCGCCAACACGAAGGGCATTCAAATGGTCATTGGATAGACATATGGACGATAAGGGAATAGTGTAGATGGGCTTTAGAGGGGTTTCACAGGTCGGCGCAACATCGAGGGCCGAAGGGCCTGTACTGCATTGTAATGTTCTGTGTTCAATCTGGGCTAGGTTTGAACCCATAGATCCTGCAGCAGAAGGCCAATCATAATGATAATAACAATCATCAAGGAAGATTAAGCTGGACGGTTACATACTCAATTTTTCCAATATCTCTTCATCTGTCATTTTGGTCTTCTTCTTCTGTTTCTCAGCATTCCTGGTTAGGGTATTTGAAGGGGTGGTGCTATTCTCAGAGGGCGAGGAAATGGGAGACGTGGCAGCATCTTTGGTGGGTGGGGCAGGGATGGGATCTATCACAGACCGTGTGTACATCTATAGGAGAAAAAAGGAAGCAAGTTTAAAATTACTCTATTACAGACAAGGTTGAAGAGAAAAAAAGATGACAAATACACATAGTTTGCAACATCAGCACATCCTGAAGGAGATCACAGCGAATTAAGTACTTTTTGAAGTGTAGTGACTGTTGTAATGTGAAGCGATGTTGCACACAGCAGACTCTCACAAACAGCAATACAATAATGATCTGTGTTTTAGAGATTGTGATTGATAGATAAATGAACTGCTAAGAATACAAACATAAACCCTGTCCGCACTTCAATTGAGGTATTCATAAGCAGGCTTTGTGACCACACAGTTTGCAATTTCAGACAGCACTTAATCAATAAGGAATTGGTTCAATTTTCTCCTCTCCTGAAGGAGGTGACAATACAAAGAACAATACAGCACATGAACAGGCCCTTCGGCCCTCCAAGCCTGTACCGGTCATGATACCAACCTTTGCCAAAACCCTCAGCACTTCCTTGTGCTGGCAGTATACAGCCCCGTTGTTGGTTATATATCCTGTGGCACACAAATTTTCTTTTAAATGCGTGCAACATTCTTTCATGGGATGTGGGCATCGCTGGCAAGGCCAGAATTTGTTGCCCATCCCCGATTTCCCTTGAATGGTGCGGCTTGCTTGGCCACATCAGAGGGCAATTAAGAATCCATCGCATTTCTGTGAGTCTACAGCCACATGTAGGCCAAACTGGGTAAGGATGGTATATTTCAGGATATGCAGTGGTGTAGTGGTTAGCACTGCTGCCTCATGGCACAGAGGACCCAGGGTCGATCCTGGCCCCGGGTCACTGTCAGTGTGGAGCTTGCACATTCTCCCAGTGTCTGCGTGGGTTTCACCCCCACAACCCAAAGATGTGCAGGGTAGGCAGATTGGCCATGCTAAATTACCCCTTAATTGGATAAAAAAGAATTGGGCACTTCAAGTTTTTAAAAAAAGGATGGCATATTTCCTTATCTGAAGGGACATTAGCGAACCAGGTAGGTTTTTACAACAGTCAATGATAGGTTCACGGTGACCATGGGCAGCATGGTAGCATAGTGGTTAGCACAATTGCTGCACAGCTCCAGGGTCCCAGGTTCGATTCTTGGTTGGGTCACTGTCGGTGCGGAGTCTGCACGTTCTCCCCGTGACTGCGTGGGTTTCCTCCGGGTGCTCCGGTTTCCTCCCACAGTCCAATGATGTGCGGGTTAGGTGGATTGGCCATGATAAATTGCCCTTGGTGTCCAAAAAAGGTTAAGTGGGGGTTACTGGGTTACGGGGATAGGGTAAATACGTGGGCTTGAGTAGGTTGGTTTTTGTAAGGGCCGGTGCAGACTCAATGGGCCGAATGGCCTGCTTCTGCACCGTAAATTCTATGATTCAGCATTGGGCTATTCAACTGGGAGAGGAAGCATTCAAGCACAGTCCAGCCACTGTCCGTTGCAAACTCCAGCAAGAGTCATTGGATAGGGATCGAGTGGCTGATGATTCCTTGACAAGTAAGCTACTTTGGTTAACAGAAAGCTTTTTGTGAGGAGTGGGGAAGAAGGGAAAATGGACACGAATTATAAACTGGATTCAGGCCTTAATCAGCCTACTTGTGAGAGACAAATGCCTTGGAAGTGATACGATATAAAACGAAAATCACACGGGTATTGTTTTTTTGCAACTGGAGTGCATATCATTTGTAATTCACTCTTCTTATGGTGCACTGTGATAGCCAAATTGGGTTGCACTATTTAAGTTCTATGTGTACCTGGTACCTCCAGTTGGCAATCTCATTTTGTTTAAATGTCTCAAAATTACACAGCGGTCACTTCGGTAAAAATACCATTTAATTAATTGCAGAAATTTTAAACATTATTCCAGATCAAAAGATATACTTGAGAGGATGGCAATCACTTAATATCACTGCTTATTACAATTTATCACTTGTGGCTGTGCTATAAGACGGCTAATTCTCAAGCATAACTCAAGGCACATCAATTATGCTGTACTACAGCATTTTTGACATAGTAATGTATATTCTTGATGGGTTCTGCCAGCACTTTGTGCTGACTGCACTGGGATTCTGCTTCACTGATGCATTTATGTCCCAGGGTTGTGTTTTCCATGAATTTTAGCACCATTTCTACATGTGGAGTTGTCATTGCCTGCAAATCTCCATATTTATCTTCCCTAGATGGACAAATCCAGCCTGCAGAACAAGTACTTCACTTTCCTGGTCGGCGGCTGAGAGATTTAAGGTCTGTAACTCTGTTTTCCAGTTGCAGGTAAAATTAATCTCAAGAGAGGGCCTCAACAAAACATTTATTGGAGAAATTAGTCTTAAAAACCTTCTGTGCCAGAACAAAATTCCAAGAAACTCCTCGTTGATCTGTTAGGGTTCTGAGTAGACCAGTGAAGTAGTATGTAATATGTTGGCTCTGCTGCCCCAGGTGGTGCCTCCCAGTTTTTGAATGACATTCACTCTTGTCTGGACCTTAGTTCTGGTGTTCTGTATGTATTGCTGGTAGATCAATGTGCAGTCAAGAGTAATGCCAACATATTCTAATATTGGGTCATGGGTGTGTGGTCGATCACAGAACTGGACATGGTAGTTCCTCCCTGGCTTTGTGCTGTTTAGGTGGAAGGCTATGTTTGTTTGGTCAAAGTCTCCATTTTCTGAAGTAAGCTTCCAGAGAACATAGGTCTTCAGTGTTCATAGTTCTCAATGTTGTGAAGTTATTTAGCCTGGAAAGCCAGGGCTTCACCAGAGTACTGCGGCTCAACCTGGCTAAGGAACTGTCAAACAAACATGGTAGATATCCACCTCCAAGATGCCAGGGTAATTTCTGGGGTGCTGAAACCCACACAGTGGATAACTAAGTTCTTTTTCTGAATTTCTTATTGAATATTTCAGTCATCAACTTATTTATGACCCCCTAGTTTTGGATCCAAGTGGACACATCTTTACATATACCCAATTAGACCTCCTGATGAAATTGAAGGTCTCTAATAGGTCACCCCTCACCCTTCTCCTTTCTAGAGAAAAGGATTCCAGCTTGATCATCTTTCTTGATATTTATAATCTTGTAGCTCTGTTATTATCCTTGCAAATCTTTCTTTTGTGTGTTCTCTAGCACTTCTACATCCTTTCCATAATATACATGGATGGCTACAAATGGTAACAGGCCTTATTATTTCCCTCTTCCTAAGTGAGTGAAGATAAACTTAACTAGATTGATTCCTGGCCCATGAGAAGAAATTGAGTCGAATGGATCTCCATTCCCTGGAAATGAGAAGAACGAGGTGTGATCTCATTTTAGCAAATAAAATTCTTTGTGGGTTTTACCCTGGATGCTGAGAGACTATTTCTCCTGGCTGAAGAGTGTAGAACTAGCGATCGTAGTGTCAGAATAAGGGGTCAGCAATTTAGGATGGAGATGAGGGGGGCTGTTAATCTTTGGGAATCCTCTACCCCAGAGGGCTATGGATACTCGGTCAATAAGTATATTACAGTCAGAGATTAATATATTTTCGGACACCAAGGAAATTAGGGATATGGGGATAGGGTGAGAAAGTGGAATTGAGCCAGATGTTATTGAATGGTCTACTCCTGCTCCCATTTCCTATGTTATGATCTGCAAGGAACTGCACTGACCGATTTGGTGTGTTCTGGCCGCGGTGCAATTGCAGGCGGTGGGACACTTTCATCTTCATCATCGTCCTCCGACACCGGGGGCACAGCCGGGGACTCCGACACGTTCTTTGTGCTCTGTAGATAAAGGTACGGTTAATCAAACAACACGATTTGCTTTCACCGAACATGGTTCAATATTACCAAGGATGAGGGACTATAGTTAGGTGAAAAAAGTAGAGACACCAAGATGGCCTTCTCTGCTGTGAGGAGACAAAGGAAGGATTTGATAGAGGCATTTAAAATCAAGAACCTAATTTGACAGTAAGGAGAAACTGTTTCTAATGTGGGAAGCTTTGGTAACCAGAGGCCACAGATTACAAGTAATTAGCTAAAGGGCCAGAGTGGACATGAGGGGAATATTTTTTAGGCAGCGGGTTATAATGATTTGGAATGCACTACCTGAAAGTAGTGGGAACGGATTCAATATTATTTTAAAAAAGAAATCAGATAAATATGTGAAGGGATGAAATGTGCAGAGCTTTGGGGGAGGGGGTAAACACAGGAGAAAAGGAGTAATTTGGCAGCTCTTTCAAAAGAGCTGGCACAGGCACAATGAGCTGAATGGTCTCTTTCTATGCTGTACTATTCGGTGTCACCTAGTGCCTTGCACCGTGCATGAAACCAGGCAAGTTGGATCACAGGAAATTGCTTCCATTTAATTAGGTGCTGTATTAATACCCCGGTTTATCCCCTGGGGGCCCTATTTAGTATAGATAAAAAGATCATCATCATCGGTGATCTTCAATTACTGTTGTTCAAAAAAGATAATGCAGTAATCGGAAGGAATCAGAAGAGAACAGCCATAATGATTGAGGGGACGGTGGCACAGTGGTTAGCACTGCTGCCTCACAACGTCAGGGACCCGGGTTCAATTCTGGCCTTGGGTGACTGTCTGTGTGGAATTTCTATGTTCTCCCCGTGTCTGCGTGGGTTTTCTCCGGGGGCTCCAGTTTCCTCCCACAGTCCAAAGATGTGCAGGTTAGGTGGATTGGCCAAGCTGAATTACCCCTTAGCACCTAAAGATGTTGAGGTTAGGTTACGGGGCTAGGATGGGGAAAGTGGGCCTCGGTAGGATGACCTTTCAGAGGGTCAGAGCAGACTTGATGGGCCAAATGTCTGCCTTCTGCACTGTAGGTACTGCAGGTAGATCAATATACGGTCAAGAGTGATGCCAAGATAACCCTAACCCTAATGCCCACATCCAATGAAAAAAAAGGAACAAAAATCAAATTCAAGGAAAATTTCCCGCATGAGATTTTAAACCCACTGCTTTTGCAATAGACTGTGTCAATTTGCCTGGGAAGCATAGATTATCGCATGTTTTTCATACAAAGTCAGTTACTTGACTCAAACATTTTGTTCATGAATATACATTCCATTCTTGAAACATCTTTTGAAATACTTTCTGGGGTATTAGTTATTCTATACATCAGCAACCTGTAAGGGCCCTTCCTGATGATTCCCTTATTTTCCTTTCTTTATTTCTGCTGTTATTATTTTTGATCCATGGATGCTTAATGGACATGTATCTCAGGTCAAGCAGCAGAGTGAGGATTCTTGGGGAGTTCAGGGACTTCTCCGGGTATAAGCTCAACGTGGGGAAGAGTGAGCTGTTTGTGGTGCATCCTGGGGACCAGGAGAGGGGGATTGGGGAGCTTCCGCTGTAAAGGGAGGAGAGGAGTTTCAGATACCTGGGGGTCCAGATAGCCAGGAGCTGGGGGGCCCTGAGAAGGCTCAACTTTACGAAGCTGGTGGAGCAGATGGAGGAGGAATTTAGGAGGTGGGATGTGTTGCCACTCCCCCTAGCGGGCAGGGTCCAGTCAGTCAAAATGACGGTGCTCCCAAGGTTTTTGTTCCTCTTCCAGGGTCTACCCATCATGATACTGAAGGCTTTTTTCAGGAGGGTCAAAAGAAGTATTATGGGTTTTGTGTGGGCGCAGAAGACCCAAGGGTGAGGAGGGTGTTCCTGGAGCGGGGTAGGGAAGTGGGGGGTTGCCGTTGCCCAACCTGTGTGGGCACTACTGGGCTGCGAATGTGGCAATGATACGTAGGTGGGTGATGGAGGAGGCTGCATGGAAGAGGATGGAGGCAGCATCCTGTGTGGGCACGAGCCTAGAGGCACTGGTGACGGCGCCGTTGCCGCTCCCCCCAGCAAGATATACTACGAATCCGGTGGTGGTGGCTACCCTCAAAATTTGGAGGCAGCATAGGCGGAGGTGAAGGCGTCAGTTTGGTCCCCGATACGGGGGAACCACCGGTTTATACCAGGGAGGATGGACGAAGAGTTTTTGAGCTGGCACAGGGCAGGTATTAGGCGGATGGGGGACCTCTTTCTCGATGGGAAGTTTGCGACCTTAAGAGGAGTTGGAGGGGAGATGGGGTCTCCCCCCAGGGAATACCTTCAGATACATGCAGATTAGGGAGTTTGTTAGGCGGCAGGTGGCAGAGTTTCCACTGTTGCCTCCAAGGGGGGTTCAGGACAGGGTGCTCTCGGGGACGTGGGTCGGTGAGGTGAGGATCTCGGCAATCTACCAAGTGATGCAAGAGGGGGAGGAGGCCTCGGTGGAAGAGCTGAAAGATAAGTGGGAGGAGGAGCTGGGAGAGGAGATCGATGAGGGGACGTGGGCGGATGCCCTGGGGAGGGTGAATTCCTCCTCCTCCTGCACGAGGCTTAGTTTAATCCAACTAAAGGTGCTGCATAGGGTGCATATGACTGGGTCAAGGCTGAGCCGGTTCTTTGGGGGAGAGGACAGATGTGTCAGGTGTCCGGGAAGCCCAGCAAACCACACCCACATGTTTTGGGCGTGCCCTGCGTTGGAGGGCTTTTGGAGCGGCGTTGCGGAGACGTTGTCAAGGGTGGTTGGTTCCAGGGTGGAGCCGGGCTTGGGGCTCGCAATTTATGGGGTAGCATCGGAGCCGGGAGTGCAGGAGGCGAAAGAGGCCGGTATTCTGGCCTTTGCGTCCCTGGTAGCCCGGCGCAGGATTCTTATGCAGTGGAAGGATGCGAGGCCCCCAAGTGCGGAACCCTGGATCAACGACATGGCTGGGTTCATCAAACTGGAGAGGGTCAAGTTTGCCCTAAGGGGGTCGGTGCAAGGGTTCTTCCAGCGGTGGCAGCCGTTTCTAGACTTTCTGGCGGAGCATTGGGGGGGGGGGGGGGGGGGGGGGTCTTTTTTCGCTACAAGGGATGTGCATTTGGTTTCATGTTAATTATTTTTGTTAATTTATTGCTTTTGTATTGGGATGGGGGATACT